>NC_134457.1:119786651-120135817 GCF_047948215.1 Lycorma delicatula | reverse complement strand
GGTAACATAATGCTTATCCCAAGCCCGACTTTCCCATTCGCAAAGAAAACACATGTACTTAGTATAGCCTAATAAAATAGCTGTAACTTTCAAATCACCACATATGTTCCAGCTATGTTTTTTATAATTTATTTTTTCACGAACGTCTTTTATCTCATCATATGTCTCTTTCAAATTAATATCATAAGCGATTGGTATTGAAGGATATTTGTTACCGTTGTGTAGCAGAGCTTATGTTGCACTTTTAAGTGCAACATAAGCTCATCAATATTTGTGCAATAAACCAAATTATTTTCATCAATAAAGTACTGAAAAAGTTCTTTTTTTAGGCATTAAAGCCCAACATTTTTTTATTTTTTTGAAATAAATTCCAACTTTGCAGTCTTGATCCTAACAGTTCAGCTTGATTTTTTGATAAATTTAAATCCCTAACCAAGTCATTTAATTCACCTTGTGATGTAAGATGTGGCTTATTGGAAGATAATTCAAAATCAAAATCATTGTTTTCTTCTTAAGTTTTCTTCATCACTACTTTTGAAACATACATTCACAGGTGGCTCAGGAACTGGAATAATTTCACTGAGAGGTACAGGCCTGATTGCAGATTGCAATGAATGATTTTTTACCGTATGTTTAGATTTTTTAGACATTTCAGACACACTTGTTAAACAAAAGTAACAATCAGTTACTACATGGTCCTTTGGTTCACCCCAAACCATAGATACAGCAAATAGCAACGCCTTCCATTTATCTTTCAGCCATCCTCTTAAATATATAAATCAATTAATGCTTACTATATGAGGAGTCTACATCTTATTCTGATCACCAATTTTACACTGAAAGTACAAATGATATGCTTTTTTAATTAAAGATGTAATGTTTTTTCTATTTGATTTTACGGTAAACTCACCATACCTAACAAAAGGCATCCACATCATTTACACAATTTTGAGGCATGACACTGCACTGTTAACAAATTTCAGACAGCAATAAGACTGAACAAAATTAATTCATTCCTAAATCCAGTGTCTAATACAAACAACACAGCTGTGTTTTCAGCTTCATGTTTTTTGATATGCACAGACATGATTAATCTTGTCCATGAAGGCTCACTCTTCAGTATTAGATATGTCATAATATGTGACTATGATATGATTTAATTCTTTTTCTAGTATTGTTTATTTATAGCTTACAAATTATGTTAATAAAATTAAACAATAAAAAATGAGCTAATGAGCTAACAAAATATAATATAGGAGCTTAAAATGCTAACTACACGTTGAAAAATGAAAAAAATCCTTTAGTTAAAATTTAAAACGTTTTCAAAAATGGTGGGTGAGAAAGATTCTGAGTTCATATTAGTTTTCAGCATAAAAAAAAAAACAGATTAAAATCATGCATCACATCTTAGGAAACAAAAATTATGATTATCAGTGTAAATGGACAGGCTAACTAGGAATGAACTATGAGAGGAATAGATTCACTTTACAACAAAATACTCAATAGTAAATTAAGTTGTAGTCGGTAAATAACTATTTTGACTCCTGTGATTGTGTGGCTGGAAGGTTATTATAATCACTTGTGAATATTAATTTGTTTAAAGAATGTATATGAAAATAGTACAAGGTGGCTTGGTGAAACATTTTTATTTGATATTATCATAGATAATTTTTCCTAAATTGAAAATGGATCTGACTAAAATTAAAATAACAGAAAATATTTTTAAATCAGATATGGAAGAGTTGAGAATCTCCAAAGATCTAATCCAAAATCTGGAAAATACGACAAACTAATTAAAACTAATACGATAACATTTGAACCTAAAATCAAAAAGAAATCCAACAGGGTGTATTCAGACGAGGATAGGCACCAAAGATCAGAACGCCCCAAAAAGATGTGGGCAAAAAGAAAAGAAGCAAGAATAAAACAACTCACACGATTTGGAAATAAGAAGAACCAATTACAAAATGGACTGGCCCAGAAATTGAACTGAAGTGATGATCCTATGAGGTCGTAAAAGCAACAAAAAAAAAAAAGAACACAGAACTGTTCGTTGAGACCACACCTTTGGGGGTCACACAAGTAACAGTTGAAACAAAAAAACCCACCCACTCATTTGTCATACTTAATCTTAGATTTTTTGGTCAAGCATGGGATTTCCCAGGTTTTTCAAGCAACTTGTTTTTTCTGGTTGTTTTCCAAGTTGCTGCTGAAAGGGTCCTGATATGACAACTGGGAGAATATAATGATGACAAATGTGACAGCACAGTTTGTAACATTACAAAAGAGAATTACAAAAAATGTTCCCAGCAATTGAAAGACTGCTTGCTGATCAAGTGTGTAGTCACAAGGGGAATATTTTGAAGGAAACTATGATGAAGCTTTCAGATTCTTTTTTTAGGAGGAAGAAATGAAAATAAGCTATTTTTTTTTTCATGGCTTATGGTCAGCTACTTTTTGAACAGATCTTGTACCTATGTTAGTATATGTCTGGTTTTTCATGATGTAATTTGCAAATGTTTTTTCACTTGAGGGTTAATCCTTTACATCTGAGTGAATTTGGTCACAAAAATTACAAGATATATAAAACATAGTACAGTTTAAAAATAATATATGAAGAATGCTGTTCAAAATTCTGGAGTCAGATATTCAGGAGGATTAAATTCAATTTCATGTTTAAAATGAGGTGAGAATAACAACAGGAGTTGAAATTATGACTGGAATTGCAGAAATTGAAATTTATGGAGCGATATGTTTACGGGGTTTTTGAATTAAAATATAACTACGTCATTTAAATATGCTATGTATCATTCAGTTAACTCAAATATAAAATTATGTAGATAGATTACATTTCCAGAAGAAAAATGTATCACCTACAGAAAAAATGTGTTAATACACAAAGGTGTTTTAAAATATGTACATTTAGACAACTTTTAATGAATATAAATATTCGTATTCATTATAAGAAATTACCATTATTCAAGGTTAACTGAATAGAGTTGACAAATCTTAGAGGTTAACATGAAATCATCTTGTACTTCTAGAAAAGAGTTAAATTGAAAATGACAAGGACTTATTTATTACTGAAAAAAAGTACCAAAAATACTGTATATTCTTGTTGTCTTACTCTTTACTAACTTATAAACATAAAACAAGAAAAAAGAGGTTAATAAAACATACTACACAGTACAGAATACAGGCGATAATTAGAAAAAAAATGTTTATTCAAAATAAGATGCCAAAATACTACTTATTTTATTATTATAATGTAGTAATCTTTTTAATACTTTATTTTGATAATTTGTATAACTAAACGTAATAATACAAAAACATTATATTCATACAGAATTGTAATTGGTCCTTTTACCTAAAAAAAATTAAAGATAAGTATTTTTCAGATACTGACTGTCCCAGATCTTGAAAAAATTTATAGAAACTTTGTTTTGTTTCACCAAGCCCAATTATTTTACTTGGTCACATTACTTAGATTCAAAACATGATACAAGAGCAAGAAAACAATGAATAATTAGGTAAATACATAAACACAAATAGGAATTTATGACAGTACACCTTGTATTATATATATATATTTTTTTTTTTCTGGGTTGAAATAATTATGAATATTCTTTAGTTGATACAAAATAATAAAGTAATGTAAAATAAATATGAAAAAAAAAAACAAAAGGTAATTTTCTAATGTAAATTAACAGCTCAGATCCTTTATATTTTAAAAATTACTTTAATATTTATAGATATGTAAAAAAAACCTATTCACCTGAAAAAAGAAACATTTGAAAATTTTCCTTAAGATAATTTAAGGTAAATAATAAAAATTTTATCTAACTAATACTTATCAGAAATGGATTTGATCATACCTTATATAAGAAATAAAAATTATACAGAAACTGAATGAGTAATTACAAGAATTATTAAACTGATCTTATGGAAAATATATATGTTTTTAACAATTTTATGGTTAGAAATGGATGAATAAGTCTGAAAATACACTTAAATTTAATTTAAGATCTATTTATAAAATATGCTTTTATAAAAATAATTTCAAAGAAAAACTTTTTTTTGGATTTATTTCTAGATTACATTACACAAAAACATAAAATAAATTATAATAACTTAACAAGATCTAATGTTATACGTTTACGTTGCAACTCTATACTAATTACTTTGACTTCAACTCTGTCACCCAATTGAGGAATTATTGTTTTCATTCTTTGTGCAGGAATTAGTCCTGCTTTACCAACACCAATATCAACAAAAGAACCAAAGTGCGTCACATTTTCAATTCTGCCTGCAACACGCAAATACAATCTTATAAAAAAAATTGTATATAATAATGCATACTATTTTTATGATAATACTTAATACAATTATTTGGTTCTGTAAAACTGTTATTCTAAGCATATATAGATTAATCATATGGAATTGTTATAATCTATCATCATGTAACAAATAAAAATGGCTACAATCATACTTAAAAAAAATATTAAGTCTTGGCCTACCTCTTAGCTATTACTGACACTTAAGCTTATGAAACCATGTTTCAAATGGCAATACAGTATATATTACTGGAGCCTCCACTATCATAATGTAGGTGCCTATGAGTTTATAACATTACACTTTATTTTTGGTTTCACAGACTAAAGATATTTGTTCTAGTAACCTTCTCCAACCAACTGACACATGAATGTGTCAGCATCTGGTCATATACTTGTATTATCAGTACATTTCTGATTGCCTTATAACAATTATTTAAATGTACTGTCTTTTTGATAGCTGTGGTTTACATAATTTAAATTATATATTTGAAGGATACAAATTTCAGTTAACAGATTTAATTCATTTAGCAGTGCTACATCAAAACAAACTCCCAAAAATGTAACTACTTAGCAGTGCAGATTCTGCAATGAACTAAAACAACTTGTTTAGATGTTATCTGATCACGTCGCTTCACTTACAGTCACTATATCAGAACTTATGAAAATGAACAAAACGTCACTAGTTGCAGTTAGTGAATCCAATCGTGGGATTCATCTGAAAGTCCCTGTCCCCAAAGTTTTACCGGTGTGGGCAGGAATAATTGCAGTTGGTGGTAAGCCATCTACTAAGCCCCCAGTTAAGGGAGCCACCACAACCAACCCATCTGGGATGTCATCTACAACTTTCCATTCTTCAAAATCTCCTCTTCCTCCATCACCTCACATACTGGAGAATATGGTTGAGAAACCGCCCAACCACAGAATGTTGGGAGTTCCTTACCATCAAAAGTACGAAAAAGAAAAACTGCATCATGTACAACTAATTTTTTATATATCCTCCTGAAATTCTGTATCTATAACTACCTACCTATGAACATTATTCAGTGGAATTTTAGAGGTCTTTGGTTCCACACTGTGTATATTAAGGTATTGGGGCACGCGTATGAACCACCGCGTTTCTTGGAAGATGTGCTTCCAAGAAACGCATCTTCTATGACAAGATGCAATAACACTCAGAGGCTACTTCTGTGAGAGATATGACTGTATAATGCATAGTAGAGAGAGTAATTGAGTTGCAATTTTCATGCGGAATGAGGTGTCGGCTACAAGGATACCACTCGCTACCTTTATTTGTGCCATTGCTGTGAAGGTCTCTATTCCCTTAAAATTGCATATTTGCAATTTGTATCTCTCCGACTCTGAGTTCACTGCTCTAGAACTGTCAAATTTCCTTGCACAAATTCCACTGCCGTCGTTAATAAAAGGTGATTTCAATGCTCACATATTTCCTGGGGATCAACTTTCTGCTCCTCTCGAAGAAATATGGTAAACAGAATGAAACAAGACATGGACCTTTGTCTACTAAATGATGGGTCACACACATTCATGTCCTTATTATCTGGTAAATTGTCCAACATCGACCTCTCCATCTGCCTGCCTAGTTTACTCCCTCATCTTAATTGGCAGTTACTTTGACTTTCATGGCAGTTACCACAGGTCAATTATTATTGCTTTTGGTGTCACCTGCGGAAGTGGATTGTAACAGTTATCAATAAAGCCTTCCCTTCACAGTATGACAGGGCATCCTTGATCAACTTTTCTCTTTTGCATCTATGATTCTTAAGAATGCTAATAATTATATCCCTCGAACATTGGGAAAATCGAGACGTCCTTCCATTCCTTGGTGGAATGTTGATTGCCAAGATGCTAGTAGCAAATGTTGGCAGGCACTGAGTAAATTTAACTCCATGCTCACAATTGAAAATCTAGACTTGTATAATAAGGCTAGAGCAGTGTGTTGTCTGCTATTCTTGGATGCTAGGAGGAAGCACATGGAAACCATCTCACACACTACTCCTGTATCTACTGTGTGGAAAAAGATTCGTGTAATTTGCGGATCACCAATACAATCTATTCTCAGGTTTATTCATGAGGGAGATTTCCTTTCATCATCTTCTGTAGTGGCAAATACCTTAGCAACTTCTTTCTGCTTGGTTTCTCTCACTTCATCCTATATTAACAAATTTCAGAGGTACAAGATAGAGATGGAAGTATTATCGTTAAACATTGGTGATTTGGTTGGTGAATTAAATGCTCCATTCATGAGACAGATAGCAATTTAAAAAGTATAGATATCTTCTATAATAACCTTATTATAGTTGTAATTGATAACCTTGTTATTACCTTATAATCTTTTCAACCTTGTGAAAATTAAAAAAATTCATCAACATACCAACCACTGTGCCAAATAATCTAAAATAACAAAATAACCACCAAACACAGTAACAGGACCTAAAAACACTAATACCAGCTTTTGCAGGATCCTGCATCATCAGTCAGTAAAAAATTCCAAAATTACATTAAACAAAAAGAAAAAGTAAATAAATAAAAACTGTATTTAATTAAACATATAGTTTATTTATAACAGTTGGCAACAGTGTTTACGAACACATTGTTGCGTGACATTTTAAATTTATTATCATTTCAGTTGGCACTGAGTTAATGGTTCAAGTGTTGTGGTTATTGGGGTTTATGTTTTCAAAATTTTCAGTTTTTACTTATTTATGTTTTGTTTTTGTTTGATGATGTAATTTTGGAATTTTTTAGACTGATGATGGGGATTCCTGTGAAAGTATTGGTATTAATACCAGTAATAACCCCAGAGAAAGAAATCACATGGCGTGGGTCTGGTGATCTTGGTGGCCACAGCATAATGTGTTGGTCTTCTTCAGATGCACGTCCTACCCAGCGCCGACGTAATGTTGTGTAAAGGTACTGTTGCACCTCATTATGAAAATGGGCAGGGCAACCATCTTGATGGAAAATGAAGTCGTTGAGTAGCTGAGGCATAAGCCATAATTGTAACATTTCCAGGTATATCATGCCGGTTACTGTCGTTTCCATAAAAAAGAACGGCCCATACACTGCCTCACAAGAGATCGCACAGAAACATTTACTTTTGAAGAATCCCAAATGTGTTCTACATAAGCGTGTGGGTTTTCAGTTTCCCAAACTTGCATGTTATGACTGTTTACTTTGCCGCTAATATGGAAAGTAGCTTCATCGCTGAAAATTATCTTGTTTAGAAAACCTTCATCTAACATCTTTTCCTGTAACTGCAAGCAAAAATTGAGCCTACGTGTTTTATCTCCATCAGAAAGACGCTGGATTAATTGAAGATGGTATGGTTTGCATAATAAACGTTTACAGAGAACACTCCACACTGTTATTTTCGGAATTCCTAATTCTCTGCCTGCAGCCGCAGTCGATTTTGATGGGCTGCGAATTAAACTTGCACGCACACGTTCGACATTGACTACTGAGGCTGATGGACGACCAGTTGATTTTCGCTTGCACAAGCAACCAGCTTCACTGAATTGTTTATACCATGCTTGAATTGAATTGTCACTTGGTGGCTCCTTATGAAATTTCAACCGAAATGCATGTTGCACAGAAATTACTGAGTTTGACAAGTGAAATTCTAATACACAAAATGACCTCTCGCTTCCCGTGGCAGCCATTTTCTCTACTGTCGACGCCTAGCTAGCAAATGGTTTACTAACTGCCTAGTATATGTGGAAAAAACTATTTGAAGTACTCTTTCGTACAGTACTTGTTTTATTCTTATGACTGAAATAGTTTTTTGTTAATGAATTTTTGAAACTCCGAAGAACATTATGAAACACCCTGTATATATATATATATATATATATACACACATGTGTGTGCAGAGGTACCCAAAAATAACCAGAGAACGTGTTTATTGGAGAATCGAAAGATAGTTACTAGTTCCGCCACTAAATGTAGCAGGCCTACAGAAATTTTTCTTCAGTCCGCCAACTGACAATGCTGTATGTGTTAGGTGTTTTGAGTTAGTTTGAGTGCTTGAAGTAATACTGATTCAAGATTGTTTTTAAGGAAGGCACTTTTAATAAAAACAAGTCTATAGATTGTCTTTGTTTCAAAAGGGGGAGAGAAGTGATATTACATGAAGAATTGTGACCTATGAACTTTCACAAACAAATTAGGTCAACATATTGAAAATGTCTACCTTAAATAGATTTTATTTTTAGTTTATTTTTTAATTTAATAATGTTCAGTATGTGAGAAACATTTTAGGATCATAAAAATTAGTCTTTTGAATATTAATAACAAGTGTGATGTTAGATAAATTATACGAACTCTACTATTAAAACAACAAATTGCTTTAAATTTTCAAATTATGCATTCAACAACAATAATGTAACTAATGTACTGATATCAATTTAATGAGAATTGGGAGGCAGTTCAGTAATTAAGGATCACAAATAAATATACCAGTTGAACACATTGCTGTTCTTCTGGGATAATATATATAAATATTTAAAATAAATGATCACAGTGTAACAATATTTTCACATTATTTATCAATGCTGACTTCATAATATATCACCTTCTGTTCTGCATAATACACATTAAGAGAAGTAGTTGTAGGAGGATGTTTTTTATCATTCATTCTTGCTCAGTTGAACAAGTTGTAATGACGAGTTTGGACACAGGCTCATGATAGAATGCATTAACAGACTGGGAAACTAAATATAAAAACAGGGTTGAGAGGACAGTTGTTGAAGGATCTTGAGAATTTATGCAACTATCAATACCAATTGTACACCCAACTTTTAAAATAAAAATCAAACAGAAGATTTTAGAAAATTTAGTATTTCTAAAGATTGCATACTATTTATACACATGAGAAGAATTTCACCTCTAGAAAAATGAAAAACAAAGTTCCTTCACATTAATTATTACCTGTAAGCAGACTCCCTACTTGAAGATCTTCAAGTGATGCAAAACTTCTTCTGAATAGTGGTTCACTGAAGCTGGATCGCAGATCATAATCAGGAGGCTGTTGAAGACCTTCACTGATAAAAATAACTTGAGACTCAGAAACTCCTAATTCTTCAGCAAGCTTTTGAATACCTTTTAAATTATTCAAAATTGTGTTAATTGTATTTAAGTAATAAAAATAGCAATTTTTTTATAGATTGCTTTCTTATTACTCTAAAAACCAGTATAATCTCTCTTCTAATTCAAATCTTTTACATACCGTACTGTGTGTAATTAAACACGCACAGTTTTGAAGTATTACTCACACCCAAACCGAAAATTCTTGCGATCAAGTATCACATACACTCTCAGAATATAATACTAACAACCAAAAGCTTATGGGCAAGAAGGTAAGTTAACTTCACCATTTACAACATGATGGTTCTACAAACTTCAGAATTTATGTCTGAAAGTAGAATTAAAGGTGTGAAGAAAGGATTAAATGCCAATGGTTAAAGCCATATTCCATAAACAAGCTTATGAAATGAAAGAACCTTTAATAAATGCCAAGATTTATTCTGCACAATAATTTTTGTTGTCAGAACAAAAATTAAAAATTATTATATAATAAAAAAAAAATTTTAATGTATCTCGAATCATAATTAAAAATATCAGGATAATATTTTGGAATATTTATACCAAAAATTACTTTTCAAAAAATTTGGTTTTTTTAACCTGTTATATTCTATGTTGAGAATTTAAAAAAAAAGTTGAAAGGTTAAAACAATAAATGTCAATCAGAAGACCTACTTTTAAGGGTTAGATTGTATTACTCCCTAATAGTGACAGCAGTATAAAATTCAATCCTTGTAAAAAATTCAAGCCTTCACATGGAATAGTAAACAATATGAAGTGTATAGAACTTTTTTTTTCTATATTAACAATACATATTACCTCCTAACCTATTGATGAAGAGAGACAACTTGTACACTTGTATGTTCGGTCAAGTTCATATGTGTAACAATCTGAAGTAAATTGATAAAAATTATTTTTTACATATGGGGATTTTTTGAATCATTTTTTCATGTTTTGACTCCAATGATATTTCATAATATACAACTTTTAATCTATAAAACCACTCCTCTAATTTTCCTGGTGGCTCATCACATTTTTTAAAAATTAACAAAACAATCTCTTAACACAAATTATTGGACCAAATTCCCTGATTGTAGCTTAAAACTGTTTTTGACTTACAGAATCAAATAGCACCCAAAGCTGTTCAAGTTAGCACCCAACCAAGCATATATATAACATTTTTTAACCTATATCTTTTTGAAGGCAAGGACCTCAAAAAATCAATGAATAAAAATATCTAGGGTGGTTTTTTAACAGATATAAACACTGTACCAGCCCAAAAGATTTAAGAAAAACTATTTACTTTTTCAGAACAGAAATATCAATTAATCATTAACACTGTCTGTGGTTCTTATTACACTGGTTTTACCATGCTGGTTAAACATAGATATAAGTCAATTTATTAGATGCTGAATTTAACCATTAAAAAATTTGATTTTATCAATGTTTTTCATTTTATAAAATGACGTGCTAAAACATTCAATGTTCTTAAAGCAACTTGCAAGTTCTTAAACTGACTTCTGAATGACTGTTGAAAATGAAATGATTGTCCTATCAGCATGATATATGTGCAGAAGCCTATTACAACCTATTACATGCTCATCTGCCTTCAATTCTGTTCAGAATATTGATAAAGCAGTAGTTGATGAAGTATTTTTAATCTTGTTACTGATGCTCCCACTAATTCTAAGATAAATAGGTGTGATTTGCTTAATGCAAGTGGAAGGTCGTGACTGATGAGGTTAGGTCAAGTCAAGTGGTTAGACGTGTTTTTCCCACCTCATACTAAGTTTTTCGTTTTCTTCAGATTTCAGTTTGTTTTCGTGTTCTCGTTAATTTGTTTTGTTTCTTTTGATTTATTTCCGTTACGTAATTATGCTTTCGTTGTGTTTTTAGTTAATTTTTATGTTTTTTTGTGCAGCTGCATAACGTTTAATTTGGTGTTTTGTGTCACTTTGATTACCTGTACTTACTTTTATTTTATGTTTTTGCATTATTTCTACTGTTATTGTTTTTTGTTGACTGTTACAATTATTTGAGAATTTAAAATTATAATTTTTATTTTCAGCCTATGGTTGCTAGGACTTGTTTATTGGTGACAACAGCTGTTGCATTTGTTCAAGAAGTTGTTTACCTTAATGGTAGCGAGCCCTCTAGGTTAAATTTTGACATGTGTTTACATTGAAACAGTGATTGACAGAATAAACAGTTATTTAATTTATTAATTTAAGTTGCAACTAAATGATTATGTCTCGTTCTACTGAATCAGAGGATGGCCTCCCCCACTTATCGTCTGATCTGCCTGATGAATTCTTTATGCAAAAAGAATGCTTGATGTTAGGCTGAAGCGAGAAATTGAGCATAATGGTGGATTCTCCAAGAACCAGTATAATTTTCATAAGGGGAGGTGATAAAATGTGTGTGTTGGCTGGTAGAGGACGTGGCTGCCGGCACCTGGCGATGCTTGATGTAAAGAATACTTTCAACTTGTTGCGCTGAGGTGCCATGTTCAAGGCCACAAGGGACAAGCAGGTGTACGGTGAATGTACCATTCACCGTACAAGGTATAAATAAGAAAGATGTCTGCTTTACAATTCAATGGACTCACAGCTCTCTTTTCTGGTCACATGTGGGGTACCTTAGGGGTCAGTACTTAGTTTGACGTTATGGAACCTGGTGTTTGATGGGGTGCTCTGGCGGAGGTATCCTAGAGGTGTTGTACCAGTGGTCTTTGCTGACCATCTGGCATTGGCAGTATGGGCAAGGAGTGTAGACAGCGGCCAATGATCGGTGAAGTATTAGCGGGAATGGCTGGGTCGACAACATATGTTTTCTGTACACACGCACATCTGATCATGCAGGGGCAATGGTGTGAACACTGAGTAGGCTCCTGGGAAACAAGGCCGGCCCCCAGTCATCCAAAAGGAAGCTGTAAGGCCAAGGATCAATTCTGTACTACTATATGGAGTTATTGTTTGGTTGGAAGGTCTGGGGTGCGATCAAAATTGGTGGGTACTGGAGGGTGTGCAAAGGTGGATTGCCCTCCACATCGTTTCAGCATACTCTTCAGTTTTGACTGAGGCAGTGTTAGTCACTGCAGGCATCCCTCCATTTAAACAACTTGTCGGAATGAGGATTGGGATTAATGGAGGAGCTGACAGGAGTGATATGCAGAGGTGGTTGTTCTGAGAATGGCAGGTCCACTGGGACTTGTCCTCCATGGGGCGATGGGACACATTGTCTGATCCAGCACGTCTAGCCTTGGGATAACCGCAGATTTGGTGAGGTCACCTACTGGTTGACCCAATTTTTATCTGGCTTTAGGCATACTTACATGCCAGGAGGAGAGCCGATGACCCCTTTTGCCTTTCTTGCAGAGAGCTTGATATATTGGAACATGTCGTGTTTGACTGCCGGCCATGGGCTGCTGAACGCCGCTGCTGTGAATTGGTGACTGGGCCCCTTACAGTTGACACAATCATAGACTGCATGTTATCAGGGGGAGAGAAGTTTTGTGCAAAAACCGACTTTGTGACAAAGATACACCAGCACAGAGCCAGGGAGGATGGGGCAGCAAGGGGTTGAGGGACAGCCCCCTGCAGAGCTGCCGTTCATTTGTGCTTGCACGGATCCCTTTACGAAAAATACCAAGACCCGGTGGAAGTGCCCTACTCAGGGTGCTCTCACTAGAAGCATTGGTGTTAAGACCAAGTCCCGGCTTCTGGGGTGGGGTCTAGGAATGACATAGTTGGGCTTAGATACCTCGCCCTAGGGGTTAGAGGCAGGCAATGAAAAGATCTAACCAGTGGGGTGACCTGTTGGACTAGATTTATGGCTGGCAGATGCGGAGGCCAGTTTGAGTAGACGACCCCCTGGGCTGTGCTTTGCTTTGTTGTGGATTCGGCCTGGGGGTAGGGTGAAAAAAGTGTGGAAGGACATAATATAGCATTGTCTACCAATGATTGTTTCATAACTATTGTAATAATAGTATCAGTGACACAGCTTTGAGTAATTGGTACCAGAAATTCAGTGAAGCGAGCACTTAATAATCTAAAACATTTCAAGCAGGCAGACCAAAATTGAAAAATTATGACTATTTTGTTTTAGGGTTATAAGAGAATTTACTGATAGAATTTATGAATACAATAACAAGAGATTTATTGGGAATTGCTGAATAAGCTTCAGAGCTGATCAATGTAAAACAACAGTAGTTTTGGTTTGGCCTCCAGTTTTGTCTTCAGAATGAATTTACATGTTTTTTAAGCTTTATTAAGCAAAGTAAGATAAGTTAAGGATGTTGGATGAATGTTTGCATCCAAAATTCGGTAACTCAAAACCGCAAGCACTAATAAGAAAGCAGCACTTGTGTACATATGGTACAATTTCTCATACTTCTCTATTATATTTGGGCTGATTTTGTAAATTTTGGTTTCAAAAGTGTATGATACTTTGGATATTGTATTGCATAGGGGATTTTGGGTATTGTAGATCATTTAGCAGTAACTTATTAAAAACCAATTAAAAAAATCCATTTTTGAGCACTTCAACCAGGTTCCATTAATTATTGTCTAGTCAGGAGGGCTTATTTTACACATCATGATTGATCATTAAAAAAAAAAAAATTAGAATTATTTTTTAATGGGTGAACAAAAAAGAAAATAAATAATTCATAATTACCAATGTTTGTGACAGCTTGGTTGATTTTCTTTATGAAATCAAGTACTCCTAGCTGATTTAATACAGCTCCACATTTTAATATAAATCTATAACAAACCAAATTTAAAACTCAATTAATTTTTTTCATACATTAAAAAATAAATCGCCACCTAAAATTATTATAGGGATATGATATAAAGCATTCAGTTCTTCAGTTCAAGCCACTACTTTCTTTTTCTTTTTAGCCTCTGGAACCACCATTAGGTATTACTTCAGAGGATTAATGAGGATGATATGTATGACTGTTAAGTGAGTGTGTACAGTCTAAGGTTGACCATTCCTGAGACGTGCGGTTAATTGAAACCAAACTACCAAAGAACACCAGTATCCATGATTTAGTACTCAAATCCATATAAAAGCCTTCACTAGGATTTCAACCTTAGAACTCTAAACTTCAAAATCGGCTGATTTGCAATGATGAGTTTACCACTAGACCAACTTGGTGTTGGTTTCAAGTCACTACTGGTACATTATAAATGTACATGTAATAAGTACGTGTTTTGGTGAACAACAATTACACCAAACAACTTTTTTTATTACACTGTTGCACAACTGTATATATTTTTCTAATTAATTTTATTTTCTATACATAAGTTTCTATAACTTTGCCACAAACTGTAAAGTATTTATTTTTAAGAATATTTGTCTGGAATTTTTCAAACTAAAAATATTTAAATAAAAACTAAAAAAAAAACCTCATAATTAGTTAATTAGATAAATTAAAAAATTTATTACTAAATTCATTTGTATTGGGTACAAAAGTACTATTTTCATTCAAGAATTCAATACTTTTTTTTTGTTAGATGTGAGAACTATAAAGACTGCAAACAACAATAGTTGTAAAATATTCCCAAAAATATTCTCAAGGATAATCTGGAAGAATTTCATGCTAGGTTTACTAGGAAATATGAGGAATGAAGTGGCTTCCCATTAACCTTTCATGGAGCCAAATATGCAGTTGTTTTGTTCAACACCAGCATTACCGATTAATATTCAGTTCAACAAGTGATATCTCCATTCTGTTCACTATAGGGATGGGCTGTGTAGTTAATATCACTACTTTCAAAGAAAGCAAATCTGACTGTGCTTTCTTGCCCCAGGTATTTTATAAGTATCATAATCATAATGAAAACTTTGATAGCCAATGTAAAACAACAATTAATGTACCACTATCTGTTGTAAAACAATACATCTACTGAGTCTCAATCATACCCCTTTGGAGTTAATTATTGTTCCTACATAGGTAAACTTTTTAACTTAATCAAATTACTTAATCTCTATTTGATTGTTTAGTAATAATATTCTGGTGTTAATAGTAGAAATGTTAATGTACTTTTGTTTTTTCTCACATGTGATGATAATTTCTCAGCCTCTTCTTCCAGTTAAATGAATACTAGCTTCTAACACTGATAGCTCTAATAGAAAACTGTCCCTTGAATTAATTTTTGATACTAAATGTACTAGAATGAACAGTTGTTCGTAGAGCATATCCTAGTTTGCATTCCTTTTTAAAAAAAAGTTAAGATGAAGAGATTTGCTATGCTTCATAATTAGCCTAATTCTTTCCATAGCCAAATTCCCAAATTGAAATTTTTTAAATTTTCAACTTTTTTTATGTATGAGTATAAAATAATGTTTACAGTTTGTACTGTATGTAATCATTACATACTTTGTAATGATGGCGATCTTTTTGTAGCAAGAAAATAGAACAAAACAGAAATTTTTGTTATTTCATAATCTGAAATAATATTCTAAAGTATAAACTTAAAAAATTCTATGCTATAAATTATGTTATTCCCTTGACTATTTAAAATTTTCCTTCAGGGTAACAAATTCTGATTACAGACCACTTCTTGTCCCTAGATAAACCCCAAAGACTAGAAAAATATGCAAAAGAGAATTAAATTCCACTTGACTAGAAAAAATATATTAATGTTAGAGCTTTGGACAAAAGGTTTACCTATTAGCTACAATATACATTTCTGGATGAATCCAAGTTCGGTCTAAAGGATTTACTTCAGTTTCAACAATTGTTTTATGCTTCTTTGGCCAACGATTACTTTCTGATTCAAAGCTTGATTGACTTCTGAAAAAAAAAAACATGATTGTTAAAGTATAAGTTTTGCACAGTGTGTTAAGATAATTATGATTATGGTAGGTAGAAATATTTGACTTCCATTAGAATCTATGAAGAGTGATACAAAAAACTAATAATACTTTTAAAATCAAGGTATTTGAAATTCATCTAGAATCTAGGGCATTTATCTTGAGATTCATCTAGACACATAAAAGGTTTCATGCGGCAAAATGTGGGCATATCTAATCAATAAAATAAGGTGGAATACAATAAGGTGCTTATATTAATATATATATATATATATATATATATATATATACACACTAAATTCTACTAACATAAACCAGAATAAAATATTGAGAAAAGGCATTTCTTACCTTAATTTTATCACAATTGTACTTTCATGGGATGCATTCTGTCATGATTTAAATCATTTTATCAAATTGCACATTGAAATAAAATAATTAAAACGGTAGTCCTTGGCCCCCTAACTAGAATATATAATAGGCAGCTCTTCACTGGCCATTTTTCGGTGTGGAGATTGTGTTGTTGTTCAAAGGTGGCGACAAAGATCCTACTGTTAGTTCTTCTTACCGTCCACTAACGCTCTTGCCTGTGATTGGCAAGGTTTTTGAGAAGGTCTTATATTTGTATATTAATGTTAGATTGACTACTGATCATTTGCTAATGGTTGTCCATTAGCAAATGGTTGGTTTTCGACCGGACAAGAGCACTGAGGATGCCATACTAAAGGTGATGGACTAGAGGAGCTTCCTCTAGTCTATGTAAATATGTATAACGGATTTTTCTGGACATATCCGAGGCATTTAAAAACTTATGGTGGCCCTCTGCCCTGTTTCAGATGCAGAAGCGTAAGTACACGGAATGAACTAGAAGTGCTCTCAAGTTATGTCAGCCATCGGACCGTTTCCCTGCATGATGATGGCCAGAGGTTTATAAGGCCTTAACTAAAGGATGCCCTCAGGGCAGTATTCTGAGTCCCCTTCTTTGGATCATAGAATTCGAGTCAATGTTGCGTTTAAGACTGCCAAGTGGTTGTCATATCGTCGCTTATGCTCATGACACGCTGTTACTGAACGGGGATTCGCTTAACGAGGTAGTTCCGAGCTGCTTGTGCTTATGAGACACTCCGACTGTGGAGTCTCCAACATAAGATGATTTTCAGCCCAGAAAAAATCACAATGATGTAGGGCCAATTGGCTGCTTCTCAATGAATCCGGGTTCGGATGGCTGGTCTTCCCATTCGGTATGTTACGACTCAAAAATACCTAGGTGTTATCCTTGATGAGAATTTTCGGTTCAAGTAACATCTACAGTAGGTATGCCATCTGTAATGCAGATGGCATTATCAGTCAGTGTGTAGTGACGAGTGAAGTGTATGTCACAAGCATTCTAGAGTGGACAGTGGGTAAATGCAGGAAGTTGTTATTGTTATTGGTAAACAGAACAGTTGTTATTTTTATTGTAAACAGAAAAGGTAATAGAATAGTATTTTCAGAAAATAGAATTGAATAAAATAATCTGTCTAACCTTATCTTGTTAATGCAATGTTAGGTGTTAATATTAGTAGTCATTGTAATGAAATCTTTAATCAACTGGTCTGAATTCTGGTTTTTAGAATTTAATTACCTTTAAAGAAATCCTGTAATTATTATTTTAAATACTATTTTGTATGTAATTTATTCACTATTATTATTATTATTTAACTTTTTTTTGTTTATCATTTTCATTATAATTATTTACCTTATTTACTATGTCCTTAGAGTGTTAAATTGTATTTAAATAAACATTTGTATTTGTTAGTCTCTCAATATCCTGGTTGAGCTGCGAATACGTGACAATATAGTTCATGTATGAGGTGTGATTAAAAAAAAAAGAACAAGAATATTAGAATTCTGTATATTATGGGTTTCTGATGAGTACATGATGGCAGGCAGCACTATCTAAAATGTACATCAATATTTTCAGCTATATCAGATATGTAGCTGTTCATATTTCATCAGATATGGTCTGTTCATATTTGGCAGCCAATTAATTAGGACATATTTTATCACAGCTGGCGATTTATTTTGTTTGAAAATGGTGGAAGAACTATGGATTTGCAATAAAAGTGGAATAAAGTGGTTAGAGAAGAGGATTTTGGGGAAGATGTTTTGTTGAAACCAAGGATTTATGAATGGAAGAGATGATTTCAAGGAAATAAAAACATTGTAGATGGCAAAAGGGTTGCATCTAATCTAATATCAAATCAATAACTGATGAAAATACTAAAAAAAAAAAAAAAAAAAAATAAAGGACATGGTGATCAATAATAGTCAAATCATTAAGAAATCTTCCATCAACTTTCCATCTATTCAGATGGGAATCTCTTTCAACTCTTATGAAACAATTTTGACTGCCACTTTGTGTATGAAGTTGATGGGATTTCTTCCAAAACGAATGAATTTTTGACAAAAGTAACATCGCAGAAAAATTGTTAGCTGATGTTGCTGATGACTCAAATGAGTCATAACAGGTAACAAAACATAGATATATGGTTATGATGAAATGAAGGTCCAATCATTTGATCCAATTTAAGGTTTTTACTGATTTTTTTTTTTAGTTTTTTTAATTAGAATGGTGAGCCCAATATGAATTTTTATCACAAGGTTGCACGGTCAACAAAAAGTATTAATTAGCAATTTTAATCTATATAGGTGAGGGAATCCAAAGAAAACTATCACAAAGTGAGTAACCAATTTTTTGTTTGTGTACTTTATAATAATACAGCTCTATTATTTGATTATTAATTCATAATTTAGCCAAAAAAAAAAAAAAAAAATACATATGCTGTAGCATCTATATTCTCTATTATGACACCTTGCAACTTTATCTTGTTCCTATTGATTAAGAAAACATTAAAAGACCAACAATTTACGGTGATGTAAAATAAACTATCTAAGTGTACTTTAAACTATACCAAAAAATGCTTCCCATAAATGTTTTGAGGATCAGAAGAACAGCTGAAATAAGTAAACTCTTTTTAATAAAAATTAAAATTCTTGTTATTTTTTTTATCATGTCTCCTAAATATTGTTAAAAAATTTATGTATACAAATATTGACAAAAACATCTTATAGCTATATGTAAGATATTAAATTTTTCAAGAAATTTATTTTTAAACAAACAAAGTTATCTTGTGTAAAGTGCATTTATTGAGTTTATTTTTTATTATCATCTTCTACTTTGATACTTTTTATAAATAAGAATTTGGCAATGATAAGGTAAAGAGTACCTGAAAATAAAGCTGCTATAAAGTTCACAATATTCTGGAAAAAGCACTGTTTTAATTTAACAGAGCTTTGCTAAAGTCCTGTATATTAGTTTTCATTTTTTTAATGTATTTCTGTACTTAAGCATAAACATGATGGAATGTGGGAACAACATTTTTTGAGGCTGTAAAAAGTTATATAAATAAAATGAAGAATATTTGTTACAACAGTATTCAATCAGTCCTTACTTTCATCAGATATGAGGTTTGATAAAAAAAATAGGCGGAATTTTGGTTTTTCTCAAAAAATCTTTATTTATTCATCAATATTGATTTTGTCACCTTCAAAGTACTCCCCTTCAGATATAATACATTTATGACAGTGCTTTTTCCAGTCTTCAAAGCACCTCTGAAACATAATTTTCAGTATGACATTTAGCTCCTTTAGCGATTCTGTTTATCTCTTCAATGTTGGCAAAACATCATCCTTTCATGATTTATTTCAGTTTGTTCTTATTACAGGAGTAGTAAGAAGTCACATGGGGCCATTTCTGGCGATACAGAGGCTGAGGCATCATAATGGTGTTGTTTTTTGCAAAATAATTCATGAACAAGAAATGAAGTATGAGCAGGTGTATTGTGTGCAATTACTATGAATTGTTTAGCCACAAATCCAGATGTTTTCTTCAGACTGCTTCACGCGAACACCCTTGAACTTACAGGTAGTACTCATTGATCATAAGACCTGGTGGCAAGAAGTCATGATACACTAAGCCATTGAAATTGAAGTACACAGTGATCAGAACCTTCACATTCGATCGAACTTGATAACCTTGGCTCTTAAGGAAATTTCCTTTGGGATGATTGGCCTTAGTTTTGGTCTCATACCCACCCATACACCCAAGTTTCATCATCAGTTATGACCTGCTTGAGCAGTTCTGGATTGTCATTCACTTCATTTAGCAACTCCTGAGCAATGTTCATCTGGCATTGCTTTTGGTTTAAATTCAACAATTCTGAATCAAATTTTGGTGCCACACATTTCATGTGCAAAACATCTGAAAAAATGGCTTGGCATGAGCCAAATGATATGCTACCCTCATCAGTCACCTCTATGATAGTGATTCGGCAATTGTCCATAATCATTTTCTTCACTTATTTGATATCATTTATTATTGATGTGTTGGGACGTCCAGCTTGTTTTATTGTTGTGCTGGGACTTACAAACAATTGTTTTATTCATAGAAGAATCACCAAAAGCAATTTTCAACAATTCCAATGCGATGCTGCACTTTATTCCAAAATTAAATGCAAAGTCTTTGTTCCATTTTTTCCACGAGTAAAAAATTGTGGACCATACAAAATTGTTTTCAAATTTTTACAAAACTTTTTAAAGCCGTTTTCAAAAAGGGCTTTCAAAATTTTGAAATCCAACAATAAACTAAGCATCCAATATGGCTGGCTACCAATGTAAATATATATTAGGGAAAAGTGTAACAACACAACAAATAAAATTATGAGAATTGAACTTATACAACACAAAAAATTAAAAAATTCCACATATTTTTTTTTATCAAACCTTGTATAATATATTGGTAGATGCAATATCTGGAAAGAGTGGATGGGATAAAATGGAAATCTTCATTTTGCAAAACTTGGAGGCAATAATTTAAAAATGTGCCAGTATGTGATAATGTAGAAGAAATAAGAATTCACTTCTGGGAAAACTGCAAACTAATAAGATTAACTTAACTCAATATTTAACCAGTTGTTTAATGTATAAGCTTCTTTATTTGGGAAAGAAATTATTTGGGAAACAAAATCAACATTTCTTTCAATCTTCCACTTTCAGTTTTCTTTGAACTCAACAAAGTTGGATTTTGATATTTTGCTTTTGAATTGTACATAAACTATAAACTTTTATCAGCTGTTAAGTTCATCCTAAACTATTTTTACTCTAATCCCTCATATACAACACAAAAGAAATAGTTAATATTTTTGGCATTCACATGACAATTCTTTAATACAGATCCCAAAAGTGGTTAAAAGCCACAAAAATAATAAATATTCTCATACTTACCTACTGCAATGAAATGACTGTGGTAAGATGCGTACAAATCCAGCACACTGTTCAAAACTCTTATCTCCAATACCTTTGACTAACCTTAATTGCTGTCTATTTGTAAATGGTCCATTACCCTCTCTCCATTCTATTAATTTAGTAGCACGTGAAGCATTCAAACCTGCAACACGACTGAAAACAATACAAATACGTAAAATTATTATATGAGCATCTGTAAAGTACAAATTACAGTGGATATTATAAAAAACAGTATGATATAAGAGGGTAAGTCAATTATTATCCGCAATTTAGTTATATTTTTGTTTATATTGGTAGTACTGTCGTGTTGCGTAGATGACGCATGCGTGGTTTAATTGTTATGTCTGTGGAGGATCGATGCTGCTAGGTTAGTTCCATTATCGCTGCCCTGCCGTTAACCTTGGCTGCTCCGCTTTCTGTTTGCACCAAAGAAGGGCAATGTTGAGCGATCCAGTTTTTGTGATTGGAAAGTGTATCAGGGGCCAAAAATAATCGAAAACTTTTGGTACAGTACAGGAACAGTGTGTTGCTGCAATGGAGTGTCTACGAATGGAATGAAAAATTCAAAAATAGTTGCACAAGTGTTACGCACGACGAAGGAGCCAGATGACTGTTTACCGCCACAAATGAGGAAAACATTGAGCATGCACACGACATGGTTTTCTTAGAGAGACGAGTAGTGGCAATAGTGAAGTGGCATACTGTCTGCAAATTAGTCATGGTTCTGCCTACGAAATCATCCACAACAGACTTGGGTTTCATAAAGTCTGTGCAAGATGGAACCCAAAACAACTCACACAGTTGCATAAACAAATGCGCTTGGAAATCTGCCAAAAAAATTTGGATCGCTATGGTAACGAATGGGAGATCATCTTAGACAGAATCATCGCTGGTGACGAAATATGGATCCATCATAGCCAGAGAGCAAATGGCAGAGACCATATGGAATGGAAACATCCAAATTTGCCCTGCAAGTTCACAAACGCTGAGGACTGCTGTCGAAAGGTGTTGTGTTGTTGCACGACAATGCCCGCCCACATACTGCTGAAACGCTCCAGAAACTCAACTTTGAAGTACTGGCTCATCCTTCATACAGTCCTGATCTTGCCCCTTCTGACTACCACTTGTCTGGTCCACTCAAAGAGGCATTAAGGGGCCGTCGATTTACCTCGGACAAAACATTGAAAGAAGTGGTGCATTCCTGGCTCACAGCTCAACCAAAAACCTTCTTTTATGAGGGTATCAGGAAGCTTGTGCAACGATGGACCAAGTGCATTGAAATGCAAGAGGACTATGTTGAAAAATGATGTACATGTAAGTTTCCTATTTGTATTGCAATAAAATTTAAAACTATATTGCGGATAATAATTGACTTACCCTTGTATGTCTTGTTTAAGTTCATAGTCATAAAATATATCAATGAAATAACTCCTACTCCTTGTTCATGAAAAAACTCTATCATAAATCAAGAATAAAATTAAAATAGTTAAAACCACAACATATCTCTGAAAACTATCTCCTTAGGAACTGTACAAACGTAAACTCATTTCATAACTTGGACGCAGCATGTCCTAAATAGTCCAAGTCAAAGATGTATATTTCTTCTAATCCACCAGAAAAATTTAAGGAAAATCCTTATTGATAAGGTTTCTCTCATAAAGGGTAAATAACCTACCTATTGAATAAAAAGAATTTTAAAAAAGTAAAAAAATCTTATTATTTTTAATAATAATGGAAGGGTATACAAAATTTCACAGCATAACACAGACTGCTACTTCCAACCACTGCAGTTCTAAATTCTACATGAATATATTACTTCTTTACTGGGTATTATATTGAATACAGAACTTTCATTGTGATTTTTATTACACACAAAAATAAATATAAATAATGTACGATATTACTTTTAAACTTTCAACCATACAAACCAACAGAATGAACATTTTAAAAGTACATTTTCAAGCTAATAATGAATTTAACCACCAAGCTTATTTACTTTCAACGCCAACCTTCATGAGAAAACCATGAAAATGGATTTTATTACTTTTTTTTTTTCTAAGTAAGATAGTTCTATTAATTTCTTTAATATCAATTGTCATTGACATTGCTGGTAAGATGTAAACATTAAATAATGTTTTAACTAATTAAGCGGGTAATAACCAATCTTCAAGTTCAGAAATTGTTTTTGATTCTTAATTTATACGTGTTTTAAATTTTATAAGTTAATAAACATTAAAAGCTACCATGACAATATAAAAAAGAAACATTTACTACTAACCATGTAATAGACACCTGTGAGGTGGTTAGCAAATTTCACAAGTCCACCAACGCTGACACAACCATAATATTCTTATATATTTAACAGACTTGAATACTATGAAATATAAAAACACTTAACAATATACTAAACAAACTGACAATTTCAACCACATTCTTAATAGACTTAACACTGAGTGTTAGTATTAATATAGTAAGTGTATATTAAGTTCATTTAGATTATATTTATAATTTTATTTATTTTATTTCAATATAGCGTTTTAGTGGCACCATCTAAGAACTAACCAACTAACTACAGCAGTAGATCGCCTACTTCATTAATACCCAAATATGTATTAAAACACAGTTGACTTGAAATTTCCTAAATAGTTTTCTTCTTACGCATTTTTTTCTTATCTTAACTAAAGTTTTTTTTTTTGACTCCTAAAGCGTAATTGGAAATAAAACTGTTAAAGGAATCGTGCAATGCAGATCTGAGAATTATCTGTTATAAGTCCTATATTGGTTTTAATTTATGTTAATGATTTATCTTTCAATTTTTCAATGATAAAATCAATAATGTTTGAGAATGATACAAACAAAACTCTAATAATTTACTCCTTTTTGTCCATGCCAGTTTGCAGTGGTATTATTTGAAGCTGAACTTTTTATAACACTACACAGAACCAAGTTGTGTAATAAAATTTTCTAAGAAAACTTAGTTCAGAATGTTTTGTTATTTTTGTGGCCATCCTCAGTGACTGACAGATGCTGGTGTTTTTTATATAGTGTCAGTTGATGTAATAATAATAAAAAAAAATTACTTGCAGTTTTGTTTGTTCAATTAAACAGACATTTGTCTATTAAGAATGACTTTAAAATAACTTGGTTCGGTGGTGTTTTGTTAAAAAATCCAACTTCAAATAATACAATTGTCAACTATCATCGACAAAAATTAATAGAGCATTGTGTTAATCTGAAATACTATTGATTTTATGATTGAAAAATTGAATTTAAATCATTAACATAAATTAAAACCAATATAGGGCTGATAATGGATAGTTCTCAGCCCTGCATTGCACAATTCTGTCCAGTTTTATTTTCAATAAAACTAGTCTTAAAAAAACCACAGCTGTTAGGATAAGAAAAAAATAGGACTTTTTTTATTGCTTGAAACCTATCATAAATAAAAATAAAAACCTATCACAAAACCATTTAGGAAAATTTACATTTTAGGACATTTCCAGATTTTCTTCTTTTTTTTAGTAACATCATGTAGTTTATCAGACTAAATTGCTTTGGAAAAATCTAAAATTCAAATAATCCCAAACACATAACCATCACAAGCTTTAACAACTTCTATTATAAAATGAAATAATATTGATATAGTTGATTTACTCCTAAAGACATATGGACTATTCTGAACTTAAGTCTATCCACCAATGAGAATTTCTTTTTATTTCTATTTAAGTACTACTTAATAATTAATTACAGCTTTGAATAAAAAATCTGTATATAATCTTAATATAGCTATAGCAGCAAATAAATTGGTATTTTTCAATGAAAGTGCAGCACAAAATTAATTTTCTAAATCTATGAGATATCTAATAAACACTTAAGATTAACACTACAATTTAGAAATTTGACAGCAATTAGATACTTCAGTATTAGTAAATTTTAATCAGAATAAAACACAGCTCTATGGAAACATTTGTTATATGGTTACTAGAAAATGAATTATCGTCCAAAAGCTATACAGTTTTTGTAACAGAAAATAAGCAGTTGAATAACTAAAGTTTCAATGGTTTAAGTAGGTACATGGTATTCTTTATAAGGTTGTATCAAGCATAAGATAAACAAATTATATTTTCATCACTTTCTGCATTCACCAGTAGCTTTATCCTTTACTGCCAACCAAAATATTTTCAATTTAAATAAAGTTTTAGATTAAAGTAATTTAAATAAGTTTAAACAGTAATATGTTAAAATATTATATACTGTAAATAATAGTAAATGTTTTCAAATATGTTTTGGACTCTAAGAACACCAAATGTATCTTATGTTTAATTTTAACTATTTAAGAAACAAATTCTACTTCATTACTTTAATTTACTGTTGTAATTTGCTGTATGTTTTGATATATGTAACTTTATTTCATGATGCTAATTAATTTGTGCAACATATTTTTTTTACTAGTTTCAAACACAGCAGTAATTAGTAATTAGATATAAAATATGAAAAAATATATACAACCCTGGAGAAAAATTTTATGTGAATATGTACAAATTGTTTGAATAATGAGCTGATGTCTTATCACAAAGTTTACACTATGAATATGCTGATTTGAAAAATTGGATGGAAGCTCTATTTACCCTTAAAGTTTCAGTTCAATAAGGTTTTCAATAATTTATAATCTGATAAATAAATAATAAAATTTATTTTATAAAAATGATTATCATTTTATATTTTCTGTCAAAGCACTTTTGTAGTGTACAGTAAAACATCATCTATATTAAAAGTATAATATCTATATTACAAACAAGTATGTAGATTATAGTAAATATTAAGAATTAAAGAAACAATAAATATACTACCGAAGAACAGTATGAGAAGCAGTATTAATATCTACTCCAACAAAACTAACACACTCAGAAACAACTTCATCTAAAGTAGAACTAAGCTGTTTTTCGGAAACATCATGCTGATACATTCCAACTCCAAGGTGTTTAGGTTCAACCTTTACTAACTCCCCAAGTGGGTCTTGCAGTCTTCGAGCCAAGGACACTGCAATTAAACATTCTCAATTACTATTAAATTCCTATCAAACATAATCTTTCATAAGTGCTATAAACATTAAAAATAATTTAACTCCTTCATATGTGCTCTTGTATGGAACATCACTAAATATGTATTGTATATAATATGAAGCACATTCACAAAGTATCCCACTACAATTTTTTTTCTACTGAAAATATCTGAATGGGAGTGGTAAACCTAGGTAAAGATGTGCATGTATCGTCTCGTTCAGCAGCCATATGAATTAGTGTAACACATGCTTGTTGCAATTTTATTTTTTGAATGAATAATGGAATGTGTAGAACAATGTACTGCATCAAGTTATGCCAAAAGCTCGATAATATTCAAAACAAAACAATTTGTACAATTAAGTAGCTTTTGAAGAATAAGATTATGTTGGTTATACACTTATTCATGAGACTTTATTATCACACACAATGATGAAGTCAGGAAGTTGAAAGAATCTTCCTGATTAACACACAGTATATATACAAAATAATTTTTTAGTGACACATTTTTAGTGAAGGAAACACTTAATGCAGGTAATTGAAACTTTTGTAAGTGTTAATTGGCAACCTTGCAAAGAATGTTAGTCAGGTATTCGATTAATACTCATGTAAACATAACCTCTAAAGTCTTAGTTATGATGGCATGTCCACTTGATGAAAGTCTTTTGAAGAACAGTGTTCTGTGATCTGATTTACTTCCAGAAAGTGTACAACCGTCAGAGATATTCTCTCGGATGAACAAACAATACAGCAGTAGTTGCATGAACAGTGCAAGTTTTTATGTGTGGGTGAAAAGTTTAAAAGTGGCCGAAAAAGTGTGACCAATGAGCACCACTCTGGGCGTCCAGTAACAGTGTCGACCTTGGCATTAGATTCTTGTATTGATTCACTTATCCAAGAAGACCAATGACTTACAGTTGAACAAATTGCTGAAAAATTTCAAATACGTGTTGGTACATCCTGATGGGATAAGAAAACTTGTAAAAAGATGGAACAAGTGCAGAGAAGTTGGCGGGGATTACGTGGATAAGTAGACAAAAAAATTATATTTATTTAATAAACTATTTTTGCTGTACAGCTATTTGTCTGTTTATTTATTGAATGAACAGATACCAAAATAAAATAAAAAGATTGAAACCCACTATAAGTGATATATATAAATGAAAATAATGGTTTTGGCTAGTTCAACATTGCACTCAAAAAATGTGGAGAAATAAATAACCTAAGACACTATAATATGCTCTACAATTTTCTTTTATTTATGAATTCATAAGAAATTTAATGAATAAAAAAAGAAAAGGTACTCACCATACTCACAAAAAAGAAAACGTTCAAGGTTAACCCAAAACTATTAAAAATTCAAAACTGATTTTTTGGACACCAACCTCATTCTGTTAACCCAGATCACACTTTGCATTTTTGTGAAAGTACGAGGTCTGTAAATAAAGTAATGAGACAAGGTTTTTTTTGTCAGCCAAAATGACAACACTGTAAAGTTACTAGTCAACATATGGTTATATGAACAGCTGATTTATATTAGGTATTAATATTTTTAGACTAATGTTTTTGTGCCACTTGAGACACAACAAAAACTTGTTTCACAAAAAGTTTGTTTACGTCTGTTACAAAAATGAGTGATACTAATTATGAGCAATGTTGTGCAATCAAATTTTATGTTAAACTGTGTGAGAATGCTACTGAAACTTTTTCAAAATTGAAAAGGGCATATGGAGATGACACTCTGCCACGAGCCCAAGAGTTTAGGTGGTTTAAAGTATTTTCAGATGGTCGGGAATCAGTTATGAACGACCCATGCTCTGGAAGACCATTAACATCAAAAGTGATGACAATGTTGAGCAAATCAGAGATTTGATATGGTACAACCGGAGATTAACTGTCAGAATGATTGCAGAACAATTGAATTTGAACCATACCACAGTCCATCAAATTTTGACAAACAAACTGGATATGAAAAAGGTTTGTGCAAAATTGGTCCCAAAAACCTCACTGTTTTGAACAGAAAAACAACAGGGAGGAAGTGTGCTGCAATCTTCTAGGGTGAATTGAACCTGATCCTGATTTTCTAGAATATGTTATTACAGGTGATGAATCTTGGATACTTGAGTATGACCCAGAAACAAAACACCAGAGCAAGGAGTGGTACACTTCAAACGTCACACTGCAATCTCAATTAATGAATTTTTTGCAAAGAAAATCATTCCTGTAGTTCTTCAACCACCTTATTCACCTGACTTGAGTTTCTGTGACTTTTTCCTGTTCCCAACTTTAAAAAGACACCTCAAAGAATACCATTTTGGAACCAGTAGAAAACATTAAAAAAATGTAACCGACCATCTGAAGGATATTCCAGTTTCTGAGTTCCAACACTGCTATGAAGAGTGGGAAAACTGTTTGAAGTGTTGCATGGCTACCCAAGGAAATTATTTTGAAAGTGATAAAGAATTCATATATAATTGGATATGAATAAAAAGTTTTTCTGAACCAGTCACATTATTTTATTTACAGATGTTGTAAAGTACTAAAGTGAAACTAGCTCGGACCTGGCAGTGCTTGCCAAACTCTGATTTGGGCTACAATCTTGATGTTTTGGGACCTTTGGAAAACCAGCTTGCACCTGGTGGTACTTGCAAAAATTTAATTTTGGCTTTCTAACATGACACTCTTCAAGTTACCTTGAAATAATAAAAACCTTGAAATAATAGTCAAAACCCCATTTTTTGCTTCTAACTAAAGTTCCTAACCAATTTGTTTGAAGATCAATAGGGTTCTATTTCTACTAGGTTTAAATCATCCTATCAAGTTTTATCAAAATTGGTCAAAAAATGTGCATGTATCAAAAACTCCTGTTTTTTAGGTGTAACTCTGGTTCCTGAGAACTGATGAATATCAATAGGGCTGAATCTACAGGTTTACATCACCACCAAGTTTTGTCAAAATCGGTTAAGATTTGCATCCAGAAGAGTGGATGAAAAAATCTAATTTATACATACATATGTTAAACATTTCAGAATCGTGTTCAGGAAGCGCTCACCAGCACCCCCTTAGAGAATCTGATCGGGCGTAATAACATCTTTTCAAATTCTTTGGAATCTGCTAATAAAAGTGATAATGGGCAAAGAATCTAAGTTTCTATCTGTTATAATATTAACTTCTCAACATTATTCAAGTACTCAAAATTATTAAATAACTATTGAAATTATTAAATAATTGCTGAATAATTTATTTAATTAAACAAATACAAAAAAAATACTACTTAATCTGATACTAATTTACAATACTAGAATTAACAATAAATAAAAATAATTATGTTTAATCAAAATGAACGTAAAATGGAGGACAACAGATACAAAATTACATTAATTTTCTGCCATAATTCGGCAATTTGTTAACAGATTTGAAAAAAAATAATATGTCATTTTGTTCAAAATAAAGGACTTAATATTTTACATTACATACATTATACATATATACATTACATACATATAACATACATTTTGATAAAACTTATATTTATGGAGATATAACAAATGAAAAATAAACATGGCTGCCATTTTGTAATTTGCAAGTCCTGATTTTTTCTAATCTTAAAACTTTATTACAAAGACAATTACCAAATATTACTGCGATTCCTCTGCCCGAACTTGAGATATAAATTTTTATATAAAAATAACAAAATGGTGGACAGTGGGAGAACGAAGGAGAAACTGCCATTTTTCCAACGGATATTTTTTGTTTAGTTTTACAAGTAGAAAAAGAAAAAGAATAGCCACCCCACCATTTTAGAAATATTCTGTATATTACATCTGATGAGATGAGTATAAAACTTCTGAAGATGATGAATGCAACTGTACAGGCTATTTTAAAGTAAAACTAATGTGGTAACAGGAAAATTAAAGAAAATTTGGGAGAAATAAAGTTAAAATGAACTGGTAAAAGACGTGAGGGTGAAAACCATTTTTGCGAAGAAAAGAAACAGCTAATAATATGTAAGAACATTAAGAGAGAAGATCGATCAGGTGAGACTTTGGAGGGATAAAAAGAAATAGATGAATATATCAGAAGAGACTCTACTTTAACATCAAGTTTTGATAGAACTTTAAATGACTCGCTTAACTGAAATGAGGTAGCAGGAATAGACAAAAACCGTCAGAATCACCTTGTTTATGAGAAGCAGGACTAAATAGATTATGTAGATATTAATCTAATGTAGTGTTTGTGAGACAGAAGTACCAATAGATTTTAAAGTAAGTGTAACACTGTTAACCTACTAATGAAGCATAGCAAAATAGTTAAATGTGGGAACTACTGCAATATTTGTCTAACATTTCATGCACTTACTACAATTATTTATAGGTAAAAGAATATGTGAAAGATGGAAGACCAGTCTGGTTTCAGGAAGAGTATGAGAGAGAATAAGGGAGGCCATTGTAGCTCCTATGCTTAGCTTAAAAAGTAGATTTAAGAAGAATAAAGCCACATACTTTACATTTACAGATCTGGAAAAGGTAACTGAAAATATAACATGGAAAAACAGGTTTGTGAAGACTAGATTAAAGAATAGAGATAGAAGATGTAAACAATCTTTATAAGAATTGAGCAGCAGTGATAAAAGATGTAGAAAGGCAAGCTCAGTTTAAAAAGTAGTAAGACAAGGGAGTATAATCTCTCTGTCATTGCCTTTCAATTTATATGTAGAAGAAATAATTCAGAAACTGAAAGACATAATTGAGACTGCAACAACTGTTCAGGGAGAAAAATAAAAATCTTTAGATTTGATGATGATACTCTTTTGGGAGAAAACAGATATGAGTTAGAAGTAATTCTAGATCCAAAAAAAGTACAATGCAATTGTAAACCCTATGGTTAGAGTCTTGCAGATATCATTTCTTCCGCTCAAAAAACAAAAATTTCAGTAATATAAATAAAACTGTTTTTAACAAAATGATGCTGATATCAAAAAAGTAAGACACTACATTTCTATTATCAAAATCTGTTATTAATTTAGAATTTTGTTTAAAAAATAAATACATGTTAAATAAATTTAATAAACAATAGATATATAACAATTTATAATAAACAATATATAAGCATTCCATATAATAAGAAAAAAATTAAAAAATTTGTTACAAAACTCTTACCGCCCCGATTTTGTTGGTTAATGACAGATTTTTTTGTTGTGGGAACAAATCTTGCCACATTTGCAACACTTTCCTACTGCTCATATTTTTTTGCATTTTATTAGCAGCTATGATCTCTTGAAAACTGATACTTTTATTTTTTTGACGAAGTGATGGGAATTAAAAAAATTGTTTCATCTTCAATACTTGCATTTACATAAGGGCATTTACTATAAAACAAGCAGTAGTATATTTTCTTTTAAATTTTATTATTTCAAGTACATTATCAAGCTTTTGTACGCTACCTAGTACTATCAAGTACTGCTACCTAGTGGTGCGATTTGTAAACCCACCTTTTTGAGAAAAAGTGACATACTTGAATCCTTGTTCATCAAATGGAAGAAAAAAAACAGTGTCTAAAAAAATTTGAGGTATTTTTTGAAAGTATTCTTTATTACAAATATAATTGAATTGAAATATAATGTTTTCATGGTTATTTTTTCCCCCTTTTCGTTTCACTTTTAGGTTAGGTATTGTTTGGAAATATAAACACAGTTTGTTGACTTCGCTGTGCCATCCAGTTCTGCAGACTCTTACCAGTGAAATTCTAACAAACTTCTTGGAAGGATTTATTGCAAGGAGAAAAGTTCAGTAAAAAAAACAAAAAAAAAACAAGTAAAACAAGATAATGAAATGAATAAGGAAAAACATCAAGACAGGTGAACATAGTACACCAAAAGAATCAAAATTTGCTGCTTACTAAGTAAAATTACAGGTAGAGATTAAAAGTATACAAAAAGCTTTTATACAGAAATAAAGTCTGCAAGTACTTAATATAGATTTAATATTTAATGAAATGTGAACTGTAATAAAAACAGAGAGGAAAAGAGCTCTGAAATGTAGAGTTGCATAAGGATGTTAAAAATTAACATCCTTATGAGAATATCCTAATCCATTTATAGGTTGATAATACAAATTGAATATATCTTGAGATGAACAGAAGAGAACAATTCATGGCAAAATATTGCAAAGTAACAAACTAGGTGGTTATATATTATTCAGGTTTAATTAATTTGGTGACAGATGTATTTCTGTAGTATAAAACAAATACTGCAATTTATAAAAGACGTAGCCAAGAATTTCGTATTGATGTTGAGGTAATAAGGTTAGCATGTAACAAAAAGGAATGACATTAACAAAATCTGAAGTCAAAAGACTAAAAATTTATTTGTTAAGTTTTAATTAAAAATTAGAAAGTCAGCATTAAAGGACAAGCCACAATTTGTAAAAAAAAAAAAAAAATGTTATAGTAAACTGAAACGGGGCACCACAAAAGAAAATATCCTTTTTTAAATAGTTATATTTAATTCAAAATAATATTTATTAAAGAACACTTAAAATAATTTCTTGTGCATTTATTTATTACACTGGCCAATATGAACATAACTTCTTCTGAGGTGTTTGGAAAAAAAATTTAAAACCATTAACTAAAATTTGAAATACATTCTAGGTACTTACATAAAATACCTGGGTGTGTAGTTTTAGTTTATTAGGTTTATTGCATTTTTATGGCAGTTTAGAAAAAAAGCAGTAGTTCATCTTCAAATGGTTTTGCTTTAAGGGTGGCAAAAGTTTCTTTTATGTAAGAACAGGTACAATTGTCATATTTGTACTATATATATTTGAACTTTACAAAACATATTTTAATTTTATACAATTTTTTACCAGAGCAACTGGTCTTTATTTATACTGTGTATAATAATAACTGTGTAATAGTACACAATGCAAGAAGAGCTACTATTCAACAGACTCAAGAATTTATTCAATAGAATTTAAGTTATTATCTTAAAAATTAACAATGAACCAGCCTATTATTTTAACATACTTCTGGAAATGCCAATTATTTCTGGCAGTGTTCTCGCTAATTCCATATATACTAAAAATAAAGCTGATATTAACACCTGGTTTTTTATTAAAAAAATAAAAAATTGAAAATATGAATATTTCTTGATAACATAAATTTTTTTTAATGTTTTACAATTTTGTTTGGGATGAAGAGATGTTTTGGATTGTATCACAAATTCCTATGTGTAAACTAATGTATTAAAAAGCATACTAAACAAAGGGAATATAGCTTTTAAAGATTACCAAATCTGTACAGTAATATAAAAAAGCACCGAGTGTTTTATATAACAAATTAAGACATTTTTTTGGGAGGTGGAAGCATCACAAATAGTTTGGCATTTTTCTTTAGTTTGATGAAACTATAAATTTAAATGTATAACATTCAGTTTTACCACTTATTTTTTTATATTTTATGTTTACCATTATATTATATTATTTTACCATTTTATATTTTTCAATGATTTATTGATCTGAAAGTTTCAAGACATTTTAGTTCGCAGTAAAATAAATAAAACCACTGTTAGTGGTTTTGTGCTTAGCAGTACTTCCGAGGAATGAAAATATAACTGTGTAAAGAAATGAGGAATAAAAGTCATCACATGTTTTAATTGTTTGTTAGTCATCCAAAGCCAAAACAATTTGAGTATATGAAACTCTTATACAAAACTTTTATAAAACTCATATGCATAGCATAAAACTTTAGTCAATTATTTCTACACTGAATGAGAATTAAAATAGTAACATACCAGCACTTATTAAATTTGGATCCATGTTAGGAAATTCTTTAGCAGCTTCTGGACTGCAACTATAAATAGATGCACCAGTTTCACTTATAATCGTATACTTAACATCTAGAGGCATGAACCATCCAGACTGAATTAACTTTCCTAAATAAGTTTCAGTTTGTCGACATGCTGTTCCATTTCCTAAAGCAACCGTTTCACAGCTGAAAAAAATTCAATATAAAATTAAATGCATAATAATGATTCAACTACTAAAAGAAATAATTTAGTATAATCATTCAAATTTAATCAACCTTTTTTTAAGAATATGCAATGAATCATGGTAATATAACAAACTAGAATTTTAATAACAGTCAGTAATAAATTGGGAATAATTGATAGTTGAGAAATCAGCTTTATTATTAATATTGATACACAATATTCAATGTTGAAAAACAATGAATATTTTGACCAATAGATTAATATTATTTACATTAAAATTTTTGTAAAAGTTTTTTTTTCTCAAATAACAATAAATATTAAATGTGTGTAAATTTTATTTAGTATGGAATATACTTTTTTACAATTGAATGTTCATGTTACCCATCTTTCTCAAGATAGAATTTTGTCTATGCTAGTCAATATAAGGGGTATGAAACAGTGTGGTAGCTGGCCCAAGTGAAGAGTTTTTTTTAAGTGGTCAAAACAGCTTAAATACAGTCTACAACTGTATTTAAGCTAATTTCATACTTCTGACTTTGTTTCAAAGTAATATTGTATCTTCTTTTAACAATTGTTTTTATTCATTATTATTATTATTAATAATAGAAAAGAAAATAACAGGCACAAATATTTTCATAATTATTGGATTTTTTTATGAAAGAGTGGGCACCAACAGCAATGATCATTAGACTGGTGGAAATTGAAAAGATGTAGTGCCTGGACGGGATTCAAACTTGGAACCTCCACACAAAATGTTGAAATGCTACCTACTCAACCAAGGAGATCAGCATATTGGTTTTTGTTTTACTAATTAAATGACATTTTTTTCTAAGTTATTAATTTAATTTCATTAATTTTTTAAGTTTCGTCTTGTTTATATTTATTTCCTTGCTAACAATTCTAGATATAAGAAATCCTGTTCTTCAGCAATAGTAAGAGATCATAATACTAATAGACTAGTAACAGATGTTTTGCCTGTATTGGGAGAGGTATGCCTCTCCCAATACAGGCAAAACAGCTTTCAAGTATTTTTCTTCTAGTAAATACTTATTGATAAATAGGTTTGAACTGAAAAACTTTAATTTACTGTATTCAAGAAGGATGAGAAACTATCAAATAACTGAAGTAGACTTGGTGATCCATGAAACAAATAATTATATTTACATCTTTATTAGGTCAAAGAACCTATTAATTACAAATTTTAGTACTGTAGTAAATAGTTATAATTTAGCCTCTTACTATCAAAAATTCAGTTGTAGTTAGAAAACATTAAATCAGAAAGAATAAGTTTTCTTAAAGGGTTTCATCTGAAAGAAATTTAACACACAGAAACCTTTTGAATTTAAATTAATTTCTCGAAAAATTTTTGGTAACAAACAATAAATAATAATAAAACAACAGTAAGTCAATAACTATAAATAAGTAAAATGAAAAAAACTTGTTTTAACAGCAGTAAAAAGAATTAGCAAAAACATAGTGTAATAACAAAACCTACATACTTGTGTTTAATAAGCATTTCCTTAAGTTGTGCAGCAGCTTTATCAGTTTTAGGATTTACATTCTGCATGAAATTAAAATGCAAAATAGCTGTATCCAAAACCGAACCATTCTGCGCAGTAACTGCTATTTTACAACCGTGATGAAAACCTATAAAAATTAAATTACTTGTTTATTATAAATTCTATGTTCACAATATCTTGTATGCTATGTAAATTTTAAATTTGGAGAACAGGAAACTCAGCTTTATCTGGTAGGCACCCATCCTGACCCCATGGAAGACATCTGCCTTGTAATGATCCTGGTCACCAGACCAACCACCCCCTCTGTTTCTAGCCTCCAATGGGCTTTACCAGAGGTCATCTTCTAGACCCTCAATACCTGTATACATATTTCAGTCATCAGTACAGCCTCTATCAGGATGGCACTGATGCAAATGCCTCAAAAGACATTTCCATCAGCGTTGAAACCCATCAACTAACAAAAGATATTTTTCAAACCCATCTAAACTGAAGAACTTGGAGAGTTGCCACTTTCTCCCCCCAATAAAAGAAGTAGCCCACAGCCTAGTTGAAAGTACTATGGCACCAAAGATGAAGCTCAAGTGGTAGCTGATAGAATTTCCACTGTAACAACTAAGGTTTAAGAATATATGGAAAGAGGCAGGGATGAAAACACTCCACAAAGAACTGTCTTTAATCTGATTAGTTCTAGTGTCATGTAATATATACTTCATAACAGCATCTCAACTTCTGTGTTGCTTGTTAGGAACATAGAAAACACTTCTGGTGTAGTATTAAATTATCTTCATTTTATACAAGAAATATCTGTATTTTAAAATAAGCAAAATGGTAATAGTACTGTCATCATCATCATTATCTATTAAATAGGCTAATCTTTATTCCAGTTTACTTCAAACACTGAACTAACTTCCCTTTGATGTTAAATAATTCTGTATCACTGAAATTTGTACATCTATCCATCCATCCGTGAATAAATAAATATTATAAATTACATGAAACAATAAATATATACAATCTTTAAAGAAAAATACTAGATAATAAAAAAATATTAAATACATGAGCATGTAAAATAATTGAAAAGCTGTTAGTAAGGTGTCATTATAAAAAAAAATAACAAATACAATATACTAATTTATAACACCAAATATCTTAGACAAAACAGGGATGAAAACTACAATACTGCAGATAAAAATACCATATCATTTAAGAAAGGCTATTTATAAAACAAAAAATCCCCTTCCAAAAATACAAAACTGAGACATTACAAGATGTAATAGTTCCAGAAGCTCTATATAGTGAAGTTTACAAAAATTAAAAAAAGGAAGAAAAATCAGCAAAATGCAAAAATTTTTAAGAAACATATACAATTCAAATATAAAAACAAAACAGTCAACAAGTGATTTACCTGCAATGCCTCTTTAAAAAAAAAAAATTTTAAAACTTATACAGAAGCTAAAAATTTTGAAGTTATTTCTTCATTCTGCGACAGGTTTTACTCCTTTATCATTTGCTACTTGAGTGTGTGCTTGTTTTGAACATGATAATAGTTCATTGTGCAATATTACAGCACTATGTGCAGTATTACTACAAAGTTCAATTAAAAAAAAAATTGTTTTCATTCTCTAAAACAACAATCAATTGTGGCTTATTTAAAAACAATTTGAATAAAAACATGTCCATGTATTTTTTGCTCATTAGCTGTAGCTTTAAGAAATGTTTGTTAATGTATTACACAGTAGATACATTACATATCCACAATCTATTTAGGTACAGCATTAGTGATAGTGAAAATCTTTATATGTTAATATGTACTTCGAATAAACTACTTTTACCAGGTATGTAATAGTGTAGTGCAATATACTGTATTTTATTTTATTATTTACCATTATACTGTAATGTAATAATGCATGTATATACTGAACTGCAGTATAGTATTAGGTCATTTTAATACATATTACTTTATTAAATATCTGGATGAACTACATACAATTTTACTAAAATTTTGGATAATATGCAATCCTCTTCCTGGTTATTATTGCAGAAAGTCAGGAATTGACTATTTATAAATTAAGAAAAACAAGTATTTATAAAGAATTTGAAAAAATACGACATACAATTAGGAAAACATTAAAACTTTACATTAATTTTTAATTCTTTAAAAAAAATAAAAATAACTGTTTTATAGAAGCTGACAAGGATTTGAAAATACTTAATAAATAAAAAAGCAGAAGAAAAAACAAACTGTAAATGAAGTGATGTGAAGAAAAGTAAGAAGTCTGAGCTGTATAAACATGATCCTTAGAGGTTAGATCGAAAGGGAAAAAACACAATATACAAGCTCTGATAAAATAATATCTAACTATATGAATGTAAGCTGTAAACTTGTTAAGAGTGTAGCACTAGTGTCCAACAATTGTATATGTTAGTGTAAGGGGTGCTAGTCACATTATTTTTTGCAAAATGATGGAATATGCTGGTCAACATTACTGCACAGCATTCTGCCAAAGGCTAGTTGATATCCAAGGCAAACGATTTGTACAGTTAAGCAACCAATCATGAATGAATCTATCTGGTTACACATTTAAAGAATGGTATAACCATTTTCAAAATTGTTGGACTTAAGTCTAGAATAATCAACAAACTGCTATGCCATCAAGAAGATGAAATCCAAATGTAATTAACAAGTGTAGTTTGATAATGGAAAATTATTAGCTATCTAAGAGACTGAAAATGACTAGGATTAGCAACTGTTCAGTATAGATGACTTAAAATGGTTGATTTGAGCGTGGACAGAGCTGCCATGGAATTTGGCTAAAGTTGCTTCTTTGAACAGAAAGAGGTTCATTTTGAAGTTACATGGACACATTGGAGTGTACTAATAGTGATCCTAATTCCTTAAGACCAAGATAACTGGTGATGGATCTTGAATGTACAGATATGACCCAGAAACCAAAGCTTGGTCATCACAATGGAATATACACGAGTGAGGAGCAATGTGAAAATGATGCTGACTCTCTTTTGAAAGAGCCCTATTTGACAGCTAGGGAAACATACGATGAACAGCTACTAACACAGCTGATGACCATTCCGAAAGAAGGCTACAAAAAATGTTCCCAGCAATACAAGGGTTGCTGAGAACATGTTGGGTTATGGAGATTAGGATTGGAAGCAACTAGGAAAAATACTTTTTTACAGTCTACAGTTGGGATTCTTTAAACACACCAAGTATACATGCCACCTTTGATAAACAAAAACAGATATTTATTGCTTAAAAATAATATTTAATTCCACCAAACCAAATAAAACTATTTATTACACCAAACAGGATAATACTGTAGTCTACAAGTAAATGTTTTATTATGTGTCTGTTGTCATTGTTAATAATTTACTCATCAAACCAAAAGATCTTTCTATCATTTTATTTTTAATAGAAAATTAAAATTTGTTATTACTTTTGTCTTTTGTCAAAAGCAATATTTCTCTGAGAATTGAGTAAATAACCTGAATTTTTTGCATCTTCGCACATAAAAATATATGAAAATATTTTTCAATAATTCCCTCAAAAACTTTATTCTATTCTGTAAAATATTATTTATTTTATTTACCTTCACATATTTGAATCTATATTATTTCACATTATTATATTTTCATACTAATATGGTGAATAATCACTTTTTTATTTTTATGATTCTGCTCTGATTAAAATCTGCCCATGACTTTCCTTGACTTTTTTACGCAAATTTTCTGAAGCAGGTATTTAGATATATAGGCATCCTTATACAATCCTAATGAATTCTTATGTTGTGTAGTTTTTTAGAGATTTGAATAAAATATTTTATTATAAATCCACGCATATACATATTTTGAAATTCTGACAAGGCCAAGTAGTTACTGATTTGGTATATGAATAAAAATGGTAGTTATTCTTGCAGGAGGATAATATTAAAATAAAAAAATAAAATGACGTAGACAGTATCATAGAAATGAGGAAGTTTTCAATCATAAGTTATCCCGTATTGTATTAAAAAAAATTAAATAATTCCCTACCTTCAATTTTAGTTCATGGACAGTGATTTCTCTTTGACTGACCTTAATTTCACACTGTCTTTATCTTTCCTGATATAAATTTTATCTGTCCAACCTAGATAAAAGGCGCATGCATTAAGTCATGGTGGACAACATGAAGTGGAGGTTAAATGGTTTACATGCTTTTAAGCTAAATTTACACTTTCTATTGGGATTGCCTGAAACAGTTTTATGGAATTTCAGAAGAAATGTTTATTTGTCAATTAATATTTCTTCATTTTCATTTACCTATTTACTCACTTTTATAGTCATACTTTTTCTGCTGAGACTAATGACAGCGTTTGTTTAAAAATCAAAATGCCCATGAGGTTTAGGTTATGTAAAATTTTTGTAAGTCAAATTTTTTATGTAATCTTATTTTGCAATTTATTTGAATAACTATTTAGCACAGCATTTTATTTACATTTACTTTAAGAACTTCACTTTTTGTTTTTTAAAAAATCACCCGAAGTTAATTTCCTAAGACAAAATATATAGATGCAATAATTTCTAAGTAGTAGAGAAAATCACTTCCAGATGACACTTGTAAACATGAAATATGAGTTTATTTAGGATAATTCTACAATTAAACTATTTAAAAAATGTATATATCCATTAAAAAAAATTAGTGTGTAAAATGAAATTCCCAATGTCAAATATTTGAAAAAGAATTAATAAATAATTATATAGCTAATTAATATTTAAGGATGACAAGGAAACTAATAAATAATATCAATCAATCTACTTTTTCAAATTAATAAATTTAACCTATTTTATTTTATTTTTTATATAATAAAAAAAGATTTATTAACGTTTATTACAATTTTTCATTGCAATCTCATAATCATTTTTCTGACTGATTAAAACTTTTAAAATTTTCAAATTAATTAAAAAAAAAAAAAGAACCAATAAATATATATAAATAAGATTATCATTAACATGTCTGAACTTTGATTGTACATCAACAGTATTTTTTTCATCATTAATCTAGTTGAAAATTTATTTTTTTCAGCAAACACATTAAAAAAATAAATCCTCCATTCTTAAATGAAATGAAACATTTAAATTAATAAGAATAAAACAGAAACTTCCAATTTAAGAGAGTTACCTGGATCAATTGCCATGACAACTTTGCCTCTTAATGGTGGCATCAAAAGTAATTTCTTTAAGTTTGCAGCAAATACTTCAATTGAAGCCCTTTCAGCCTCTTTATTTAATTCTGCTCTAACACTTCGAACAACTAATGGGTGAACTGAAAAAAAAAGAAAAAAAATATAAATGCTGTAATAATTCCACAATATACAAAATTAGTACAAATTAATCACAAATTTAAATGAAAATCAAAACAAATATTACTGAAAATTTCCAAGGGTTTTTTCCCATTTACTAAGCACCAAAAATTTTGTTTTCCGGTCTGAAAATTTCCCATTTAAGGGAATAAATTTTTGATTCTCACACTGGGCACTTAAAGACTACAAGACGGCAACGGAAAGTAAGAACATGACAGGGTGATAGTGATAACTCCCATTTGTAGAAAAGTTAAATTATAAAATTCAATTTTTAAGCTTACATAGTTTATATATTTATAAAAAACAATTTATTTTTTATTTGTTCAGAAAACATAGATTTTTTTCAAAGTAATAAAATTATTAATAAGAACTGTTTTAAACCTAGCATAATTAATCAATTATTAAAATTAGTTGACTAATTAAACAATACACAAATATTAGTCAACTGAATCTGAAAATCAGTCTTTGCCTATGACTAACACACACTGACAATATTAGTCACAATCACAAAAAATTCAGGAGAATTAACTGCTTTTGCATAGAATTACAAATTAGTTGTTAGTCAAAAACATTAACCACTATAGAAGGTAGAAACATACATTAACCAATATAGAGAGCAGAAAAATACATTAACCACTCTAGAAAGTAGTAACATTTCTTTCTATCTCATTTCATACCAATCGTATTTAGCATTAGCCTGCCATGCTGTCTCCAGTTCCCATCACTCATAGTCCACCTTCACCTCCACATGTTTAACTTAAATATACCAGCTATGAACAATACTATGTAAGCAAATACACACTAATTAAAAAAAGTGCCTTTCAACATGCCACGCCACCTAAAGATCATATAATTATACCTAATTTTACAGTATGAGTTACACATACCTTACCAGTACTTAAATTCTGCAGTACGTTTGTATTTAGAAAATATTCTAAATGCAGGCTTTAAATAAAAATGTACTTCTATATAACAAATTCTCAGTTTTTATAAAAATATAATATATATTTACAGTTAAAATAACATATATTTGTTATTCACCTGTTAATTTACTTGCTTAGTTTGATATTTTTATGTTGCTGACTTATTCCATTAATGACAGTAACACATACTTTTATTAAACACAAATTTTAATAATAAATAATAGTCTGTTAATGAAGCACTACTAAATTAAAGTTGGTAATTACACTGTATTTAAGTTTTTTAACTCACAGTTCAACTTTTACATTTAACTGAAAAAGTATGGCATCATACTTAAATCAAACACATAGTAATACGAAAGAATAGTACGCATACTACTAATAAAAAAATACAAGAAATAACATTAAAAACTTAGCTATTATAAAAATTAATACGAAAACAGGTGTTTCTGTGGTTGTCTATTTCTAAACATTTTTATTAAAAAAAAAAAAAATAAGCATGTCAGCATTTTTTGGTTTCAGCCTCCTTCTTTCTGAAAGAAAAGCAGGAAAGAGTTTTTTCCTGCTTTGGAAAAAACTCTTTCAGATGATACAGAGGTTCCAGGAATGTGTAAATATTTAGTAACTAATATTAGCAATTGTGGGAACATCGTTTTATGTTTCATCCAAAATGTTGTACAGCTCACGTGCCTGTCCTCATATGGTTGCTCAAAATATTGCCTCAGAGTAATTAAAGAGTTTCTAGATTTCACTTTTTAAAATTTCTTGAACCTTACCATATAAAATATTCCATAAAACCAATCTCTTTTGATGTTTATTAGACTTTCTTCCATCCAGTTCTTCAGCTATTGACTGCTGCTGTTCTTCGTCTGGTTTTAATAAGAAAGACAATTCATATGTCAATGAATTACCGCATCTTTTAAGTTGTTGTCATTTCCAAAAGCAGCTTTTTAATAAAATGCTTAAATGCAATAATCTTTCTTTTTTCCACATTTCCCAAGTGGCTGCTAATCCCAGACATTAACTTTTTTTAACTTTTTGCCTATAGAAGAAATCAGTTTTCTGATTAACTACATGCACAATTCCTCTCAACGGGAATGTAATCTTTGATAAGGTGGGATAATTTTTGGCAATGTCTCAGATTTCATAAGATCAAATGATTTAAGTAAATTTACACATTCAGTTAGAATATTCCTTTGAACATTTGTTATGGATTGTGGACTTTTCAGCAATGATGCAAGTATAGCTGACAGGGGTTGCTTCAGTTCTATTAACCTTTCAAACATCAGAAGCATTAAATTCCACCTTGTAACAACACCAGCATTTAATTTTAATTCTTTTCTCCCCATTTGTGACTGTAGTCTTAATTTATCAGCTCAACTACACTATGCTTGAAATGCGATACAATATTTCTATATGTTTTAATTAAATCTGGTAGCCCATCATATTGTGAAATCCCATCATTTACTACTAGATTAAGCATATGAGCTACACATGTAATATTAGGGAGATCTAAAATTTTTATGGAACATTTCATATTAGCGGCCCTGTTTAAAAACATTGCCACGATTTTATTACTACATGGAAAACCTATTTTAATTTTTTAGCTAAATACTGGCTTGTATGATTTTCATGCAATTGTTTTGTATATAAAACGAAGTTCTAGTTAAAAAAAAAAGATAAATTGCGGTCAGAAAAGAATCATATTTCGTGATGTCCTATCATCTACTGTTATAGAGAAATAAAAAATTTTATCTATGTTTTTAAGTATTGATTTTACATTTATATAAATATTTGGCATAATAAAATCCATTAATTTTTTTCTGCTCGGCAAGGTATAGCATGGAGCGAGTTCTTTTAAACTCTTCTTCGTCTACAAGACAGGGGCTTTAAATCTCTTTGAAAATCATTTCTGCCACTAAATTATCAATTTTATTAACTTTTTTTACAGACAAATCTTTAGATTTGTTTTGCAGGAATGACTGGGATAAATTTTCAGAAGATATGGAAGATGATATAGGTAATTGAAGATATACAGATATTGACTTGGATGCCATGGACTGATTACACTCAGTGTTTGCAATCTTTGAATGCTTTTCTGAAGAGCTGAGCTCTCCCATAGCATTGAAATATTGTGATATATTTGGTATAATAACAGTTATTCATCTTAAAAAAAAAATAAACTGTAACAGGACAGACAGCAACTCATCAACAACTACGAGGCAGTTAAACTAACTCAAAATTACAAAAATTATTTAATAATTTTAAATAAAATAATCATAAGTAAAATTATTTTACTGGATCAAATAAATTACACCGAAAAATATTATAAAATAAGAATGAGTTCAGTTTTTTAAATAATTTCAATTCAGCAACTTTTTATAATTTTACGACTTTTTATTTATGTGAATAAAAAGAAACTGTGGTGGAATATTAATAATGGGAGGGAACGATTTATTTGTAATTAACTGCACAATGAAAGCCAGCGTCATCTGAGTTGTGTATGGGTGCACTTTATTTATTATTTACTGTTCCTGACTAATGACTAATATTAGTAGAATAATTAAGTCTTTGAATAACAGTATTATTTACATTGGTTGCGTGTTCCATTCGACTTGAAAAAGCGATTTGACTAATATTAGTCCAAGTAGTCTGTGGTCCCATGCCTAATATGATTTAAGAAAAAACATAACTAATCTCAGAGCTATTGACAGTTTATGACGTTGTATGTTTTAAATACTTCTACTTAAAATGGTGCTCCATCCTGTCCAGCATATCATTATATAAACACAAATTGCAGGTGTTGTATCACTTTGTACATATCCTAAGATCTAGTGTCCTTTCACTGCTTTAATAATGAAAACTGAAGGGTTTCATAATGAATAGGTAATAACAAGGCAATTTGGTATCATTTTGATAAAAAAAATAAGCACTTTTTATGGAAGAATTTATATTCACCTGAAAGCTTGGATTTTATTTACAATCTATAAATTTCCACCTACATTAAGCACTTGTTATATCATGTGATCAATTTTGCATTCCAGTTTCATAAATTCTCCCGCCTCAAAAAATAACCACGGCAGTATTAAAGTAAGAAATCTTCAATTTAGAGGCTAGCATGCTAGCCATCACCAATCTTGTGTAAAAGATTTTTGTTGAAGTTTTTTTTTAAGACATCATTATGTCCAGATCCTGGCCACTGGCCAAATCTGCTCTAAACGTATACCTCTCTTCTTATCCTGTTACCTTTTTTCTTCTTTTCGTTCTCCCATTTTTTCCTGTTTAGTGTACACAGTTTTCAAATTCCTTTAATCATTTATCCCTTTGTCTCCTTTCTGGAACTTCCGTCTCAGGCACTTCTGGAGGAAATTCTTCTTTTTATACTTTCTTAATTATGCATCTTAAAATCAGTTATTTTTACAAAAACTGGGTTTTTTAATTTGAAAAAACAAATCATCAATAGAATATTTTTAACCTTATGACATGTTTGACAATGCTAAATTTTTTCCTTCAGTCATTAGGCTTACTGTCCAGCCACTGTATAGTAAACAAAATTCCCAAGTCAGTCTGCAGACAGGCTCCTATTGGATACCAAGTATGTCAGGCTCTTCAAGGTTTAGAATCCTTAGCACAAAAAACCTAGTAGGATTGCCTAGATGGCCACAGAACTGGCCATGAGGAAGAAGGGATCAAGGGTAAGGAAGAGGTGTGGAAGGTAAAAAGTATGATCTTTTCGCTGATTGGCTTCAACAGCACGTGGCATTTACTAATTTTATGGTGCCCTGAAAAGGCCCATTTTTGTCATCAATTGGCTTCAACAGCTTGTTGTAGATGCTAACCTTATGGTAGTCCTGAGAAGGGCTGTTGTCGTCGACTAGCTTCGACGTTTCGTATTTCATAACCTTGTGGGGCCCTGAAAAGGGCTGTTTTTTGCGTTAGCTGTTAGGTCCGGAAGCTGGTCTCTGGTGAAGTCAGGAGTTGTGGCTCATCCACTGAAGTCTGATCGGGCTTTCCCTCAGTGGCAGTGGTGACCCCCACAGCCCCGCACTGTTGAGTCTGTGTTGGTTGTCCTTCACTGGCGCAGCTGAGGTGGTTCTCCCCAAGGAATCCTACACTGAGCCGGCTCCCATGGCTGAGTCCACCAGCCAAGGCGATTGAAGCTGGAATGGGAAGGCAGCGTCCGCATCCAGCGGTAGTGATGCTTGTATCAGTGCGACTGTATACTGTGAGCCATTTCTCATCTTGTGTTCGGCCATCGATATTAAATTAGGCATATAAGTGGTAACAATCTATTTACCATAGTAACTTACTTTCCAATGACCAATAGTACATAATTATCAACAATTTTTAAAATCTAACTTCAATAACTCATGTGTGCAAGTTCCCAAATGTAGTATGTTTCATTCATACTACAGGCTAGAATTCTTCTAAGCAACACTGATTTCACAAGGTTTTTACATGAAATTTGTTATCACTCAGGGAGAAGTGTTTAAGTATTATATATACAAGTTTACAAAGGTTTTTTGATTTTAATACACCTCAATAATAAACCCAGTATTATTACTTGTGTAAGTGGCTCTACATAAAGGATTTTTGCCAGCCTGTACATGTATATATATCGACTACAACCCTATTATCTTTCTATCTTCTTTTTTCTTTTGAAAGTAGCTGGTGCTTCTATGCCTTGGTACAAGACAGATTAATTCATATTTAAAACTATTTATATGATTCTTTCTACGATGGTCATTCAAATGTAAATTGGGATTTTGCTTTGCAGACTGAGGAAGAACAGTGAATGTGGTGGGGTGCTGTGGTAATTATTTGGATTTGTGTGGAGTGGTGGAAAAACAGGGAGGGGACACTGATCATGGCCAAGAAATGCTTATCAGCTGGAAAAATTCAGGCAACTGTATTTCTGGACTCAAAAGGTGTACTGCTGATTTGATTTACTGCACAAATGAAGGATGAAGGTAAACTGATGAAAGATACTAAATAAATGTGGTATACTACTGCCAATTGTTGGATGATGATCCAACTAGGCTGCTGATCACAACAAATGATGCCAGCCCAACCAATTCGCAACGTTTTCCTTCTCAACACATGGCTACATAGGGCAGCTTATTCATGATAAACTTACTAACATTCATTGGACACATTTTGAATACCCAATGTACAGTTCAAACTTGCCACTATTTCCTTTACACATTTTGGTTTGCTGAAAGAAGCTTTAGGAGGAGAATGATTCAAAGATGATGCTGCAGTCAAGCATTATGAGCAGAATTGGTTGTTAGGCAGTCATCTTATTTTTTTTTTTAATGAGGGTATCAGGAAGTTAAGATAACTTCCTAATCTCCACCAGATAGGATCTGGTGGAAAATGTATTTCTGTTGAAGGAAATAATATAGAAAAATAATGTAATTTATTTGTAATCTTATCTAATAACAATAAAACTATGTAAACAAATTCAGGTTTATATTTAAATTTCCCTTGTATACAACATTTTTAACCAGGTAGACAATAAAACATATATAATTACTTAGTCTGCTGTAGGCATCCTTGAAACTTTTCTCAAAAATATGCATTCTTAAAGGATACTTGAAACCAGAGCTGAGGAAATGACCACGACAGAATCCTTGCAATCGATGCATCAACCAATCAGGAACAATAAACTTGACGGATAAAATTTTTTGATTTTCACCTCTGTTTATAGCAAGTACCTGTCACAATATACTACAAAGTTTGGTTATAAAAACAAATCTTATATTATATACAAACATAAGAGTATTTATCAGTCTGGCAGAGTTACCATATCTGGCCACACCAAAATAACAGGCTTAATATAAACTGCCGATTTATATACGATTTTTGAATCTATGGAATGATCATCAATTATAAAATACTATAATAGGTAATACATTACCATTGTTACATGCAACTGACAATTGTCATGATTTCTAATATTTCTAGATTAATCCCTATATTTATTAAGGTATGTTTGTGTACTGAGGTGAGTACAGTGATAATAGGCATACTGCATCATTAATTCTCCCTTTTGCCCTATGAGCACTAGTGTCAAAGCGCTGTCACATTGAAATTCCTCCTTTAGTACTCCAGGAGCAAATATAAGATTATGGCATTTTTGACACGTACCATCTTCGATCCGTCAACATCTTGGAGTTCTACTGTTGCTGCTGTCTACCATCTTCGAATTTCCCTTTTTCCCTCGCAGGGCTGTCAAAATAGTTATTTTTTTACACATTTAATATTATCTGAATACTTCAAAATTTGGTATTACTAGATCATAAACAGTTAATGACCCCCCATGCTTTGCAAGGGTCACTCGCATCTTTTATATCTAAAGAACAACGATAAATAATATGTTTAATAAGTTATTGTATGTGTGTATACCACAGAGTATGAATAAGATGGTGGTGGGGAAATGCAATCACATAATAATGGGGGGGGGGGAGAATAAATAAAATGGTAGTTTCTGAATTCTCTTATCAAGTGTAGATGTTTTAAAAAGTTCTTTTCAGAATTACAGCACAACACACACACACACACACACACACAAGTGCATGCACACAAAAAATTTAAAGCCTTATGTGGTAATGGTCGGTTAATGGTGTATGTAGTTTTTCTTTCATTACATTAGTCAATGCCTTCCATTTGGTTAACCAAATAGTCTGCACTAGAAATCTGATGGCAGATCCATCTTTGACAAACTGTAGCGTGATTTGGTGAAGAAAGTGTTTGCACATTTACACACACACAAACTTACTATACACACAATCTCTAAAAATATTCAAAAACAATAAGCTTTGTATACGTATAATGTCTTTTTTTTATTGAAACTACATTACATAAATGGTGGGCACGCTGCTTAGTGTGACAGAAAGAAAACAGATGGGTGTGGTCTTGATGTGCAACATAATGTTATACCTAATTCCAGAAGTTATCATTAGATGTCACAGTGCATAGTGGGTTAGGCGTGGCACTGATACACTTATGATGTAACAGTTTATGTATGGCTACTGTGTTAGTTTCAGAAGCCACTGTTTGATGTTGAAGTGCATTATGTAGTGGTATGATAGCAAAACATCTTAATCTTGAGATGTTCTGTCGTACACCAAATCAAATGGTAGACATTGATGCTATCATTCTGCCTTCTGGACACGGGCCTTGACTGGAACCTCATCAATTCCTGCCTGCAACAGTCTCAACAATCAGGATTGTCCTTGGGTAAGTCTATATTTTTTACACACACACACACACACACACACAGTTGGATAGACAGAGATATAATTGTTTAATATATTTTTTAATTTATTTATTTTTCTTATTTAATAATTATTTATTTTTCAAATCATATGTTTAACAACATTCATACTCTTGCAATAACATATACACATACGTAAGTATTATTTAAATTTTATATTTATTCAACTGTGAGTGAAAGTTGCTGAAAACCAAAATCGCTGATGTAATACAAATAATCACCTAATGAAATAAACAAGTAGTAGTCATAGTGATATCAATTTTATTGACATTGGCATAATCTGTCTCATGGCTTCATTCAAGTCAGGATTTGTAGAGATAGTACATGTCCTGTGTGTCTGTGAACTCTCGGTGCACAGGACTCAACTAACACCTCATCCATCAATCGCCACTTACCAGTGCAGCAACCAAAACAATCAAGTTCATCCTTATGTAAGACTATCTTATTCATATTCTCTTTGATGCACACAAAAACTTATTAAACATATTGTTTATCATTGTTCTTTAGATATAAAAGATGTGATCCTTGTGAAGTATTGGTAGTTTATACATTATAAAATAGCTTTATGTTAGTCTTCAACCTACTAACACATACTCATTTGTATCGTGAAAATCTGATGAATTGTTGCGGATTTATTATAAGAGAACCACCCCGATGTTACATGTTGATGGCAGGTAAGACTTTTTCTAAAGGGGGTCAAAAAATTTTTTCAAAGCACTAGGACTGACAATTTTTGAGATATTTGCAATTTCTGAAACATTTAACAAAGTGAACTTCCAATGCATGGGCCTTGACTGGAACCTTATCACCTGGTGCAGTGGCCACAACGACCAGGATTGTCGTTGGTACATCTTTGAAATTTTGAATAATTAAACAATTAGTAGTTAAATGTAAAAAATAATTAGTTTGGCAACCCTAAGAGGGAAAGGTAATTTCCCACAGGGAAAAGGGAAAATTCCAGGATGGCAGACAGCAACACATGCTAAAGATGTTGGTGAATGTCACGTGTTCAAAATGTTAAAATCCTATATGCTACTGTAGAAGAGGAGAGGGAAATCCAATATGGCGGCTGCAATCCTATTGGCCACTTGTGAGGGGGAGGGAAAATCCAAGATGGTGGTGTTATGACACTACTGACCCTTTGGGCTAATAGGGAGAACAGGTGATGCACTACACCTATTACTAAGGTGATTAACAATATTCAAAAATTCTTTTATTTTTATTATACTCTTTAATGTATAAAAATCATATTTTAAGGACTTAATTTAGCTTTACCAATATGTATTTTCTTATGATTATTATAAATAATCTTATTTGAATAAAGTAAAATTGCACTAATCTATACCCCGGTCATCCAGATCGCTGGACAATCCAGACCTATCTGATCTTTACAAGTCATAAAGAAGTTTCTGAAAACACACATTTGAAGGAAAAAGAGAGTAGACTTTTTAATGCATCAATAAAATGAATAATTACTTTTGTTTTTTGATTAGGCCTATGAGGTATTACTGTAATATATTATGCTATTCTGTATTTATGGCTGTAAGTCATTAGCCAAAATAAACATTCCATATTTATATTTACTTGTGCACTGGTTTTCAACAATTTTTGATCTCAGTTGAATTTGATCATTCTTAGTCATAGTTTCATTATGTATATGTTACAGTAGTTAAATTGGTATAGCTTTTTTGTTTGCTCATTTGTATTGGTATTCTTGTGTGTGCTTATTTGTGTTTCTGAAATGAAAAATGGCGACAAAAAGAAAGAGGAATGCATGCGCTTAACCATGTTGACAAAGGGGAAGTTTAAAAATATAGCCCTTGAATTAGAAGTTGCGAAGCAAACAGTTTCTGATTGGAAAGAAATAGAGAGGACATTGAAAACGTTTGTGCTAATGACTGCTTGGGAAATACAGCAACAATAAAAAATCAAAACACGAGCATTTGGATAAAGCTTTGTATATGTGGTTTTGTCAGGAATATGGACAAGGGGTTCCAATCTCAGGCCTGTTACTGCAATCAAAAGCTTTGACTCTCAATAAAAAATTAGGAGGTCAACCATCATTTACAGCTAGTGATGGTTGGTTAGCAAGGTGGAAAGAACAAAATGGTATACGCCTATTAAACATCTGAGGTTAAAGTCTTTCTAGCGACAGTCTAGCTAGTGGAAAGTTATAAAAAAATATGTTAAGTTAATTGCTGAAGAAAATTTAATTGCTGTACAAATATTTAATGCAGACGAGACTGGTATATTTTTTAGAATGTTACTGCAAAAACAATGGTCTCAAAACTTGAATCTTTAACAAAAGGCTGTACATCTAGTAAAGAAAGACTGATACTTCTGCTATTCAAAATTAAAATTGCCTTTATTAGTTATAAGGAATTCTACTAGACCGTGTGCACTAAAAAATATTAACATGAATGCTCTTCCAGCTAAGTACATGTCCCAAAAATCAGCTAGGATGATTTCAGATATTAAAAATTGGTTTCACTACACATTTGTTCCTTCAATCACTAAATATTTGAGAGAAAAAGGATTAGAAGAAAAGATAGTTTCATTCATTGACAATGCTGCATGTCATCCAGCAGAAGAACAGCTGAGATCTGGTAATGTTTACATCAAATTTCTACCACCAAATGTAAGTGGCAAGGCGTTAAAAAAGCTTTGAAGAGGTGATACAGGAAGAAATTGATAACTTCAGTGTTTGAAAAACAAGAAGCTAATACAGAACAATACATTTTTTATAGAAATTCTTAAAACAATCAATGTAAAGGACAGTGATTTATTTTTGTGTTGCAGCTTGGAATGAAATTACCAAACTGACTCTAATCAAAATCTGAAAAAAATTATTTGGCCAGATGTCCCAATGGAAGAACCACTCATTTTGTCGAATTTAACTGACAAAGACAGCGACACTGACAAAAACTTTCTTCAGTTATTTCAGAAATTGGAAGGCTGTTTAATAGTAAATAATGAAGACATTCTTCTGTGGGTAACATGCAATAATAGCATTGGGAATGATATCTTGAATGAAGATGAGATTGTGAAGGCTTGTTGGCATCATCTTTGCAAATTAAACAAAATGACAGCTCAGATGAAGAAATTGTAGAAAATGTAACTTGCTCAAATCATTCTGAATCTGTGGAAATGTTGGCATGATTATCTATTTTGAGAGACCAAAAGACAAATCGTCTAACAAACACACTAGTAAGTATTTTTTTTTGTGACAAACAGTAATTTAAAACAACGTTCTTGCCATTATTTTACAATTTTGTTCTTTTAGATGGTAAAATTGGTAATTAAAATTACAACAGACCTAGTAGTTAATATTGTTTAATTACATAGTGGATGCAATCAATAAAGGGTTCAGTACAAACATCTATTTCATATACTTTATGACTTATGCATATGAATTTTTTCCTCACAAATCACTTTTATACCTAGAATGACCCATCATATTGGAAATTATTGAACTGATAAATTCCAAGATCCTTTTATTTGAATTTTGGACTCCTCTTAATGTTCTAATACATAAAACAAGTAACTGTTAAATGACAATGTAGAGATGCAACAAAATCACCATTGCTGCAATTATATGTGTATAGAGAACATTTATAGTATTTATAGCATGATATTGTATGACAAGTATCCCTGCTAATGATAATTACTGAGATTTAATTGAGACTAATTTGTATTAAATAAAACCATGATCTGCACATCAAAGTGAATATTACACATACCTTTTATTAAGTCATATGTACAAAGAAGTACACTATTAATCGAAATAGCCAAGCAGTAAAATTATTTATAACCTTTAAATTACCACTTTTCTTTTCTAGTAAGTAAAATATTGTCACTAAGAAATTAAAAAAATACCAGTTAGTTTTTTCAACTGGGTTTAAAATGATATTACACGTGAGAAATAGACATGACATTTTAACACTGTTCATGTGAGTTTTTGGAAGGAGAGGAAAAAATTGTTGTTATGAACAGGAAAACGTTAAAATAAAATACTAAAAATGAATTTCACTGTACTAGTCAGTTAAATCTTCTCAACACTCTCATTTGTAAATTCTCAATTTTATTTGTTTCTTCATTATCCTCTAATAGGAGATTCTTAATCACCAAAATTAAGAAAAATATGAAGTGATTAATTTAAAGGATGAATCTAAAAAGTAAATGTAAAGAGAATGGTACAGTTTAACTATGTTTAATAGATGGGATGTAATGTATAGTTTACCTGGATTTATGAAAACCCTTATCATTCAACAACATACATGTCAAAGGTTCTTGCACTGGATATGTTATTAAACAAGAATTAACAAAATTTAAAAATTCTCAAAGGATTAAAGTCTATATAAAACTGAATAATTACCTGATGGGGTCTAATATATCTAACTGATGTGCTGAAATTAAAATAATTTTGATATTTTCCTTCTAAATCTTCCTTATTTTGATTAGAGTTTTCATTTTTTACCTTCTTATCCTTGTTTTTACCGTTAACCTTAGATTTCTCAGATGTACCACCAGCAGCTCTTGATTTAGTTTCAATACGTATATGAGCATCTTTTTGCCTAAACATAAATATTAATTAATTGGTAAAAAACCACAGAAATAAAATTTAACAGTTATAAAGTGATTAAACACTAAAATTTTCACTAACAACTATATATTTGTGATTAAATTTTATTATACATTCATATAATATGTTATTATCTAGCCTTAGAGACTATTCCATTTTTTTAAAAATAATTAAAATTAACATACAAAACAGACATAAAAAAATTAATATTACTGAATAGTTTACAAAAGTTAATCTATAATTTCAGGAACTACTTAATAAATTTGAAAAATTCATTCAATGATTTCAACCTTACTTCTTAATATGAAATATTTATGGGAAAATATTATCTCAGTTTACAATTTTCAAATGATTCCTCCTGCGCATAGTATAAGTAATAAAAATTGTATTTGGCGCCCATGAGTTTATAATCTTCTTTTTTTGGAGCAATATTTATAGCTTCTGTGAGTCATGGAAGTGCAGGATTACCATCAAGGTGACACTGGGTATTACTCTTCGTTAACACAAAATTTTCATGTTAACAGAAACTAAATCTTTTTTGTGATGTTTTGTCAATAATTTCATCTTTTCAAAAATTAAAGTTTGTTTGAGGATTTAAACTGATATAATGCGTAACTGATATTTAATCTTTCAAGAATAAATATCTTCTCATACAGTAAATAATTTCCTCAAATTACACCAGAATTTAAATGGTATACGAGGTCTGTAAATAAAGTAATGAGACTGGTTCAGAAAACCATTTTTTTTGCAATCCAATTATACATCACCTTTGAAATAGTTCCCTTGGGAAGCCACACAAAGCTTCAAACGGTTTTCCCACTTCATAGGAGTGTTGGAACTCAGAAATTGGAATATGCTGCAGATGGCTGTTTACATCTTTTTTTTGTTTTCTAGTGTTCCAAAATGTTTAAAGTTGGAACGGGAAAAAGTCACAGGGACTCAAGTCAGCTGAATAAGGTGGTTGAGGAACTACAGGAATGTTTTTCTTTATCAAAAGCTCATTAATTGAGAGTACAATGTGAAAAGGTGCATTGTCATGATGCAGCATCCAGTTGTTTTTAATGCTGGTGACATGCGGGCAGCCTTTTTTTGCAGTTTTTCAAGAATTTCTCTGTAAACATATTGATTTACAGTTTATCCTGTAGGCAAAAAACTCCATATGGACAATGCCATTACTATCAAAGAAACAAATTAGCATGGTTTTGATTTGGTCATTTTTGGGATGTGGTGAGTTTTAAGTGTGCCATTCCTTGCTCTGGCGTTTTGTTTCTGGATCATGCTCAAGTATCCAAGATTCATCACCAGTAATAACATTTTTTAGAAAATCGGGATCAGTTTCAATTCGCCCTAGAAGATCATTGCACACTTCCACATTGAGGGTTTTTGGGACCAATTTTGTACACAATTTTTTGATGTCCAATTCATTTGTCAAAATTTGATGGACTATGGTACAATACAAATTCAATTGTTCTGCAATCATTCTGACAGTTAATCGCTGGTTGTACCATATCAAATCTCTGATTTGCTCAACATTGTCGTAACTTTTGATGTTAACGGTTTTCCAGAGCGTGGATCATCCACAACTGATTCCTGGCCATCTGAAAATGCTTTAAACCACCTAAAAACTTGGACTCATGACAGACCGGATCTCTACATGCCCTTTTCAATTTTTAAAAAGTTTCAATACCATTTTCACAGAGTTTAACACAAAACTTGATTGCACAATGTTGCTCATAAATAGTATCAGTCATTTTTGTAATGCACAACTAAAACTTGTTTCATGAAAAGTTTTTTCATCTCACGTGACAACAATAAACTAAAAATATTAATACTTAATATAAATTATCTGTCCATATAACCATGTTTACTAGTAACTTTACAGTGTTCAGTGTTGCCACTTTGGCTGCCAAAAAAACCAGTCTCATTACAATATTTACAGACTTTGTGTGTGTGTATATATATATATACATATATATAAATTTAAAGAACTTGATCAACCTAAGTACAGAATAATACGTAAAGTAGGATGACACTTACCTTATCACATATACAAAAACGTTTTTGCGAATTTCTCACATCCTCAGTTGTAATCCATTTTTTCAAAATTTTCATGTCAAATTACACATTTCACATAAACATTATCAAGAATAATAAACATTTTTTCTCTTTTAATAGAATAAAAACCTTGTTACAATTTTTTAAAATATAAATTATAATAATCAATAATTTCAAGTTAAATATTGAAATTAAAATTAAATATTTTTTAAGATTTAAAATAAAAAATTAAACATTAAAAGTTAAAGATTATTAAATAAATAATAAATCAATAGGTTAAAATAAAGTAAATATGCAAGTGGTCTGGCTAGCCAATGTTACATTACTGTACAGATTTGAAATAGATTGAATTAATTCATTAACAATGTCTATAAAAAAGTGCTGCTACCTAGTGCAGCATTTATAATTGTGTCATCTTCATACTGTGTAGGTTGATCAGATTCAATCTACTTTTATATTTATATAAACGTAATCTCTCTAAAATGTCTATACCACTATTATTTGCATTCATATTATTTTTTTTGATTCCTAATATTTCCAAATTTGTTTGAATAAAAGATATTGAATATTTATTACTAATAAGATGGTCAGAAACATTAGAGAAACCCAACTTCCTCTATTTTTATAATATCAAAAATGTTCAGAAAATCTAGTTTTGAAAGATCTAATAGTTTTCCTACATAAATATGTGATCAGTCATTATATTTTATTTCATAAATTCCATCTAAATTGTACAAACCATGTGAATCAGTATGCTTACTGTTTTTTAAATGTTTTATTTTATGGTTATTTGTCTGATATGCAGGTTTAAATTTATTTTTATCATAAACCTTTGTTATATTCTCACCAATGTTATCAGTATTTACATATTTAAAATATATATTGTCAATTTTTTGTGTCATTTATTGCTATTAATAAACATGGATTATTGTTAATTTTTGTTATTTGTTTTTTGTATACATTATCAAGTAAAGATTCACTATAACATTATATATAGCAATTTTGTTTATTTAATAATTTCTATTAGTTATTATAATGTGTATAGTAAATCATAATTGTATTTTGGTACTTATAATTTATTAAATTAATTTTATATTTAATTTGAGTTGCTATTTTTGTTCCTTCTAAATAAATTATTTAAGGGTAATTAATTGTAATTATAAGAGATTTTTGTGTGTGCTATCTCTCAATATCCTTGTCGTTCGACAAGGATATTGAGATATGTGACAATAAATATGAATTTATAATTAAACATCAAAGCAATGTATAATAATTAATAATAGTAATAAAATTAAAGTATTCACTTACTGGCTGTTTTTATAATACATAACATTAGTGCTTTTGTGGTGCACACCGTCAAGTAACTTTATTAATTTTTTTATATCAGTACTTTGTCTACAAGTATTATTGTGTTGTGGCAAGTCTGAATAATAGGACTCACCATCTTTTTAAATTAGAACAATTGATTTTACTTACTTTCAAAAGCAATAAATAAACATATATAAATATAAAGTTACTGTTTAGTACTTCATAATCAATTTAGTAATTTCCAATCTAAATTTAAACTGAAGTAATGCTTAAAACAAAACTAAAACAGTAGATAAAGTAACGATAAACAAACCTAAACTTATTTCTGCTACTAAATAAATGTGTAACTTTATCCTTAATCTGATAAACTTTATTAAACTATAACAAATTATTAGATTAATTGATCCTTTTTTTTAATAATATAAAAAAATGCACAGATTGTAAAATAAATCATTCATAAATGACTAAATCAAAAAATTGAATTCTTGTATATTTTACTATATAATCAAGTTTTCTACAATAAAACTAAAATTTAGAAGCTGCTCCAACAAGACATAAAATAAAATTTATTTTATATAAAAACCATATGAAAACTGTAATTTGTTTTCAGCAGCAACACAACCTTACTTGCAAAGAAACAGTTAGCAGAAAGAGTTAATATAATTAAAACATCAGGTAATTATTATTAAAAAAATATAAAATAAAATAATGTTTTACTCATTAAAAATGCTAAATACCAGAGTTTTAATAAGAATAAGAGCATTAGCAAACATTAACTTAACATCACCATGTTGTTAAACCATCGATCTCATAATTAATAAGAGGTTCTAGCTTAACAAATTCAGTTCTATGAAGCAATGGAATAGCTGGAGGTTCAAGTCCTATTTGCCAAGCAGCTTCTGCTTTTGTTCATTTTCAAGAAGTTCTCTGATTGTCAGCGTGAAATTTTATAAAATATACACTTAAAATAATAATATAATTATTTAAATTTTACAAATATCAACCAAGTTGGCATTGTAATTAATTAACATTTTTTATTACTACCATGTTATACAGTGGAATGATTTACTTTATTAATGCATAGTCAAAACAATTCAGCCACCATTGGTAATCAATTATTCTCAAAATCATTTTTTTAATTCACCAATGGAAATCCTTTTTTAATTTATTAACATAAAATATCTCAACTAATTTACAAATTAATTATTTCATGATCACAATGAAGAAAATATTCCAAAGAACATGTTAGTAACAGATTAATATAAACTTACAATTTTCTGAGTGTATCAAGCACATTTTTATCTTTGCTGATAATATCTGCAATAATATATGACACCCCATTTTCAATGTCACTTAATGTTGTTAAACCATCAATCTCATAATTAATAAGAGGTTCTAGCTTAACAAATTCAGTTCCATGAAGCAATGCAACAGCTGGAGGTTCAAGTCCTATTTGCCTAGCAGCTTCTGCTTTTGTTCGTTTACTACCAACTTTGTATGGTGCATACTATAAAAAATAAAATTATTAAAAAAAAAAAAATACAATAAGATAAAAAGAAATGTATCAACATTAAATAAATTCAGTTTGTACATAAATCAGGAAATCTCTAACTGCTATGTTGTAAAACCTTCAGTTTTACCATACTAAACAGATAATATTATTTCCTGGTAATTAAATGCAGAATATAGGAGGAAAGCAAAGTTAATCTTAAATCTAATCCTAACGTACTAGTACCTTTCATAAAAGTTAATATTTTAAGAATATTTAAATAGTTTAAGAATTGTTTCTTTTTAAATCTAGTTATATCTTATTTAAACTTCTAATGTTAAATGCCGTGACTCAAAAAATCCCTTAAATCTTAAATTTTCTGATTGGCATCTTTTCTGAATTCCCAATCTTAAGATCCAGTTGCTGACTACTTTACTTCTATATTATAATTAAGAGGACTGCAATTTATTGAGTTACAAGAGAAGGGGAGTAAAGGAAACATTTTCATAAAAATGTAGCTCTAAATATCCAGTGTTTTCAAATTGAGCTATAATTTTTTATTATTCAGGTCATATGAACCACCAATTAGTTGTACTCAAAATAAATAAAAAGGCTAAAGTACTTTTTCAATTATCATTTCTTAGTATACCCTTTCCTTAGGCTACTTATTAGTTACAAAAATATTTTTAATTAAATTTAGTATTCCATTAAAGCTTCCAACATTAAACTCCACAATGAGAAGAAATAAAAACATCAATTTATTTAGCAGTTATTTAAAATTTGTAGTAGATAAATTTGATCTCAAAATCTCACAAACCATCGCAGAAGAGATATTTAATAAAGTACAAAAATAAATAAATACGATACTTACAATATGTTCAAGTTCAGAAAAACTTCTAGCACCTAACACACATTGTTCTAAAATTGAACAAAGTTTGCCAGATTTATTTAACATTTTTAAAATAGAGCTCTGTTTCGTCTGTATTCCTCTGTAAAAAAAAAAAACACATTTCAATATCAATTAACAAGTAGTATAATACTGTACCACCAACTTTGACTAATTTTCTAAACTGTAAACATAAATGTAATAAAATTATTGAGAATTTCCCATACCAATTTCATAAGACATCCATACTGATTGAAATTCAAGCATTAACACAACTATTTGGTGTATCTAGGTAATAATATAAGGCAATTATATGAGGCTTGGCTGATAAATTCTACAAACTAGTGTGTTATGTGGAGACAAAAGGTACTATCGAGTTGGGTGTGACAGCACATGATAGCTAAAATCCCCCTTTACAAATCTGTGATAATGTGTTGAAATCTGTTTACTGGTTTGTTTTCAGTAGCAGTTAAAATGGAGTCAAGTGTGGTCAATATGTCAACACGGTTAAAACAGCGTGCAGTGATAGAATTTTTAACAGCAGAAAATGTGAATCCTACGAATATTTTTCATTGTTTAAAAGCGGTTTACAATAGTAAAACTGTTAACAGGAGTACTGTGAATAGGTGGGTGTCGAAATTTTGTGAATGTGAACCTGGTAAAGCAACAATTGAGGGCGCACCTCGCATTAGACGACCAGTTTCTGCGACTGACAAGGTATCGAAAGGAGGTGGGCGATTTGCTTCAAAGTGACCGGCGATCACCCAGCAATGCATTGCTATTCAGTTAGGCATACCCAAAGAACAAGTAGGCCATATTATTGGGCAATTGGGTTACTGTAAAATCTGTGCATGAAGGGTAGCACACAAACTGACAAACGAAAACAAGCAGTGTCATAGCGAATGTTACAAAGAACTTTAACAGTGCTATCGTACTATCGTGCTGAAGGAAATGACTTCCTTTTCAATAGTGTAAGAAAAAGGCAAAGCATGGAATACAGAAATTACAAATCGCCAAAACCCAAAAAATTCAAAACTCAAGCCTCGGCAAAGAAACACCTTTTGACAGTGTTTTGGGACATCAAGCACGTTAATGTGACAGTATCTGGAACATGGGTTGACTGTGAACTCTAAACAGTACACTGAGACATTAAGATACCTCAGACGATGAGTATGTTGCGTACAAAAGACCACCATGCCCATAATCTTGCAACATGACAATGCACGACCTCACATATCACATGCCATCACAGACGTTCTCCCCAAGCTGGAGTTTGAGCCTATTCTGCATCCACCATATTCACCGGATTTGACTCTGTGTGAATTCCACTTCTTCCCTCATCTCAAGAGGGACCTCTAAGGTAATCATTACACCACCGATGATGAGGTGAAGGAAGCTGTGGCCATTTGGATCCAAGAAAAACCGCCAGAATGTTTCAGTGATGGAATGCAAAAACTTGTCACACTTTGGGAAAAGTGTATAAACAGGGATTACCAGGTGTGTAAATACGAAATCAAAATTTTCCCATAGATGGCCCTAGCTGTCAATATAGTTACCATCAAATCGCATCATTGGTGCCATTTTCTTTCTTTGACACCTGACAAAGATTTTCAACTCAACAATACAAGTTTCATACAACAACATAGTTTTAATTAGTACTGAACATGTTGAGTTTTGTACCTACAAACTACGATTTGCAGACAGCATTGATTTTCTGTTACCATTTAAAGAAAACTGCTGCAGAATCGCATCAGTCAAAGACGGTGAGCATAGTCTTGATAAATCAAGTGCTTTGAGTGGTTTAAAAAATTCAAAAGTGGTGATTTTGATGTGAGAAACAAAGAACGTGGAAGACCACCGAAAAAGTTTGAAGATGCGAATTGCAATCATTGTTGGATGAGGATTATGCTCAAACGCAATAACAACTCACAGATTAATTAAATGTAGCACAAGAAGTCATCTCCATACGTTTGAAAGCTATGGGAAAGATCCAGAAGATGGGAAAATGGGTTCCACATGAACTGAATGAAAGACAGCAAGAAAACCGAAAAACCAGTTGTGAAATGTTGCTCACCAGGTACAAAAGAAAGTCATTTCTCCATCAAATTATGACAGGTGATGAAAAGTGGATATATTTTGAGAATCCCAAGCGTAAAAGATCATGTGTAATTCCAGGCGAACAATCGACATCAATTTCAAGGCCAAATCACTATAGAAAGAAGACAATGCTCTGTGTTTGGTGGGATCAAAAGGGTGTGATCTATTATAAGCTGCTAAAACCTGGCAAAACAGTTAATAGTGAACGCTACCAACAACAAATGATCGACTTGAATCAAGCATTGCGTGAAAAACGAAAAGAATATCAAAAAAGGCAACAAAAAGTGATTTTGCTTCATAATAATGCACCAACACACACAGTAAAACTGGTCTAGGAAACAATTGGGGCGTTCAGTTGGGAAATACTTTTGCATGCGGCTTACTCACCAGTCTTGGCTTCGTCCAACTACTGTTTATTTGCATTGATGGGACATGCACTTGTTGAGCAGCACTTAACTTCTTATGAAAATATACGAAAATAGCTTGATGCCTGGTTTGCCTCAAAACAGCAACAGTTTTTTTGGTGTACCATTCATAAATTGTCAGAGAGATGGGAAAAATGTATAGCTAGTGACGGAAAATATTTCAAATAAAATATTTTTTATCATTTTCATACAATAAATGTGTATTTTCTACACAAAAATTCCGGTTTCATATTTACACACCTAGTATGTTGAAAAATAAATAATATATTTTGTATCTACGGTATTATTGTACTTTTATTCAATTTTTACTTCATTCAAATATCTCTTTTCATTCTAATGCTACACGTATATGTGCAAAATTTATCAGCCGAGCCTCATAAGTGGGTGAGAATATCATTATGTTTAAACAATAAATTTAATATACTATTGATTTACTATAGAAAGTTATGCAAATCCTATACTTACATGGAATACTTACAACAAATCTCTCGCATGTGTCCTACAAGCAGGACGCATGTGAGGGATTTTTTACACTTTATATGCTAGTACAACCAAAGTTTTTAAATAAATACATACATTGTTCTCATAAATAGAAGTATATTAATTTGTGATCCACAAGCCATTATGTATTCCAATCCTTCTTAGGACTATTAATAAACTGAACTTTCAATTTATATAGCAAGTCACCATTGTGATTTAGCTGGAGCTGTCTCCTGTAATGGATATATTTATCCTCTCACTCACTTACAGTAGGTAGTTCTTGTTATAAACTAAGTGAAGTGGTGTATCCTAGAAAACTTTTTAAAAAAATATCTACTGATAGGCCGTTGCATTTTAGGCAGAAACTGACAAACTATGTAGAAAATTACACAAAAAATAAACTTACTTAATAGTTTCATAAGAATCTTTGGCGTTTCTCAACATTTCTGGGTCCATATTTCCAGTAAGCTCTTTACGATATCTTGCTATAAATGGAATAGTATTATCATTTTCAAATAATCTAACAATATTTCTAGCTATTCCAATATCCAGTTCAATCATTTCAGCAAGAAGATCAGCAGGTTCCCAAGCTGGATTAGGCACCTGAACAGAAATACAAACTTAAAATTTGAATTTTAAAAGGTTGCATTTTCATAAAATTAGATTGGTGCATAAGTCACTTGACACTTGTTGATAAAAGTACTGAATTTACTTTATTTTATTTATTACAGACAATACTTACAATTATATTTTATGTTAAAAATGTTTTCCATTTTCATTAATATATTTTTGCAGTCTTTTGGAAACACTTTTATATACTCTATGGCAGTCCAAATCATTGACTGTGTCGTAAATGTAATCTTTCAGTTCGTCAATAGTATGAGGCTTTCTAGAATAAATAGACTCCTTGACAACACCCTGTATGAAAAAATCCATTGGTGTAATATCTGGTGAATGTGAAGGCATGTCAATATTGGTATGTTGAACAATCACTCTTATGCCAAACGTTTCATTCAAATAATCGTGGACTGCAGTGGTGTAGCACCAACATGTTGGAAGTAAATTTCTTGAATTTTTCAGCACACGTCATGAGTCCTGGTACCACGTAATTTTTAAGAATGTCCAAGTATTTATCTCTTGTCAGTGTTCCTTCAAAAAAGTATGGTCCGAGTACGCCAAAAGGTGATATTGCCCCCCAAACACTCACACCTAGTTGATTGAGTTGTTGCTCTAACAAAAGATGTTGGTTTTCAGGCAGGTATGCCTATTAACTTCCCCACTTAACTTAAAATTGACCTCATCAGATCACACAATTTTAATGAATAACTCCAGATCTTGTTTCTGTTTGTTAAGCATCAATTCACAAAACTGAAGTCAATCCGGGTCATCTTCAAGTAGCCCATGATGGAAACGTGAAATGTAAGCTTTAAATTTATGTTTGTGTAACATTCTTTGTATGGACCTTTGTGAAAACCCCAGCTCAGAGGCTTATCATCTTGTTGATTTTTGTGGACTTTGCATCACTGCTAAACATCCGCGCAATTTGTTTCCTCTGTTGCGACTGTTATTTGACCAGATCTTGGTGCATCCATACCAGATCCATGTTGATCAAATTTATCTCGTAAGTCGTACACTATTTGTCTGGTGGGAAGTTTGATGCAAAATGTCTACCCCATTCATTAATAACTCCAGTAGCACCACTTTTATAAAACATTTTTAAAGCAAAAATCCTTTCTTCTTTCGTTAACATTGTTACAACTACTTAACACAGAAAACCAAATCAGACACTACAGTTCATTTTAATACAGATCTAAAGAGTTAGTTGTTTGTCATTGAACTGCCAACTTGACATGGCTGAATTATCAACATTCTGTAATATTAACATCATGGACTAAAACTGTATACCACATTTTGGTGTTAATTTTTTAAAAATTTCTTTACTGTTCATAATTATTTTTTACCTAGTGTCAAGTGACTTTTGCGTCACTTTGTATGTAAAACTGATAAAGAAGCAACTGGAAATTTTTGCACTAGGTTTTAATAAAATTTTAAAATATTTACATTATTTTAAAATGAACATCAGCCCTTCAAAATTGTCATATTGGGAATGAATATAGTGACAGAAAGACTACTTCAGAAGAGTAAAAGATTTGAGAAGGAATTACCATAATTTTTCTGTCAAAAACAGTATCCTTCTGAGGGAAGTTTGTGGTAGAGGAGCATGTTGTATAAAACAGCCAATTTTCAGGTTGTTTTTTTTTTTTTTGGTACATCTCTCAAAACATCACAGTAAAAGTCAAAATTCACTAACACTGGGAAAAAAGATTCTTGATGAAAGAAGTCCTTTTTGTAAACAAAACAAAAAAACCCATGAGAACATACTTCAGACCTAATGTGTCTTCTAGACTTGAACAATGCTTTGTCTCCAAACAGTCACAATCTTACTTTTAATCAACCATGGATATTTAGAGATGGAATTTCTATCCTTGTTTGTTATTTTTTGAAACTCAGGACACATATAAACATAGTATTACTATTAATCAAATGCAAAGAGATAGACTTTGCAGCAACAGGATCCATAATCAAATTCATGATTAATTTCTCCATATCCGATTCCAACTATATCACAAGAATCAATTAGATTATATATCAAGGATGATTTTGTAAACTTTGCTGGTGGCTGACTATCTTAAGCAAGTGAATTCTTTAATCGATGCTCTACTGTCATTGAAACAGATATGTCAGTCAAAAACCTGTGATTGACCTAAAAGATTTCCTTAAATATTTTCAAATTTAATGAAGCATTTTAAAAGCCTTGATAGTTTATTTATCAAGGTACATTCAAAATGTGAAAAAACACTATTTGACCTTATAAGCTAATATAAACCAATTTAACATAAGGAATTAAAATTATATATAATAATAGATCTCATATACAAAATACAATGACACCTGACAGACTGATTCATTAGGTTTGGGAGCAATGTACCATCAATATTCCAAGCAGTTTCATTGCATGGTACAGTTCAAGAAATTTACCATCATGATGGTAACATTGCATCATAACAGTATTTATGTTCATACATCGTATGAAATACTACAGAATGCTATGAAATAGTAAGTTATATTATAGAATGTAAAAGCATTCAAGTACTGGATAATATAAGTTGCACTATACCACAGATTATCTACCAACAATCAGTATGTAATTACTTGAACATGACTATAATGATAATAAATTAATATTGTTATCTGTGAAGGATGACTGTTACTTCAGCTAGCAGTCACAATCTAAGCAAAAATGCTTCCTCTAAAGAAAATTTGACTACAGAAGTTTAGTTAGAAGAAATCTTTGAAAAAAAATTTTAAGCAACGAGTGATTTTCATGTATTCAAGGAAGAAATAGATATCACTTAAGTTTTTTTAAGAATCTAAACCAAATAATATTACTTTATGTTCCACACAGTTCATATGTTGTCAATATTTCAACTATGTTTAATTTATTAATGCCTAGGGTTGCCAAACGGCACCCACAATTCTTTATTCTCTATGAACCTTAATTTCAGAGGTGCTGTTAGTAAAATAAGATTTTAATGCTTTGTAAGGTTGGTAACACTGGGTACAACCATTTCTATTTTTAATACGCCAGTTAGTGTGACTATATGCTTCATTTTTGTGATTATTATGTCTAATAACACAAAGAAAAATACTACAGCGACATATCTTGCAAAGTGAATTTTCAAATATTTCTACCATGACATCACCATTTAAAAATATCTGGGAAACTTTTTCCTGGATTATTCACAAAACAGTTTTCTAATATTAATGTTTTTTAAAAACAGTATTTTTGAAACTAATTCACAATGAGGGCTTTCAGGTTTCTGAGGATGAATGAAATACTGATGTTACTAGAAGATGAAGTTCTTATTTTTCTGGTTGAATCTGTATTTATTGAACCACCTGATCCTGTAGTACATTTAGATGAATATTCAGCTGATGAAGATGATGGTGAACTGATAAATAACTTGAGCAAATGTCAGCTATTCACTGGAGCTGAAGTAGTTTTTTCTGATTCGCGAAAAATTGGCGTCAATCAGTCTACTGGCTTTGCACTTGATAACATACCTGTTAGTCAACAGCATAGTAATGATTCAGATAGCCCTCCTCCTTGTTCAAGTCATAATATGATGGAAGTATTGCTTTAACTAGGAAGTCTTCCTAGTAGGTCTAAAGCACCACCACGTTAAAAAAAATTGTTTCAAGAATGTGGACAAGCAATGACATATCAGGGCACAACAAAGATTTTCTGCAAAGTAATTATAAAAAATATCATGAAATGTCTGTTACTTTCGAATTATTTTTTGATGATGAGTTCCTAAATGTATAGGTGACTGAGACTAGCTGTTCATAAATAACCCTTTTCATAAATAACCTGAATCCTTTCATCACCAAGAAATAAAAGTATTTCTACTAATTATGTCTGGCTACAAAATATTGCCAAGAAAATTTTGATACTAGGAAAAGAGTTCTGATATGAGAAATGAACTTTGTACGGGTTAATGAGAAGGGATCGGTTCTATCAATAAATAAGTTCATTCACTCTACAAACAACGTAGACTTTGTTGCAAATGACAAAATGTAAAAAAATTTGCTCTTTTGTAAATCTTTCAAAAAAATAAATTTGCAGAAAATCTTGTTTCCAATCATTCATTGGCCTATGATAAGTCCAGAATAGAATACTTTGGCAAGCACGGCTGCAAACAGTGTTTGTTTTGGGTATAAGGTATATTGTCTTAATTTTCCAAATGGGGATTTCTGTAACTTCAAAATAAATCTGGGGAAATCAACTGTTAGCAATGGTAAATACAAAATTTTGTATGGAAAAGCAGCTTCACCACTAAATGCGATGAAAGATGAATTTTCCAAACACAAAAAAATATTTGCTATATAACTTTTATTTTGACTGTCTTTTTACAGGAATGGATTTACTGAACACACTGAAATACAGAGGTTATACTATAACAGCAACTATGAGGGAAAATAGGATTCCTAAAGACTGCCCCTTGCTATCCAAACACTATTAACAAAAAATCCAGAGGAAATTATGCACATTATAAAACAGAGACTAAAATACAATAATTGTTAAAAGGAAAAGACAGTGATATTGAGTGTGTTGCTTCTAATAATCATGGCATAAATCCAGTTTGTAAGGTTGAGTGATACTCACTGCCAGAGAAAAAAATGACTCAAGTCTAGTGACCAAATCTGATCACTGATTATGTAAAAAATATGAGAGGGGCTGACACAATGGGTCAAAAACCGAATAATTACAGAAATGGGGTTTGTGGCAAAAAGTGGTGAGGCCAATTTTCACATACCTTATCAATGTATCAATTGTAAACACCTGGATTTTCATGAAGGAATGCAGAATTAACTTACGCCAGTTGGAATTCAGAAGAACTACAGCCAATAACAATCTACAGATTTATATATTGGGACTAAAAGCAGTGGAGCATACACCGTCTTACTCAAGTGCTACTTCACACAGATAATTATATTTTTATATTATATTATTTCTAATATTATTTATATTTATTAAATATAAATATATTTTAAATATTATTTTATATTTTTTTAATTTTTCTACCAAAATTAGGAAAATATAAAAAAAATATGATAATAATGGATAAAAATTCGACATGAAGAAAGAACTGTAAACTCAATTCTAAACAAAGACAATGAAAACACCAAGCAGTGCCATATGGCAATTGCTGCTTGTGCTCAGCAAAGCAGTATAAGTGTCTAGCAATGCCAGCCGGCATTCACTGAATTTTTGTGCTAATGTTTACATATGGCTTCAATAATAATATAATGACCATTTTTGTTGTGAAAATAACAATAATGAAAGGATATTTATAATAAAAAAAGAAAAGTGTACCGAAAAATTAATTTAGGCAACGAGTCAAGGTGTTTAATTTAGAGAAACTATGGGTAGAAAATAAGGATCTACTATTTCTTTATTATTGAAGAGAATGCATGATACACAGCTTGTTACAAGCTATGAATACAAGGAAATTGGATATAGTATATTTCCTGTAATGGGTGCAATATTCTATACATGCATAAAATTATTAGTAAAGGTAAAAATCAATGTATGTGTTATTTCATCCTTCACACAGAACTCAAGAGATTTATGCTTTAATATTATGAACAAGTACCAATATTTCTGTAAATGTACTTGGTACACTTTACAGTACAGTACTTATAATCAGCTGTACTTACAACAACTCATAATGTAGAACATAAATGTATCAAGAAGTAATTAAATTAATATGATTTTAACAAATTGGATGTTTATTCTACTGTAGGATAATCATTGTATTAAGTAATTATTATACTGTTCTATAACTTGGTATATATAATTAAGTATATTGAACTAACAATTGGTCTATCAAAAGCAGGCTGATTGGTTTACATTTATATCTTAGAATACTTTATTTGTTTAAAATCTATGTTTAGTGGAAACAAAATTACAGTAAATGTTAAAAAATAACTGCAGCTTTAATACAACTAAAAAATTATATTATTTTAAATGAAAAAAAGCTTGTTAAGATAATATGCTTTAAAAAAAGAATATTATAATAATTAAAGTATATTCTTATGCAAGAATTGCTAAAATATGTAATAAATTTCGGGATGACTGTGTAAGAACATCTGAAAATCACTAAAAAAAATATGTATTATATCATTAACTTGGAGGGAACTCAGTCTAACCCACAATAATAAAAAAATTGTTAAACAGCAATCACACTAACTGAAGTGAAGTATATTTTACCTTCATTGTCAAAGAAGTATTTTTAGCAAGATATTAGATAATCAAGAACAATATGAGATTTAAAAGGCCAATGAAAGATCTTGTTAGGTGACATTATGAATGATGCAATAAAAAAAATTAATATATCTGAGGCATCACAGAAAGAAATTTAGAAAAAAAGAACAATGCAAACTTAATGGAGTTTTAATAAAAATATTACTATGAACTTGTAGAAAATTATACTAATTGTGATTATATTAATTTATTTTCCTTGCGCAAGAAGTCTAAAACAGAAAATAATATCAGACTATCCTAAGAAACATCCTGTTTAATTTTTTTATTTATATTTTTTAAAGAATTAATGAAAAATTTTAATTTTATTTATCAAAATTTATAAAGTTCAGTTGACAAGAGGTTGGGGATGAATTGTTGAACTTGTGACTAGCATGACTAGCTTCTTGCTACCTACTAAATCTCACCCACACTACACCAATAGTACTTCACTGTACTATTAGAGGTCCAATACTATTTCAAATACCCCAAATAGAGCTGCTCCTTATCTATGAGTTAATTCTTTCTAAGTAAGCATTGATGAGTAACAGTTAATTAACAAAAATCACCTACGAACCCCCCTCCCTTAAAATGGCAAACTTATATGCTCATATGTAAAAATTAAATATTAAGAGATAATTTAAAAATAATTAAAATAGTAATCATTTAATATTGTACTTACGACTTTTTCCAATGCAATCCCATAACAAGGGTTAAGGCTTATCACCTAGAAACTTTGTTCTAATAGGCCAAACATAAAATCAATTTTTTGCTTTCATCCCATGATGCAAAAGAAACTATAGATTTATGATATAAAGAATTAACTTACATATGGAGGAGTTCATCCTCCATATAGTCCTGATCTTGCCCCTTCTGACTACCACTTCAAAGAGGCATTAAGGGGCCGTCGATTTACCTCGGACAAAACATTGAAAGAAGTGGTGCATTCCTGGCTCACAGCTCAACCAAAAACCTTCTTATATGAGGGCATCAGGAAGCTTGTGCAACGATGGACCAAGTGCATTGAAATGCAAGGGGACTATGTTGAAAAATGATGTACATGTAAGTTTCCTATTTGTATTGCAATAAAATTTAAAACTATATTGTGGATAATAATTGACTTACCCTTGTATGTCTTGTTTAAGTTCATAGTCATAAAATATATCAATGAAATAACTCCTACTCCTTGTTCATTAAAAAACTCATAAATCAAGAATAAAATTAAAATAGTTAAAACCACAGCATATCTCTGAAAACTATCTCCTTAGGAACTGTACAAACGTAAACTCATTTCATAACCTGCACGCAGCATGTCCTAAATAGTCCAAGTCAAAGATGTATATTTCTTCTAATCCACCAGAAAAATTTAAGGAAAATCCTTATTGATAAGGTTTCTCTTCATAAAGGGTAAATAACCTACCTATTGAATAAAAAGAATTTTAAAAAAGTAAAAAAAAAATCTTATTATTTTTAATAATAATGGAAGGGTATACAAAATTTCACAGCATAACACAGACTGCTTCTTCCAACCACTGCAGTTCTAAATTCTACATGAATATATTACTTCTTTACTGGGTATTATATTGAATACAGAACTTTCATTGTGATTTTTATTACATACAAAAATAAATATAAATAATGTACGATATTACTTTTAAAATTTCAACCATACAAACCTATATAATGAACATTTTAAAAGTACATTTTCAAGCTAATGATGAATTTAACCACCAAGCTTATTTACTTTCAACGCCAACCTTCATGAGAAAACCATGAAAATGGATTTTATTACTTTTTTTTTTTCTAAGTAAGATAGTTCTATTAATTTCTTTAATATCAATTGTCATTGACATTGCTGGTAAGATGTAAACATTAAATAATGTTTTAACTAATTAAGCGGGTAATAACCAATCTTCAAGTTCAGAAATTGTTTTTGATTCTTAATTTATACGCGTTTTAAATTTTATAAGTTAATAAACATTAAAAGCTATCACGACAATATAAAAAAGAAACATTTGCTACTAACCATGTAATAGACACCTGTGAGGTGGTTAGCAAATTTCACAAGTCCATCAACACTGACACAACCATAATATTCTTATATATTTAACAGACTTGAATACTATGAAATATAAAACATATAAAAGCACTTAACAATATACTAAACAAACTGACAATTTCAACAACATTCTTAATAGACCAGTGTTAGTATTAATATAGTGAGTGTATATTAAGCTCATTTAGATTATATTTATAATTTTATTTCAATATAGAATTTCAGTGGTGCCATCTAAGAACTAACTAACTACAGCAGTAGATCGCCTACTACATTAATAATTTATAATTTATTTTATTTTTTATTGATTTGGTTAAATATGCTACTTTTGTAATTTTAATATTTTTAAAGTCAAATTCATTTCCAGCCAAAAATATTACAAATTAATTTTTGAAACTTTGAAAATATCTTTCCAAAAAAGTTTTTAAATGCAGAATTATTTCCATTTTAGGATAAGCAATGTATTAAAATGAAGGGTTAAATACACCTCTGAACATTCAGATATCTATTGAAAACAACAATAATTAGGAAATCTTAATGTGGTTGAAAGTGTCAAATTTAAATAAATCTTTAACAGACTGACATAACAAGAAAAAATTATATCAATAAGTAGTAGAAAAACTGTACAGGATCTGTAACTGGTTATACAAGTTTATTATAGAAAGCAAAACTAATTTAATAACAATTAGAACTTACTTCATATGGTTTTTCATCATTTGAAAGTACTCCCAAATCATTTTCATCATCTTCAAATTTAGTTTCAGTTTTTATTTTCAGTTCAATCTCATCTTTTACTTTTATCTCTGTTTTTATTTTTGGCTTAATTTCTTTTTTTACTTTAACACCAGGTTCCTTTTTTACTTTAACACCAGGTTCCTTTTTTACTTTAACACCAGGTTCTTTTTTTACTTTAACACCAGGTTCCTTTTTTACTCTGACAAGATTTTTTGGTTCCTTTTCTATATTAACATGTTCTTTAATTTTAAATGCATCATTTTTACATTTTTTAGGAGGTGGTTTTTCGGTTTTTACTTTCTTTTTCACCTCACTCGTTTTCTCTTCTGGAACCCAATCCTCATCTTCATCATCAGAAATCTTACGTTTTCTTGAACGTTTCTTGATTGGTTCTTCTAAATCTGATGAATTACTGCTATCGAGGCTCGCCATTTTAAATTAAATTATCCTGAACCTAGAAAAAAATCCCAGGTTATTTTTACTTACAATTAATTTCCATATTAACAAATATACACAATCTAAAATGGATAAATTATTTGTTATTGCACCACCACTTTTTGTCATTTTTTGATGCAGCTTGTTTGTCAAAAAAAATTGTATTAAACAAAAAATACATCTGTTAGCGAGCACTGGTTGTTTGTTTGGATTATGTTGACTCAGTGTACTGACGAATTGCACATACATCAACACAACCTACGCTTGCTAATCTCATCTAATTAATGTTAAATATGCATATTACATACTATTTAATGCTAATTAGATAAGGATAGTGCATGAAGCAAGTGTAGGTTATGTTTGGTTAGATTACATTGATATACATACGATTTGTTAGTACACGGAATCAACATAATCTGAAGTGTTTTGTCATTTTTATTTTTCATTAAAAAATGTACTTTTTCCATCTTAAATATACATTATTATTTATCTTCTCATGAAATCTAAAGAAGTTGTATAAAAGAAGTGGTAGTGTGAAAACAAACAAGTACTAAAAAATATTTTGGTAATCACAAACAACTGAAAATCTGCTATAGCATTTATCTTTTAGATAACCTGTCGTAATAATATACATTACTAATTTTCAATCAATTTTAAAGAAAACATTTAAATGATAAATTGTACATGAATAATTAGTTATCACCATAATAATATGAACCAAATCAAATCCACTAAAACAATTAATTTAAAAAAAAATGAAAATTATAAAAGTATTAATTACCTTAAAACAATTAAATAAAAACTTTAGTAATAAAGGCATAAATCTGCAATAAACTGGATACCTAATGAAAAAGTGTTAGATATCTCACAATAATATTGTGAAATATAAATCATGAATTAGGGATATTACCTACAAAGCAGTCACTTGCCTGTTAGTAGTAAAAACTAAAATTATATTGAATATTTGCAGTCAAGCACACACTAGTTACACATTCACCAATAGCAATCACATACAATTACAACATATGCATACCTCTTTCACACATACACTTAAATTCTTTATATCAACCAAAGAAAAAAAATTACAATAAAAAACCCTTAAATTTTGAACTTTGTAAATTTTCAACTGATATTAACTAAATATAGTACTCTCATCTTTATATATACTTGTTAGAGAAAAAATATCCATTGATGGAGCTTAAATTGAAACTCATGTATACTGCAAGCTTGGACTAAGAAAAAATAAATAAAAGGCCTTCAAAAATATATGGCAATATAAAATATATGATAAAAGTTAAGACAGTATAACAAGATTAATTTCTTACAAACTGTACCCGCACCTTCATATTTAAACAATTTTTCTGGAAATATAAAATAAACAAAAATACAAATTTAAATGAGCTCACATTCTGACTGAATATATGAGTGAATGCAATTCTTTTTTCTTTATTAAGTTTAATTTTTTTGCTAGAATCACAATATGCCAGAAAAATGCTAATAATGCAGTTTTTTTAACAAAATGATAACTTATAAAAGTTAACAAAATCTATATAAAAATGCGTTTAAATCTTTTACTTTATAATTTGTGCACTATGGCAACAAGATGAAGTATAATTACCCTACTTCCTTTTTCCTTGTTTAATTAGTGATGAAGTTTTTAGTTCTGAAAAATGCCCAATTAGGATTGAGACCCAGAATGTTCCACATGTAATATAAATCGCTACCACTTCTTCATGGAGTGAAAACATACTTTCATACTAATTATAGTAAAATTTTCATACATATCACTTCGAGTGAATAAAAACATAATCACTAACCAAGCAACTTACTCCTACACAAAATTTTCAAATTGGCCATAATCAAAGCAAATAAGTAAGCAATTATAATTTTTGTTTTTTGTTCAGGCAGGAAAATAGAAACTGGTGATCGCAATGTGAAACAAGACAAAACCATTACAACTTATCCACAAAATATTAAAAACTATCAGTTATAAAAAGAGGAAACTGCACAATTCTGATTAAAAGAATGGCAGAATTGACAATGCTTTACGCCTATAACAATGCAAAATTAATTATAACTAAAATCACACCAAACATTTTTAACAGTAAATAATAAAGAAAGTTCGAAATTGTTGCACTATAATTGTTCACTGTAGTATAGCAGATTCATATACATTATTTTGAACACAGGGTACAATTTTGTTGAAAATCTAAGGATCATTAATTTTTTTAACTAAAGAAATGACTCCATCGAATGTCTGTATTCGTATAGGGCACAAAACTCAGATAAAATGAGCGGTTATTAGCTAATGAGCAAACGGCAATATAAAAATTAAAAAACATACGTGCTCTAAGATAAAAATATAAATTCTTACTCTATAAATACACAACACAATACCTCAAGAAAAATAATACTTAAAAAATATTAAAATTCTTATTTTATGAAAATCTATAATTGAATAGTTGCATGGAGATACGTCAATCATTAACGGATAATTACAAACATTAATAGTAAATAATAACCAAAGCTAGCAACAACCCGATAACAACCGCCACACACTTCTATAACGTACACACATAACAGCTGTTCGATTTTAAAAATCATTCGGAAAAAGAACAATGTTGCAAATCATGTACTGAGTAAATCTGTAAGGACGTATTGAGTTTTTATAAAAAAAAAATATTATAAATAACTAATGTAATATTCTATATTTTTAAAATTTCAAAATTGCATCGGAAATTTACTTTGAATTTTGCCTGGTTCAGCAAAGCTTTTTTGTGCGAACAATCTTAATTAATTAAAAAGGCATTTGTAACCAAAATGTTAAATATTTTTAAAACCCCGACGTGAAAAAAATGAAGTAAAAGATTGAAAAAAAAATTATAAAAGTTTTTGATATTTATAATTAAAAACCTTCAGGGGAACGTGACAACTACTTTTGTGAAAGAACAAAGTCGAGAGGTACAATAAGTACCGATTAAATGTGAAAATATACCGCATTGGTGAAACACATAAATCCACCGGCATGGTCAGTGTTAATTGCGTCTTCCCAAATCAGCTGATTTAGAAGTCGAGAGTTCCAGCGTTCAAGCTCTAGTAAAGTCAGTTATTTTTACTTTTTGAATACTAGATCGTCACACATCTCAGAAATGGTCGAACTGAGAATGTACAAGACTACACTTCATTTACACTCATACATATCATCCTCATTCATCCTCTGAAGTATTATCTGAACGGTAGTTAGCGGAGGCTAAACAGGAAAAGAAAAGTGAATACTAGATCGTGGATACCGGTGTTCTTTGGTGGTTGGGTTTCAATTAACCTACATCTCAGGAATGGTCGAACTGAGACTGTACAAGACTACATTCATACGTATCATCCTCTGAAGTATTATCTGAAAGTTAATTACCGGAGGCTAAACAGAAAAAAAAGAAGGTGAAACGTATAAATACTTTTCTTGTTTCTACGGGGGTTAATAAAATATATATATTTCTTCGGTTCTAAAAATATTATTGTTGACTATGGAAGCAGGAATTGATAAACAAAGAAAGTTGGTGTAATTGCTCACTGGTTATTAATTAAATTAACCTTAGAATTTAAAAAAACTTTAATATTTACTTTGCTGATCCATAATATTCCAGTTAATCTTGACGCAATTTTAACAAAAGTTAAAGAAATACTATAATAAAAAAGAAACTAAATCATCTCTATTTTGTAAGTAATCTCTTTCTATTATCAAGGCCTAATTTCATGTACACTGAAGATAACATCCTACCTTTACTAGTTCTTTCCTTTAAAAGTGTAAAGAATTAATTGCTCAGCATTGTAATATGGGAAGAACAGTGAACGATTAGTTCCTTCGTTCGATTCTTTATACTGAACGAAAGAATCGAGAATCTGTTTGCAGAAGAAACCGATTCTTAACAATTAATTTGATGGCGACAAGAAACCAAATCTTTCTCAATTACGATTCGATTCGTAACAATCTTTCTTGTGCTTAGCTTGTGGTGGGGGATCCTACTACCATAACGCAAGCTACCATACTAGCTTGAGTTTGTTTTCTCTATATACACAAGCGATGTATAACTTATTACATCACAATCATCAATGTTTATTGAACATTCGTCAAATTTATTACATGTGATTATAAAATATTTTCATTAATTGTGCTATTTAACCGAGTTAATCTTAAACAATTAAATTTTATCTGTTAGCCCAACACATTTTTTATATTTTATCACAGACTACAGCTAAAAATTTCTCCTTTTTTTTTTAACTTCAACTCAATAAAGTATTTATATATTTTTTCTGTTTAACCTCCGGAAGCACCGTCAGGAATTACTTCAGAAAGTGAATAAGGGTGATATGTATGTGTGTAAATGAAGTGTAGTCTTGTACAGTCTCAAGTCGACCAGTTCTGAGATGTGTGGTTAATTGAAACCCAACCTCCAAAGAACATCGGTATCCACGATCTAGTATTCAAATTCGTATAAAAGTAACTGTATTTACTAGGACTTAAACCTGAGAACTCTCGACTTCGGAATCAGTTGATTTGCGAAAACGCGTTATTTTAGAGCGAGCCTCAAAAATTGATCTGTCTGTATTTTTATTTTATCACATCGATTTTATGATTTATATTTACTTCGATGTTTTTATTAATACGCGCACAGTTACTTACACAGACACACACAAACATTTTGTTTTTAAAAATTTATGGTTCTATTATCACAAAATAAATAATTAGTTAATACTTTTCAAAAAAAACTTTACAGTATTTTACATATTTACATGAAGAAATATAATTTTTTCTAAATTCCTCGATGTAAGTCTATTTCGCCTTTCAGTTATTAACTGTCCCACTTTTGAAAAAAATCGTTCACAGGGACAGAGGTTGCAGGAATACAAAGTCTAGTTTGCATTATTTTGAATAATTTGGATAAATTAACCGCATTTCTTTCCACCAAGAGAGAGGATTTTGTGTTCTTGAGAAGAGCGGTTCATTTATATATTTATCTAGCTCTAAAATTCCTGCTACTGTTGGATTTGAATTAGTTGAAACTTGTGTTACTTTTTATCAAAATCTTCCCAAGCAGTTGAAATGCAGGGTCAATCATTTCTTCGGTTTCAAACCTATCGCCTTGTACGATCTGAATACTTCGAACTTTCTGTGAAAGTTTTGTGAAAGCATTTTGGTAAGATGCTTCATCTTTAAAGCCTTGTTTTTTTAAAGCGAGGATCTAATAGCATGCTTTCAAGCAAAATATTATTATTTTCAACAAGGATGTTCAAAATAATAATAGACTTAAGGATATGTCTATGTTGCAGTTGGTCTAACATCTTGTTACATACTTTAACGATTTCAGAATTTTGAGTAGAAGATTTAATCCTTCCAAAAACACTGTGTTGACTCTTTTTCAGCACGACACTTTCACAGTGTCTCATTCGAATCATATAAACAATTACTCACCATAGTTAATGCTTTGTTGTGTCTATCGTATTATTTTTATTATGTCATCGTATTTAGACTAATTTTTATCTAAGGATTTGCTGATGCATGACTAATGTCAACACAGAGTAGCAATGAACCAATTATTGTAGTTTGGGGACTAATGTTATAATTAATTTCTAAACAACCCTCACCCAAATATTCCTTTATATAAACACAAACAGATTGCATTAACAGTCTTCAACCGAGCATTGAGAAGTTGTATACGATCGTGAGATTGTTGTATAGTAATCTTTGCGTAATAAATGAAATAAAGTGTACGCATAAAATCACTATCATAGTGATAGTGATTTTGTGCGTACAAACAATTTATAGTAGTTTTATTGTTAGTAATTTAATATTTAATAAGTATGTGTTTGCACAAAAATTTTAAAATGGACAACGGCGTTCAATCGAAATTGAAAGGATGCATCATTCATAGTCATGGCAGAGAAATTATCTAACGTTTCAAGTTTATGTTGAAAGAAGTAGATAACAAGGCCGTGACAATTCCTTTATCAAAAAATCGAGGACGAACTGCTGTAGCATGTAGTGTGTCTGAGCGTGTGGTGACAACAATTAATAGCGAACTAAAAAAAAATAACAGATAGTGAAGACATCACTATTTTTGTTTAACCTCCGGGTCCACCATTAAATATTGCTTCAGAAGATGAAATGAGTGATTTGTGGCGTGTGTGAAAATACCATGCCTGACTGGGATTCGAACCCGGGACCTTCGGATGAAAGTTCTAGACGCTGCCACGGAGACCGCCGACAACATTTTTCAACGCCAGGCAAACGACCTACTTCAAAAACGCGTGTCATAGGAGTGAACAGAAAACTATTAATTGAAACGTCAGATGTTCGAGAACAAAGAATTCCTTAAAAATCAATCGTGTTCAGAAAATTCCAACAATGAGTCCGACGTCCAATCTCTAAAGGGTACATATTAATAATATTATTTATGCTAGCAGTGAAAATGGAATCGTTCCAAATGCCTTGACAACGTGGAAAGCGACAAATCAAACTGGAGACTATCATGATAATTTAAACAGGGATATGTTTATGAAATGAATGAAAGAAAAATTGCTGCTACATTTGGAGCCAAGGAGTGTTTAATAATAGACAACGCTCCTTACCATAATGTTCAAATCGATGAAGCTCCAAGCTCAAAGAGCAAAAAACAAGAAATGAAAGAAGAGCTTGTGAAACACAACATTCCTTTCACCGATGCTATGTATATGCCCGAGCTGTGCAAACTGATAAAATTGCACAACCAAGATTTTGCCGCTATATCCTTGATGAAGTTGTTCATGAAATATTAAGACTGTCGTTATATCATCCGGATCTTAACCCATATGGGCTGATGTTAAAAGCTACGTCCCTAATAAAAAAAATCTTGTAGTTAATTAAAAAAATAAAAAATCTTGTAGTTTTCCTCAAGTTAAACGCTAACCGAAGAGAATATTGCTAGCATGGGCCAAGAAGACTGGGTAAGAAAGTGCGACCACGTAAAAAAAATTGAAAACGAGTACTTATCAAAGGAAAGTGAGATCGACATCCTCATTGAATCGTTCATTTCATTGGGGAGCGATTCGGTTCTGACTCCGAGAGCAATGATGAAGAGTCAGTTGACATGAGCGGAATTGAGCTGCTTGAATTAAAAAGTGAAGGTACTTGAAAAAGTAACTAATGACGTTTTTTTTCGATTTGTATAAAATATGCCTTGATTAATACTTCTTCATTATGTCGTCATTGTTAACGTGTGCTAATAGTTAAATGGTAAGTCGTAGTGATAATCGAAACATTTTTTTAATCATTTAATTGTAGTGTAAATACTGTAAAAAATCGCTTTTTACTATTGTGAAATATTTCACAATAGCTTTTTAAAATTTATGAAATATTTCGTGATAGTTGCAATTAATTGGCAGAAAATATGCTTTCAGGTATTACACTACCTAATTATTTCATAGTACTATTATAATAACACACTTAGTCATCGTATTTTATTAAATAATTTAGCATTTTATTGGATAAATTGGGATTAAAATAATATGTGTAGATTTTTTTTATCTCCGGAGGCACCGTTAGGTATTACTTCAGAGGACGAGATGAATAACAATTTTTGTAGCGTGTGAAAATGCCATACTTGACCGGAATTCGAACCCAGGACCTCCGGATGAAAGGCCAAGACGCTACCACTCGGTACTTTATATATAAAGTACCTTATTATAAGATCGTATTTTACGTTCCCCCAACCCCTTCTCAGACACACGTGTGTCTGAAGGTTAATAATTACGTGGAGTGAATAATTACTGTTTACTTCTTCCACAAAAATCGCCGCCCCAAAACCGCGAATAGGTATCACCATTTGTAAGTTCCCTATTACCTTCCTTTCCTTTCAAGAAAGAAGAAAGAGGGAACGAGCCCAGCAGCCATCAGCCCAGCAGCCACCTGCCCAGCAGTCACCTGCCCAGCAGCCACTGACAGCACAGAAGAACGAAGAAACCTGCACTTTCCCCCGTTCAGCCCTTCGGGGCTTCGGGAATTACAAGGTTAATGGTATGTAACTTCGGTTACTACCAATTCTTGGAAAGTGCAGGCCAAAGAAGAACGAAGAGGTCTTCGGAAGAAGAAGAGGGAGAAGATGAAGAAGAAGGAAGACCAGCCACTCGTCTCAACATCACGGACTGGAGTCCGGAACAGAGCCCAGCAGAGATGCGTCCTGAAGGGCAGCCATACCAGAAGCGGATGAAGAGCTTCTAAACATCCTCTCCTTTTCAAAACATACAATAAGATAAAATAACCCAGCAATTGCGTTTTTAGTGTTAAAAAAAGCAATAGCATTTATTTGTTTGAAAGTTTGATTAAATATTATGTAATATTGCTTCACTTTTGGCAGAATGGCCACAAGCTTGTTAGCTCATCATGTTATTAAAATTTTTTAATTAAGTTTGATAAAGTGATAAAATATTATTATTAATAAAATAAATAATTTTTTTGAAATCAGATCTTTTATTCAGTTCTTCAAACATATTTTTATTTGAGAATAATTAGATGTAACCTAGAAAGCTGTAGAAATAAGTACTCAAAAAGATGTAACTGATCATTTGTCAAAAAAGTAAGCATTATTAATACTATTTGATCTGTATGAAAAATCTTGTTTCAAACTATGACATTCTTGGTTTACTTTTCTCTTTTCTGTTACCATTATCTCCAACATTTTCTTGCTATCAATTTTTAGTTTTCAATATTTTTCTATATCTACTGTTATATAAATTTTACTACATTTTAAAGATTAAATTGAGAACAAATCTCATGATTATTGATTGGATTCTACTACCTTCTTTTCTTGTAATCAGCAATCCTTTAGTGCCATAAGCTAAGAATTGTAGAAGTAACTTATGCAGTACATCTTATTCTTATATGGATCCTGGCATCTGAAAATAATTTTCATCCTTCAAGAGAATATAATGATCACAACTAACTTTTCTTTCTTGTGACAAAGAGAGATTAATTAGTACCAATTTTTAAGTAACAATTAATAATTGTCCACAGTATGCACTCTAGTTTATTAAATTTAACTTTGGTTCCTTCCTTCATACCTTTAGGCAAAGTAGAATCCTTAGAATGCAAAGAAGTATAGTTTACCATCTTACCTACCCAATAATAATATAAAGTTTATTTCTCCAAACAACTACAAACAGTACAGCATTTTGATTGTAAATACACTAAATATATTTAAATAATAATGTATGTCACTCATTACATATTCGTCTTATTTAGGTATTAACTCTATGAGCAGTCAGTGCTACAAAGAAATAATCTTCATACAATTTTATCGAGAAAAAATGTGCAGTACTGAATTATTTAATTTTTATTTATCCTTTTAAAAAAATTACTAAAGTAAAAATGTTTAATGAAGTAATATGTGCAGAACTATATACATTACAGATGTTATTGCTACTTAAAATCACTATTGCCAACAAAAACTTAGGTTTTTTTATTGGATAAAGCAAATTTGATAGTTTAGCCAAATGAGGAAACAGTACTGGTTTTGTTTAGTTTTAATAGAGGAAATATAGTTTTATTAAGAGTGGCTCAATTGTGTTTACTTCATTTATTTTATGATAATGATTCTGTTTTTATCATTATTATACATTTCAGACCATCAGAATTAATGACTAAATGGAATCTTATTTGCGATATATATAATGCATTTATGTCATATAACATGTTCTTTCTTTTCCTGTTTAGCTTGCGGGAATTACCGTTCAGGTATTACTTCAGAGGATGAATGAGGATGATGTGTATGACTGTAAATGAAGTATAGTCTTGTACAATCTCAGCTTGACCATTCCTGAGAAGTGTGGTTAATTGAAATCACACCAAAAAAACACCGGTATCCACAATCTAGTATTCAAATCTGTATAAATCTATACAAAACTGCCTTTACTAGGACTTGAACATTGGAATACTTGACTTGCAAATCAGCTGATCTGGGAAGATGCGTTCACCACTAGACCAACCCGATGGGTCTCGATATGACATGCTATTTTTTTATTTCTGAAAATAGCAAAAACACCATGCATTAAATTACCATTTTTTATGACATTACATACTAATATTTCTGTTGTAGTCTCTTCTTCCTGAGAATATTCTACTGTAGCGATGTCACATAAAAGTTTAGTTCTCTAAATAGTCAATATTATGATTGTTTTATAATTTTAGGCCTTTATATTCTCTCTGGCAATTTAATTTAATTAAAAATTGACAGTTACACTGCAAAAATATAGTTACTAGTGTAATTTTTAACAATTTTTCAGAACCGTCATCGTTTGAGAACAGTAATTTATGGAAGATATATTTTAATAATTCTAACACATAGGATAAAAATCTGTAAAGGTGAAATTGTGAGACTTTTCCTTTAATTAGTATCCACACACAGCGATCTTAATATACTGCATCTACAAAAAATGTTCTTAGAATGAAAACATTCTAAATAAAATATTCTTTAATTTTACATAAAGAGGAAGTGAAACAAAAATTTTAAATATATTACTTTAGATTTTCTCTCAAATATTTTATAATACACCAAGTAACCTTGATTATTTCTAATCTTGTACATTGGTTTGTTTATATTTTCTTAGGTTTAAGATTTTGTTGAAGTTTGCAACTTTATAGGTGTAAAAACTTGAGATTATTAGTGTATTAAGTGTTTTAAAGATAGGTGGGCAATGTGAATGAGAAGGTACAAAAATGCTTCTAATAGCCTTTTTAAGCATTTAAAACTTTTACCAAGTTATCTTTGACAGCTCCCAAGCAACAACAGCATACAAGAAGTGACATTAAAAATTCCTGTAATTTTTTAGTAGTTTATATTTAATTGAAATACAGTTTGCAAAGCAAACAGATCACTTAATTTCTGGAGTTTCCAATTATAAAATTATATTTTTTCTCTCAGAAAATATACTGATTCTATTTTATTAAATCCTTCTTTATAAATCATTAACAATTTTGTATGATTTAAAATTTTCTCTTTTACAAGTTTGTTTTACACAAGTAAATTGTTTGACCAGAATTTACCTTCAAATTAATTTCAGAAAAATGCTGTGAAATACTATTAATTTTTAAGCAAGTTTCATTTTCCAAGATAAAAAAATTTTTGTTTTGCCAAAAAAGTGGTTATTATTAATAACCACTTTTTTTCTTGTATTTGCAAGAATATTATTCTTGCAAATACAAGGATACTTCCAGTATTAAAATTGTAAGTTACAAAAGAGGAGGCCTAAAAATAGACAAGAGTACTCTTTTTAAGAGTCTCTGGACTAATAAGTCTAACACTAAACTTTATAAAATTAAATATTCAATAATTCTGTAAACTGAGTCCTCCCTGTTAAACATGATGAAAACCTAAAATAAGCTACCTTGCCTGTACAAAAGGACAATAAAATGCTAATATTGACAAGTCAAATTCTTTAGAGATCAAAAAAACATTTCACCACAATCTCACTAGTAACAGTTAACAATGTTGAAATTTTTCTAAATAGTGTTCAAAGTGTGGCAGAAACAATGTTTATTATTTAAATGTGAACTTCTATAGATTAATAATTAATTTAAAACTATCATTAACAATCAGAAATGTAACAAACAAAGGAGGCTTGAAGATATATGATTTATATATAATATAGAGTAGTCTGACTAAGAAAGAGAAATAAGGAAAAGGTACTGCGAAACAAATCTATGAGAATATACAATCTACTATGCTCTGGAAGAGGATGAAGGCATCTTTGCTGGAGGAAAGAAAATAAAGAAATAAATAGGTTTAGACAAATAACATTGAGTTATTAGAAGACTAAGTATAGGATACTCAATTAATGGTTTCAAAATTAACTTTTTATTGTAGTAAAAACAAAACAAACAAAATTCTAATACTATAAATAATGTAACTATTTATTTATCTGTTTTATGTTTAGAATTTTTGGCACGATTTGAAGTTTTGAATACAGCAGGATCAATGGTGTTATTTGGCAACTGCTTCCAGTTTTGATTCAGCCAATAAGATTCTGATGCAAAAAGATGAGGAGCAACCATCATCATCATTTGCTGAAAAATGTAGATAAGAATTATAGTAAACACACATATAAATACATCTAAAGCAAAAAGAGATTAGATTGTGGGAACCTACCATTTTCATAATAAAATGAATAATGTGAAATATAACTGAATATTTATTTTTCGTTACACAATAGTACTAAAAGGAAAGTCATATCATCTTACTTATTTATTATTGAGCAGTACATCTCTAAAACATTATCCACCATTTATCCCATAATGCTCCAGTCTCAGTTAGGTTTTGCATTGCTGCTTGCAGCATGTTGTCTGGTGTGGCTGTAATTTCCTCCTGCACAGTGATCTTGATTTAATTACTAGCTCAGTTTCATTAGTATAGTATTAATTAAAAATTTTAGTAAATATCAAAGAATATACTTATGATCCAGGAGAATTTACTAACTGTAGATTGTCTCTTCTGAAAATCACATAGCTTGGAGAATTTACCAAACAATTATCATGGATGGTGAAGACCACTGATCTGGCAAAATGGGCTTCACTCCACCTAATAGGAGTCATATACTTTGGAGATCCAAAGATGTTAAAGTTCTGAAGAAAGTAAGTTCCTTAACATCTTTATATATCTAACTGAAGCTACTGAGATTGCTAGCACATCCACTTCAAAGGCCAATTACTCAAAAACTTGCTAAGGTACACCAAACAAGTAGACTGTGAAGAGGATGTTTATGAAACTGCTGAGGATTTGAATTAGACTATTAACAAAAATTTATTTGATTGCTGTCAGTTGAATGAAATTAGGCTGTATTTAATGGAGCTATATCATCAATTAAGTTAAAAATGTTTAGAAATGTAGTGTTGATTTGTTTTGACATTCATTAGCTCTTCCACATGTTGATAGTAAATAGAAATTCTTTTGCAGAATCTTTCTTGCAAAGCTAAAGCTTTGTAAGCTTTGCTAAGCTTGCAAGATAAATAAGGACAGCACAGCAGCACATTTTTTGCTTGAGTGCTGAGGACTCATTATTATCGTTTGCCTCTCTGTTGTAATGTTTACTGGGGTTCTGGATGCACAGCATTTAGTGATTTCTTTTTCACTGCAAAATTAGTTAACTGAAAGTTCCACATAAAAAATTTACTACTGTGCTTTAGCTTGGAATGCATCATGGTGTAGAGTAATTGTGAGAAATCTTGTCAACATTTAAAAAAAATGTTATTATAAATGCATGGTGTTCACTTTCTATTGCTCCTAAAAATGGCATCTTATCCAAATACATAGTAACATCACATTCTACTAAGCATTAATATTTCCTATCTATTAATCTTGATAGCTAGGTTTGCTTGGCAGAATTTTATGTACTTTAATCCATAAACAAAAAATTCCAGCCATATTGTACAATAAAGGAAATTAAGGGAAGTTTTGAAGAGCTAGATTTTCAGCCATATAAAGGACTGAGATGGAAATGACAAGATTAAATTCCAGTCAAATTGGTATTTATGAAACTTGACAAGATCATAAAACAAACATTTTTTCCAAACATTCCTTACCTACATAGTAATATATTCTTCAAGTTTTGGGAAGGCTTATGTAGAAACTAATTTGCTGATGGTTATTAAGCTAGCTTGTTTATAAACTCATTTGCTGAAGCCTGTCTTCAAATTTCATTTCTTTATGTGGTTGAAATTCAGTTTTCCCCCTCAGAACAGACACTGATATATTTGCAAATGGATTTACAACCTGGCCAAACTTCTGATAGAAACAAAACAATCCTTGTGGTTTCAGTGATAGTTCCAAGTAAGTCATAATAAAATATTTTAAAATTTTCTTGAAAATGCTTGCTATAATCAATTAAGTTGTAATGTGTTAAGAAAAGCTAGACATATTATTGTTAATTTATAAAATAATGCATATTAAAAGACATCACCTCAGCCCATGGTGTGAGACCAATAGGAGTAAAATGAAACTGCCATTGAGGTAAACCCTGATGAACAAGCATCATTCTAAAGTATTGAGAAAATGAATCTGCAAGAAAATGCCACTCATAACTTCTATCAAGTAACCATATCCTAGATTCTCCAGGTCTTTGCTCATCAGAAGTTGGTTCGGTATATACAAGACATACCTGGAATAATAATAAATTATTTTAATGTTTTAAATTGTTGACAAACAATAAAAACCATCCATATCAACTACTTAATTCAAACTGTTTTGCCTGACTCAGGTTTTTTATAAACTAAAAAGAAATGGCTCTTTCCTTTCTTAGGAAATGGTTGCCATGATTTTTTTGTTTTAAGAGTTTTTTCACCCACAAGGCATATTTATGGGACTACAGAATTAATTGTTAGCTTCACATATTCAAAAGTATTGAGTTTGTAGCTGTTATCTGATAAGTAAAAAATTCATATGTTTTGATTTTTAATTTGTTGCATGTGTGTCCATGTCCTTGTATTTGCATAAGATTATTTGTAAAAGTTTGTTATTGTTCATTGTGGTTGTGTCTATGATTGATTAAAACTGGTTCCTTAATGAAATTTTAATGGTACAGTTAGATTAATTTATTTACTTAAGGTTTTATTGTTTATTAAAATTGGGTTTATTAACTTGTAGTTATACAAATGAAATTCTTTTTCATAGTTTTCATTGCTGCCATGTCAGATTGAGCCTATACTTGAACTTACCAGGCGTCAATTGCAGCAACATATGATGACAATGATTGTTTAAAATGGTCTTATCAATCCTCACTTCCATCAAGTGAGTTATGTGTTCAGTTAATCATTTTTTAAAAATAAAATGAAAAATTTGTGCTGAAATTTTTATCACACTCTTTTTTGTTCACGTAAAGATATTTTTGAAAGAAAATATGAGCCAAAATAATGGTTTGAATTTTAAAAAGGAAAAGTGATGTTTATATTGAAGAAAGATTAAAGAGCTACCTGATGGTGCAAAATGGATTCATACAGAAACTGAGAGATTTGTTTGTTCATGAGCACTTACTGAAGTTGATGAGTATTAAGTACAATGTATTAAAACTACTGAACATTACTTGGAAATACTAGAAACATAAATAAAACTTAAATTAAAAGACTTGCATTTTTTGAAAAAAAGAATTAAAAAAAAGAAGAGAATTATTCATTATTTTTACTTCTACTTAATTTTTATATAAAATAAATGTTATAAATGTATGTTTATATATTAGGAACAAGGATTTTCAAGTTTGGCTATTATTAATCACCTCATCTAATTGCTCACTGTATTAAGGAAAAGTGGTTTTAGTAGTATTATTATTATTACTGGCTTTTTAAATTTACAAGAAAATTCTTTCTGAGAGATAAAAGAGCTCCTTTGTAATTCCTTCACATCACTGCTGTGTATGTCACAATTTATTTTTTCTTTGTTATTTATTATATTTTTTCAAATTTTTTGTAATTAAAATTGAACACAGAAGACAAGCTGTGGATCCAGAAAATATTATGGATGCATAAGAACTTTTCAAGCAGCTGGTATGTGTGTGTGCACGCACTCTAAGGAACTTCAATTTGTCTATTTTATATATTATACAGGCTTTTTTTATTTTGTGTACACTGCAATAATACAAAATGTCAACTTAATTTCTAATACAAACAGCAATTTATGTATACTATATAATTACACATCATTCAGTAATATTTTTAAAAGAGAAAAAAGTTAAAATATAATAACAGTAATTTATAAATATTACATATCACTTTCAATTCAATAACTTAATTATGTTCTATTTTTACAAATATCTTTTAAAATAAAAAGAAAATTATAAAATATCAAATAAAATAACACATATGAAAAATAAATATATAGATGCAATGTGTAGAATAAAAATTTCAGTAATTCTTGCTTACCGATTTTAAATTAATGGAAAAATTGATTTTCAAAATCTTTTTGTTAAAATTGACTTAGAACTTTCGTAGCACATTAAAAAATCGAATAAATAAATTATAGCTACCAAAGTCTCACTATTAGTTAATGATTTCAGTAGCCCTTGAGCTTTAACAGAAGTATCCTTCTCTTTCCATCTTGGGATGGGTGTTAAAAATTCACAATCATTGGCAATAAATACCTGAATTGCAATACAGCATTGTAACATTCAATCCATCTTGTTTCAAAAAGTTGAGTTTAGGTTTAGGGCACTTAGGGTTTAAGATTTTCAGTCTGTTATTTTCAGTCCTTGTACATGATTTTGGAGGGAAGGCCATTACCCCAATAGTCCCCATCTGGATCTGTCCTTGCAGAAGGAAATGTTAATACTTTATCAAGTGAAATACTTTTCTGATGTAAAATAATAAACAGTATGCAATAATATTAAAAAAAAACAAAAAAACGGTCATTATTGGGACTAATCAAAATGTGATGAATAAATTTACATTAAATAACATGTACTTTAAAGGTAACCTGATTTATCTGAATATACACCAAATTCTGACACAAAAGTTCTTTCTACAGTGTCAAAGAATTACTTTTAATTCTTTTTCCCTCATACATTAATGTATGTAAATGAGAATACCCTAAAAAAAAGTCATTCCTGTATCTTTCTTAGAAGTTGAGAAAAAGGTACATAAAACCAGAAAAATGAAGTTTTCAGAAAACAAAGCTTAAAATTTTAAATACTTAGCTTTTACCTGTCAATACATTCCTGAAGCATATGATGCGTTTGCAGCTTGATCCTCTTCTTCTAAGACTTCTTTTAACACTCTCTTAGCCTTGCTTTTTTTTTTGAAACCTTTTTTGTTAGTTCATTCAGTTCACAATTAGTTCTAGCTATCCTTCCTCTATCAAGTGATTTCATCACCTGGGCACAATTGACACCGAGAGTCTTTTCAAAACTAAGCATTTGATAATATTCCCTTTATTAAAATTACTTATGACTTCATATACACCAAGCTAAAGTGTTTGAAACCCAATAAATACCTTTTGCAGTTGTGTCAAAATTATGCTGTTGAGTGATTCATTAGGGTTCTTCTGTGTTTTACTTTTTACGCACCTTACCAAAAGATCTTTAGCTGATAGGTCCCTAAAAATTCCTTTTATTTACCTTTTGTACTTACCTTTTATATTTGTTTATCTTTTGCCTTGGCTTTTTGAAACTTACACCAGCTATCGGCACCAGGAGGACATAGTCCGTGTTGAGGTTTTTCATCAGTTGAACTCAAATGGCAAACTCAGTCCACACTGCTTTATACATTGAATATCAACTTTCAGTATGTCTCCTAATGGCCAGGCCATAATAATTTTGAATATTAATTATAACTGTGTCTGTCAGCCTACTACATCTACTCAGAGAACTGTCATAACTTAATTTTATCCTTCTGTACCTAAATTTCAGATTTCAAAGATAGATTAACACAGCATAATTTTCTGCATTAAAATACATGTAAAAGGATATCCAAGATTGTTTGTTATAAAGTAAAAAAGCCTAAAAGTTTAAAAGATATAATTTCTTAAAATGCGACCCTATCTCTTCTTAAATTTCTGTAATGTCAATAATTCTGTAGTCTTATTTACATTATTTAAGTGTAAATAATTAAAATGAAACTCAAAACAAATTAACTGTCCAATAATAGATAAAGCTCCACTATGGAACAATCTGGCACAGTATTATTCTAAGAACTGGAATAGTTTTATGTCATCAGTCAAAGTCTGGCAAATGTTAGGCAAGCAACTTTCTTCTTTTAAATTTTTGTGGGTGAACAACCTCTTGGATTATTACTGACAAATATGAAAAACAATAAAAAATATTACTAATAAGGTAACTTAATCTTGTTTGTAAAGCATGATGTGATAAAATTTTGAGGTTCCCATCAATATTTGATACACTCCTCCATGTATGCTATTCCCCATCAGTTAAAATTATTTGTCCATTATAAAGTAAGTGGCTTACTTCCAAAGCAAAACTGTTCATCAAAAACAATCTAATGCTATATAAAAGAGGTATTTTTTTATTAATTAAAAAATTCCACCTTTCAAAATAAAATAATACTAGCAATATAATATACTTAACCATCAGCAATAAAAATAGAGTAAATAAATAAATCTCTACAGAAACATTTTAGTAATTGGAGTTAAAAATTAATTAAATAGACTTACACTTAATGAAAGAACAATGTAAAAATAAAAATAATTGATATATGTATATAATGTTCTGGAGTACATAGAAGAAACTAAATTTTAGTTTAAACATTTCTCATTGAATAGTTATATGAAATATGAAAACATCATAAAATTATTAAATAAACATCTAACATTTAAAAAAATATTTAATATAGAACAACATAATGCCCTTTCAAGGTACTGAAAATTTTTTTTGCAAAGAACCTTTGGAGTGAATTAACAGCATCTTTTTAGTGAAGTTACCAGTAAGTAACTGTGGAGTACTGTTGGTAACAATGTCTGTCTTAAAAAGGTTAGGAAACCAGTTAAGTTATGTTATCAAATAATATGTCTGAGCGGCATTGTGTTTGTTCATTAAATGTTAGTATTGTGTTATGCTGCTTTTTGTTACATGAAATTTACAAATGCAAAAAGTTGACAAAAACACTGCATTTAGATTTTCATCAGTTTGAAAAAGATTTAATCCTAGCTTTTTGTAATGTAATTTGCAAGTGGACAAATACCACACTAAATTTTGAACATGTGTAAAAAATGTCATAAATATCTTAAAATTTATTTGTTTTATATTTGAATCTTATGTGGTATCATAAGTGATTTAAGTTTTATATATATTTGATTAGTGAGGACCTCAGGGCACATACCCAACCATATGTCTTTATGTAATCTGATGCTCTAAAAGTATTACACAAAGTATTTAAACAAAAATACCTTTCCAATATTTTGACATGGATCAATCTCAAAAATTTTACATTTTACACCAAAGCTTGGTGTATTTTCTTTATTACATAATTCAACATCCAATAGACTGGGACTTTCTGCATCATTTGATGGCTTTACTCCAGCTATTCTTCTTAGTTCCATAATTGAGTTTATCTTTAAATTACCAATTGGTAATATCTCACCTGCAATAATTTCAAACATGTAATAAAACTTGTTCAGAACATAGAAAAAACTATTACTAAAACTTAAAATTCTTAAAATTTAATGTGATGTGAAGCAAAACTTCATTAATTATTTCATATTGATACAGAAACAGAAATGATGAACTTTGTACAATTCTTTCTAATTTTAAAGCTGTAACAATAAACTCGATCTCTCTTTCCCTCTGTTTATGTGTGTATGTGTATGCATGCGTGCATCCAGGCTTGTATTATGATGAATGTGTAGTGTTGTATTTTAGCAACCTTAGCTAAAGAAATAAATTGATTAAAATACAGTAAAAACTACTTTTTTTCTATTAAAGCAGATACTTTTTTTATTTCTGTAAAATAAATTTTTAAGTTAAATTTGTTTTGTTGCTTTTACTGTTTTTTTTTTACTTAAACATTTCATATAATCAAAATTCCATTAAATAATGTTTTTGAGAGCAATTTTTTTTACAGATTTCATAGTTATATAAGCAATTGTTGAAAAATTTACAGACTAAATATAGAGCGGGGGGGGGGGGGGGTTAGTGTAGTATCCAGGTACTGAAAGGGTTCCTCTCAGACTGTAAAAAAAACCAAGGTAGACATATGTCATGACTTATTATATGTCTATGACATGGACATAGCAATAAATGTCTATATCTTATGCTAAAGGCGAAATAAAAACAGAATGAAATACAATATTAGAAATCTAACCTAAAACAAAAATTTCTAACTGGTATATGCCAAATGGCATAAATTTACAAAATAAATACACATTGCAGTAATAATCAAACATCAGAATATAGGTGCATGGCCTTAAGAAATAGCAAGACATTTGATAACATCATCAAATTGTTTTCTAAAATGTTTCGGATGTTAGCCCTTAATTTAAATTTATGATGCAATGGCGCATAACAGAAACAGTCCACAAGGATGTGATGTACCATTAGTTGGCAGTCATAGCGAACATAAACGGGTGTATCGATCTGAGTCATGAGGTATCCATGACTGAGCCAATGTGCCCTATTCGCAAATGGCAAATAATAACTTCCTGTTGATGGTTATTCCTGCATGAAGAGCTCTGTGCTCACTGGAGGACACAGTGTTCTTAACTGGACAAAGTTTATTGTTACTGGTAACATTACATTTACTCTGGCACTCATCATGAACCACACTCTTCAGAAAACTGACAAGATAGTTTGAAACAACGCAATTAGTGAAAGGAGGCTGCAAAGAAGCCTCTTTTGCCACTATCGGTGTGCTCAATGCCTGAAATTCCATTATGGCTGGGGATCCAGCAAAAGCTCACAGTTATTTTATGCTGATTCATTTCAGAAAAAAAAACAGACTGAATATCAAGACAACAGGGTGTCTGAAATATGTCACTAATTGCCTGCAAGACACTCATGGAATCTGAACAGATAAGTGCATGCTGAAATGGTGTAATTATATTTAAGGCCTTATTAATAGAATACAGCTCCGCAACAAAAATACCGACAATGCTGGGAAGTATCATCAAAATGTATGTTCTATGCCAACCACAAAAGCACAACCAACAGATTTATCTTGTCTAGAGCAATCTGTATAAACTATAGCATCAGGATTCATGTTATATACAATATTATACAATTTTCTCATAAGATAACCGGATTCGTGTATGTTTTTGATATTGACAGACTAAAGCAATAATTTACAAGATAAAGGTATCAAGGGGACGTAATAACATTGAGTAGTGGTAAGAACTGGAGGTAACTGTATATTTAGAATTAAGAAAAGGCAATGAGCTCTAATGCCTAGCGGGGCAGTAAATCTCGGCAGTTTCTGATATCGATTAAGATGCTGATTGGACAACACTGCGTCAGAAGTCGGATGATTTGGTTGCAGTTTAACGTGAGCTACGTGGGCATTTCATTTGGTTTTGTCTCCAAACAGATGGCTCACCACAGTCCACTATTGGACTTACTATCCACTATTGGCTTGAATGAAACACATCAAATGATGATGTTAAATGATGGACTACACCGAGCATTCTAAGAGCGGTGGTCCGCACAAACGAATAAGCCACGCAGTTGTAGTCCAAGCAGGTGCAGACAAAACCTTAGTAGAACCGCAACATGCATACTTGACCAGCTTCCCCGCAGTATTAGACAGAATCTCAGCATGTCTAACATTTTTAGACTTTCAGCTCTTTTAAATGTGTTACCCACATTAGCCGTTGGTCAACTACAATCCTACAAATCTAACCCACGTGCATGGTTCAACCACTTAACCATGTAAAAAGAGTTGAGGGTCAACATGTTCCCTCAAGCAGGAAAAGCGAATGCAATTCTTTTTTTCTGGGAAAAGATGAATCCAGTCGTTTTACACTATGATTCCAAATGGGTTATTGTGTTTTGGAGTAGCTTTTTGAGAATAGCTAAAGTTCTACAAGCAACGTAAACTGAAAAATCATCTACAAATAATGAACACAACAGGATTCTGCATGTAGTATAGAATAGCATCTATGGCTACAGCAAACAAGGTAAGAACACTTAGGACACTCCCTGCACCCAACGGGTTGGTCTAGTGAGTTCCAGCGTTCAAGTCCTAGTAAAGGCAGTTACTTTTATATCAATTTGAATACTAGTTCGTGGATAACGGTGTTCTTTGGTGGTTGGGTTTCAATTAACACACATCTCAGGAATGGTCAACCTGAGACTGTGCAAGACTACACTTCATTTACACTCATACATATCATCCTTATTCATCCTCGAAGTAATCCTGATTGTGGTTTTGGAGGCTAAACAGAAAAATAAAAAAGAAATAGGCTACTTATTACCAGACTACATAGCTTTCACATCACGTTTAGTTCATAGAGAATTACTCCATTATACAATAATAGATAGAAATTTACAATAATAGAGATTTAACCTCTCTTCTATGAAAGGTTAAATTTACAGTGCCTGCCATCGTTCCTTAATCGCGTTTTGGTAGTCATCATTCACCAGGGAATGGAGGGACGCCTTGGATTTTCTGATGTTTGTGGATTGAATCTACTAGCATTCTCGAGTACAGTGGAGGTAAGTTGGTGTAGGGTATCAGCACTATCGTCATATTGTGATGGGAAGGCTTTTTGGTAACTGTTCCATTTCGCTCTTTCAACAATCCATCTCAGTGATCTTTAGCTCGGTCAGCACCAAAAGCAATGATAATTGATTTATGGTCGCTGCCATGTATGTCGTCACAAACAGACCGATTAAGATGAGGGAATGAACTTGGTGAGAGCATAAAGAGAGGTCAATGTTGGGCAAAGTACCATTCGATGACGACATAAACGAGCATTATCCGTCATTCAGCAGGCAGAGGTCTCACTCTGTTTATGGTATTTCCTCAAGCGGAAAAGATTGTTGAGCCCCATGCAATATGGCGGGCATTAAAGTATCTTAGTATTAACGATGGAGATGAAATCTGGACGAAGACGTTTTGTATAGCTAGCGCATCGGAGTTCGGTGAGAGGTATAGATTTCAGATTTGCAATTTGAATGGGACAGACAGCAGTCTGTCTATCCCATGTCTATGGCGACTGCTGGGATGTGGGTTGCTAGTGGTATCCATGTAGCTGATACCCCATCCTGCATGAAGATAGCAATCCCACCACTTTCTCTACCATCAACAAGAGAGTTGTATCTTTTACAGAAATAGCTTCTGAGAGTTATTGCAGTCTTGTTGTAGAAGGTGAGTTTCTTGGAAGCACATTATTAAAGGTCCTAACATCATCAACATCTTCAACATCCTAACATCTTCAATCCGGGAACGAAGATCTCGAACATTCCACTGGATAATGTTCATAAATGAAGGTGCACTTGAACAATCTATCTACTTATAGGTATTTATAGACACAGATATATTACAGCTATATAAAAATTATTTATTGTCGATTCTGATTTTCTGTAGTAAATAACTCTATGTGGAGATTATTTATCGAATGCTATCCGGTTTTTCTTATTTGTGTTTATGACTTTTAGGAAGTGTTTTGCTCCTTCGGGCACTTCATCCCCCACCATATCCTCGAAGAGGATTTGGAAACCTGGGAGGCTGGAGATATCCCATCATTCAATACCCAAAGATCCAAATTATACTTCAGTCGATCAACTATAATACCTCAAACAGAACATGATGATGAGCTCCACAAACAGTAATGAACGTTGAAATAGCCAATTATTAGATCAGATAAAGGAATAATTTCTGTTAACAGAATGGATATCCTCACTGAAATTGAAATTTAGGGGACCGTACAGGTTGCAGGTATCATTTTAGATGTGCCAATACCTTTACTGCCACTGCCGGGATGCTTGTAGTCAGCGAAATCCACTTAGCTAATACTTCCTTCAGAAAAACAGCCACACTCCCACATCCTCTACTTTAAATTTGATGATTAAATCTCTCGCAGACGTAGCCGCAAATAGACACTTCATCCTGGGGAAGGAGATGAGTTTCCTGCAGACACAATACCAATGGATTTTCTTCCTTTAGAAAGATTTTGATATCCTCATGGTGAGTATAGTGACCACAAACATTCCACTGTAAAATATTTGTACCCATAAAAAATACTTTTTCCTGTTATATTTAAAATTCTGCATGAAATAACTTATCAAATACTATCTGGTTTTTATTTTTTGATTTTATTACCTTTAGGAAGTGTTTTGTTTCTTTGTGCACTTCATCTGTTGCCATATCCTCATAGAAACCTCGAGATGGTGGAGGGGACTTGGAAGACTGGAAAGATGGAGATGACATACCAGGTGATGATGGAATAGATCCCTTCACAGGGATTGTTATATCTCAACGTTCGGTATATCGATGTGTGTAGACTATCGAGCTAGGAATAGAGTCAGTAAGATGATAGTTTTCAATATTCACTTCAATGTTCACTTTTGTAATTGTTTATTATTTTTTAATTAATAAATGCTGTTCTATAATTTGAAAACTCATGTGTTTATTTAAATAGAAACATAACAGGAATCTTGGTAGTTTTCTGTGTAATCGCTGCAGCAGAAACTTTATGTGGTGGTGTAATGACTTAGTGGTTTTAAGTAAACCACTCCGGTCTTTCTAACAAAAGTTTCCCTCTTGCCAGTGCTCAATGCAATAGAAGCCATGAGGGACTTCACTTGGTCTGATAAAGCTTCTACCATTTTGTCAGTTCTTTGCATGATGCACATTCCTTCTCTTTTTGAATATTGTTAGAGAGAGCTTGGACAAAACTAACACCAGGCTATAAAGGATTCCTCATGCTGAGGTATTTTCTCTATTACTGATGAGCCACAGGAAAGGGCACATTCTGTTCAATACAGATCGTGAAAATAGTTTTTTCTTCTTTATAAATGGGACATTCATGAAACCTTGCTGAGTGTGTTACCTTTAAAATTTAAACATTTTTAAACTTTTTTCTACTTCAGTGGATGTTCTATGATCTTGTTTCATGTAGCTGCAGTGCATGCAAACTTGTTCCTTTGTGTAACCAGTTTTGTTGTGTTCAAACCCCTGACTGGAAACAGTGGGTGGGGTTTGGTATATATGGTCACACGAACAGAAAGGAAACCAACCTTTATTCAATCAGGAATAGCTGAACTAGAAAAAATTAGCAGGGATGTTGATACATCAACACCATTCTTCTTTCTCATAATCTTCTGCACAGATGTGACTGACTGCAGGAACAACTCTTCTGTAATATCAAGCAAATCAACATCAGCCAAGTCACAGCAAAAGATCATTCTGTTGCTGAAATTTGGCATCTTAAATGGTTCCATTATTACTCCATCCTTCCCTATAAAATTTAGGTCTAGGAGTTTTCTACATTGCTTTCTACTACAGACTTCAATCAGGACAGTGTCACTCTTAAATATTTTTTTAGATTTCAGAGACCCACAAGTTGTTTTCATGCACTTATTTATCAGGAAGGGAGAAACCTTAGCAAAGGCTTTACCTTTCTAGTTGTACCTCAGCACCAAGAACCTGACACAGTAGAATTTAATGCCTTCTGTAACGTTTCTTTAATATTAGATAAATCTTCTACTAACAAGGTTGGCCAAAGTCTCAACTCCCCAGTTTGCTATTTTTTCAAGTAGACAAACAAGCACTGAAAGATTATCTATTGGGACTGAAATTCTGAATGCGTGTAAGTGTAAGAGGAAACAGTGTAAAGCTGTGTAGGGTATATGTTGTAATTTACATAGTGTTTGTGATGTGGTGTATGTGCATGGTGTAAAAGGTTCAGCAGCTCAATAGCTGCTGAACCTTTTACACCATGCACCATGCTTTTCTTCCCACTATATATTGATATAGTGGGAAGAAAAGCTGCATAAGTTAGGGCCATGGGGATGCCAACCCCCCCCCCCCCAAAGTCTTAAAGAGTAAGATAAGAAATGTACATGCTGTGTAAAAAATATAATAGAGGAAAAAAGAAGAGGATTTTTTCAAAAAGATATAATACAAATCTCTGGTTTTCATATTATAATTATCTTTTTTCTTTCTGTAATGCAAATTGTTTCTAATACTTAAAAGCAGAAGGAACAATTTTATTACAAAATGGAAACTTCCATAAGTTAGAAATTTAGGCAACTACTATGAACTTTGATGCATTCAATTGTAGAAATATTTAATTTTTTAAAAAGTTACTTTAAAGTATTGTCTTATCGTCACCACAATATAAAAAAAGAAAATAGTTTAACACAAGAAAGAGTAAATATGGATTGCCAAAATATGGTTAATCTGATGATAACACTAAGCAGAAGGATTCATTTTAAAAACAAGCTACAGAGATTAACCTCTTAGAGAAAAGAGGATTAAATAATTAATCAGTAGATAACCTATGAAGAATAACTGATGTTTAAATTTTCAAAAATGAATGGACAAATCCATTGGTTAAGAAATATCCGCTTTGGCAGATTTTAATTTTAAGGCAAATAGATTACTTTTGAAACTTGCTAAAATTAAATATAAATACAGACCTGCATATTCATAATTCCATATTAATTTAAATCCATCAGTAGCAGCATAAAACTGTCGCATATCATCTGGAAGTGAACAAGAATGTCTTTGTTCCCATGATGATATTAACATTCTATCACATGGTAATCTTTTCTCAAGCTCTATATCTTGTATTCCTGGAGTATTTTCTGTAGTAACAAAAACAAACAAGATTACTGACAATAATCTTTTAATATTTATTTAAACATAATTTAATTTTATGTTTACCACCTCAAACCCCTTCTCAGTGACAAAGTTGATTACATACACTCTTTATTTTTTGTTTAATTATTCACGTTTTTCCAAAAGAAAAATGTTCTTGTGAAATTTGTTAAATCAGTAAAATACTGAATTAACTATTTAATACTAATTTTAGTGATTATGATTTTATAAGTTAATAACTTTTTTATTCCTTCTGTTTCCCAGAACATATTAACAAGCATTTAAGAACGATTTTCTTTTCTCTCCTTTCTTTTTTTCTGACTCTTTTCCTCCTTTTTCCCCTTGTGTCACACTATTTATGAGTATATGTTAACTCATAAATAGTGAGTTATTTATGACTTGCGTTAGTTAGTTCACTACCACAAGTGAATGGTATCAAAGGATATTTGTTACGACTGTGTAGTAGAACCACTTTTAAACTACACTTGAATGAATCTATGATGAAAAGGCGCAAGTCCTCAGGTTTATGAAATTGTCCTAAGTGCAACATAAGCTGTCAATATTGGTGCAATAAACCAAATTATTTTCAGTAATAAAGTACTGAGAAAGTTCTTTTTGTCAGCTTCGAAAGCTCAAAATTTTTTTATTTTTTTTAAGTAAATTCCAACCTTCCAGACTTAATTCTAACAATTCAGCTTGATTTTTGATAAATTTAAATTCGTAAAAAAGTCATTTAATTCATCTTGTGATATAAGATGTGGCTTATTGAAGATAATTCAAATTCAAAATCAAAATCATTGTTGTCTTCTTCAGTATTGCCTGATTCTTCGTTGCTGCTTTTGAAACATACATTCAGAGGAACTGGAATAATTTCACTGTGGGGTACAGGCCTGATTGCATATTGCAATGAAGAATATTTTACAGAATGTTTAGATTTTTTAGAAAAAATCACTTGTTAAACAAAAGTAACAATCGATTACATGATCTTTTGGTTCATGCCAAACCATAGGTATACCAAATGGCAAAGCCTTCTGTGTACCTTTCAGCCATCCTCTTAAATATAGAGAACAATTAGTGCATAGTATATGAGAAGCCCACGTCTTATCCTGATCACCAATTTTACACTGATGATGTTTTTTACAAATGATGTTTTTTTAATTAAAGGTGTAATGCTTTTTCTATTTGATTTTACGGTAAACTCACCATATACCTAACAAAAGGCATCCACATCATTTACACAATTTTGAGGCATGACACTGCACTGTTAACAAATTTCAGACAGCAATAAGACTGAACAAAATTAATTCATTCCTACATCCAGTGCTTAATACAAACAACACAGTTACATTTTCAGCTACATGTTTTGACCTCTCTTTCTTTCTTTCCTGTTTAGCCTCCGGTAACTACCGTTTAGATAATTCTTCAGAGGATGAATGAGGATGATATGTATGAGTGTAAATGAAGTGTAGTCTTGTACATTTTCAGTTCGACTGTTCCTGAGATGTGCGGTTAATTGAAACCCAACCACCAAAGAACACCAGTATCCACAATCTAGTATTCAAATCCATGTAAAAATAACTGGCTTTACTAGGACTTGAACGCTGTAACTCTCGACTTCCAAATCAGCTGATTTGGGAAGACGCGTTAACCACTAGACCAACCCAGTGGGTTTACATGTTTTGACCTGCACAGACATGATTAAACTTGTCCATGAAGGCTCACTCTTCAGTATTACATATGATGTCATACATGACTATGATATGATTTAATTCTTTGTCTAGTATTGTTTATTTATAGCTTACAAATTATGTTAACAAAGTTAAACAATTAAAATTGAGCTAACAAATACAATATAAGAGCTTAAAATGCTAACTACACGTTGAAAATAGAAAAAAACATTCTTTAATTAAAATCTAAAAATTTTTCTATAATGGTGGGTGATAAAAAGATTCTGAGTTCATATTTGTTTTCAGCATAAAAAACAGATTAAAATCATGTATTACATGTTAGGAAACAAAAATTATGTTTGTCAGTGATATCAATAATTTTTTTTTTTATGGAAAAAAATATCCTCTTCTATGATAATTATTGAAAATCAATTCCTTCCTGATAACTTCTTATTTTGAGAAAAATAAAAATTTCAAGTTTGTAGTTTAAAGGTTGGAACTATATAAAGGTAGAAGAAACTGCAAAAAAAATTTTAGGTTGGGGTTTTATAAATTAGTTTTTTTCAAATATTTTCTAAAGACATTAATAATGCTATATTTCTAAGTTTATTTACATTTAATAGTATAAAAATCGAGTGTAAAAATACATATTTATATTAATAGTAAACAAATTGTGTGATACAGTTTTCATTAAGCCCAACCTCTTTACAGAAATATTATCTTTTAAATGTTGGTGACAAATATAGAGAAATAAACACAAATTCATAACTTTGGATGAGGATAATTTTTAACAAACTGCTATACTTCCCTCTGTTATTTACTGAAACAACCAGCAAACTTTGAAATAAGGCTTACAGAAACTAAAGCCACTGAATGCTTATTTGTCACTACCGTGACAACACAATAGTGGTGGACAAGCTCAGGCAATGGTGCACTCATTCTTCCATATCTGTTAACTTTTGTTAGTTTTTTGTATTTGTATTTAAACATCTTCAAAACAGCATTTCTTAGTACATTTTGATTCTTCTTTTGATTTCCTTCTATAACTGTCTAGTTTACTGAGATTAGCAATTACAATGTAATTACATTATTTAATATTTTAAGGTTGTATGTTCATTCATGATCCACCCAATTGTTGTGTACCTGAATTGACTGCTATAAGACAATTTTAAATCAATTTTAAAAAAATCATCAGATGCATCATTACTAGAAAAGAATGGTGGGTGCTATTCAACTCTGACAAAGTTAGTTATGAGTAATAGTGAGAAACGTATTATGAAAGATAACATGATTACAGAGGACTCAGTCTTAAAGCCTAGTGAGACGATTTTGATTAGAAGAGAGCAAGAGAGACTTAAATTGAGAAATGATGTTTAATTCATTATATTTAAGACACAGGTTCATATTTAGCTCAATCTGCAAAATACACCCTACGAGAAGCAGAAAAATATAGGAAAATAATAGAAAGGAAATGAATTTGCAAAATTTGGAGTAAAAGAGGGACTTATCTAAACACTGCAAATCTGGTTGGGAATACACTGTACCGTTATCAAGCAATGGCAGTAAACATTTACACATATATAATTACATATTCTTGAAAGATTAACACAAGAAAAAAAAAGGATAAAACTTTAATTTTTAGTGGTACATCGCTCTGGTATTGTTTCTGTATAGGTGTTTTGGATTAGTACATTATTTTTAAAGCTTATACATGGAAACTACATGGCAAAACGATTTTAAAGTCCGTATTTTGACTAATCTGTATAGTTTCGATATCGATGGTATACAGAAGTACGTATTTAAATGTACGGCTTCTGACAAGGGTCAGTGTGGTGCTTATATTGTTTCATCATACAGCTTTTTGTTAAGCAAAATCAGTCGCAGCTCTGTATTTACAATAAGAATGGCTGTAAAGCATAAAGATTTACACTAATGTTGGAAATTGAAAAGCATGAATGCTTATGTAAGGATAAGTAGCAGGAATATCACGCAAGGACGTGGTTATGAAACTTTTGATTGAAATTACTGGTTTAACATGTTTTAAAAGGTAATAAAGATATATTTTTATTTTAATAAATATAACACTTAACTTTATATTTATATCATTTTATAATTTTATGTTACATTAAAACACGGTTTAAAAGTTTAAACTGAATCGCAGTAGTTGTATTGCCACAGAAGAGCCACTTTCGGTTTGATAAATTAATTACATAATTAGATACTTGCGCAGTGTTTCTCAAGAAAGTCTTGAATTTTCTTCTTTTAAATAAAATAGGCTTGGAATTTTTTTGGCCATTGTTTGATATCAAAAGAGTTGTAGCCTCTGTTCGGACTTAGGTTTCTTTAATTTTTAAATACTCTTTACATATTTATATTTTGTTATTATCGTTTAAATGGTTTAAATGTTGGAGCTTCAATGTATTGAATGGGATTTTAAAATTTAAATATCTTCGTCTTCGGTCGGATCATTCGGATATTTACAGTACATTCGGCTCCTTTCGGATGCACTCGACTCCTAACGACCTCATTCGGCTACTGACAGTTCACACGGCTCCTTTCACATACACTCGGCTCCTGACGAAGCAGCGGCTCCACCAACATTATTTAAGCAAGTCCATCGTCTTTCTTGTGGTCATTCGTTATTCAATCTTCAGTCGTCATTCTTGTTAAGTTCCAACCAGTCGCCTATAAATGGCAATCGCATTCAGTAACAGTTCCAGTTCATAAATCAATATAATAAACATTTAATATTATATAAATAATTCCCTTAATATTTCAAGTATATTAAACATTCAAATTATACGTACAAACATATGACTTCAAGAATCAGCGCCGAAATTCATCTGTTCGTACAGCCTCCAAGATCTCTAGATCAGACCAGCAGACTTTTTCTTTTGGGAGTATTTAAACATTGTAGTTTTTAAAAACAATCCTTTCTGCCTAATTGGCAGAAAATTTATTTTTAAATATTACACTACCTAATTATTTTATAGCGCTATTACAGTAACATACTTGGTCATCGTATTGTATTAAATAATTTCGCATTTATTGGATAAATTTAGATTAAAATAACACGTAATTTATGCTATAGAATAAGTACCGCATTATAAGATGATATTTTGATTTTAATATTATAAGCTCAAACTAAATACAATAACAAATTCATAATAATTATTTATAAATTACGTATTAATGAGGTGCATTGTCAAATAGTTTAATATTGATGAATATTAGTTTTTTTAACAGTTCACATTAGCCGTTCTATAGGTGTCAGCCGATAGAAGAATCAGTTCAGCTAGTAACGACACGACCGCGCGCGCAAATAGTTGGCCAACAGTTACCTGTTCAGTCACTGCAAAAAAACCTCAGCGTCAAAGACTGCCAATATATTACTGAATAATGACTCTTTTAGTTAAAATTTGTCGAAGAAAAATAGTCAGTTTTTATTACCAACTTGTTTAACAGCGATTGCTCCTGTACTTTGGTATATTCCAAAGCTTGTTAATCTGACGTGGAATTTCTATTTTTCTGTAAACTATATTCTCGTATAGCTGTTTTTAATACCGGTAAAAGAAATTGTTTCCAGAACTATGTCATATACTGCATTTTTACTCAGGCGAAATTTAACTTGCGTGTAACAGATGTGCAGTCTGAGGCAAGTATATGAAAATAATAGTTTTTTTATTATTGCCAAGTTGGATGGTGGAAAAGAATTGTCCTTCAAAAGACTTGCTGTTGCCGAGCATTTAGGCTGCGAAAATGCTTACCATGCTGCTCAAAATGGCAGCGTATTGGTGTTAACTGCAAAACGGGAGAAATTCTTCCTCCCTTCACAATTAATCATCAAATTGTTAATCAAAGAAAATCTGATGGTTTTTTTTTTAAGATCAGACGATTCCAAAAAAACATGTTAATTTATCCTGTTACACTAAAAAAGATCTTTGTTTTGTCAGATAAAGAACTAAATTTTGTCCATGGTCACTTTTTTCAAAAAATCAGGCAACAATTTTTTTAAATATGAAAATGGTACTGGATAATTAAAAGCTTAATTATAATCTTACAAACTTATTTTAAAGAAATATTGAATGTTTTAAAAAGTTTTATTGTATACATTTTTAAGTATGAAGCATCTATAATTAATAGACTTCAATATTTCTTTCAGTAAATAACTCAAAGAAAAATGGCAGTTGGACATTCTTACGAATTCTTAAAACAGCACTGGGAGCATAGGAAAAGCAAACAAGCCAGGTTATTAAAGTGAGTATTTAAATTTATACTGTTTTATACTGTTTTACCTCCTCTATGAATCATGAGACCTTGCCGTTGGTGAGGGGGCTTGAGTGCTCAGGGATACAGAGTAGCTGGACCGAAGGTGCAACCATATCGGAGAGGTATCTGTTGAGAGCCAGACTAAGGAATGATTCCTGAAAGAGGGCAGCAGCTCTTTCAGTAGTTGTTAGGGGCGTGAGTCAGGACGACTTAAACGGCCGTATCAACATCACTCAGTCCTCTGAGTACTGCGCAGCTGAAAGCAATGGAAAACTACAGCTGCTTTTTTTTTTCCAAGAAAATGTGGCTCTGCATTTTCACATAACAATAATGGAGGCGCCTTCCTTGGTAAAATATTCCGGAGGTAAAATAGTCCCCCGTTCGGATCTCCGGGTGGGGACTACTAAGGAAGGGGTCACCAGAAAATTAAAAAATAACATTCTACGAGTCGGAGCGTGGAATGTTAGAAGCTTAAAAAAGGTTGGTAGGCTAGAAAATTTAAAAAGGGAAATGGATAGGGTGAATGTGGATATAGTAGGAATTAGTGAGGTTCGGTGGGAAGAGGAAGGCGACTTTTGGTCAGGTGATTTTAGAGTAATTAACTCAGCGTCAAATAATGGGCAGGCAGGAGTAGGTTTCGTGATGAACAAGAAGATAGGGAGGAGAGTGGAGTATTTCAAAACGCATAGCGATAGAATCATTGTAATAAGGATAAAATCAAAACCTAAACCGACAACGATTGTTAACGTTTATATGCCTACAAGCGCCCATGATGATGATGAGGTAGAGTGTGTATACGAAGAGATTGATGAAGCAATTAAACACGTAAAAGGAGATGAAAATTTAATAATAGTTGGAGATTGGAATGCAAGCATTGGAAAAGGCAAGGAAGGAAATATAGTGGGTGAATACGGGCTGGGCAAAAGGAATGAAAGAGGGGACCGACTTATAGAATTTTGCACGAAGTATAATTTAGTAATTGCCAACACCCGATTTAAAAATCATAATAGAAGAATATACACTTGGAAAAAGCCAGGCGATACTGGAAGGTATCAGATAGATTATATCATGGTTAAGCAAAGATTTAGAAATCAACTCGTTGACTGCAAAACTTACCCTGGAGCAGACATTGATAGCGACCATAATTTGGTGATAATGAAATGTAGATTGGGGTTTAAAAACCTGAAGAAAAGGTGTCAGATGAATCGGTGGAATTTAGAGAAGCTTGAGGAAGAGGAGGTAAAGAAGATTTTTGAGGAGGACATCGCAAGAGGTCTGAGTAAAAAAGATAAGGTAGAAAATGTAGAAGAAGAATGGGAGAATGTTAAAAAGGAAATTCTTAAATCAGCAGAAGCAAACTTAGGCGGAATAAAGAGAACCGGTAGAAAACCTTGGGTTTCAGACGATATATTGCAGCTGATGGATGAACGTAGAAAATATAAGAATGCTAGTGATGAAGAAAGTAAAAGGAACTATCGGCAATTAAGAAATGCTATAAACAGGAAGTGCAAACTGGTGAAAGAAGAGTGGATTAAAGAAAAGTGTTCAGAAGTGGAAAGAGAAATGAACATTGGTAAAATAGACGGAGCATACAGGAAAGTTAAGGAAAATTTTGGGGTACATAAATTAAAATCTAATAATGTGTTAAACAAAGATGGTACACCAATATATAATACAAAAGGTAAAGTCGATAGATGGGTGGAATATATTGAAGAGTTATACGGAGGAAATGAATTAGAAAATGGTGTTATAGAGGAAGAAGAGGAAGTTGAGGAGGATGAAATGGGAGAAACAATACTGAGATCTGAATTTAAGAGAGCATTAAAAGATTTAAATGGCAGAAAGGCTCCTGGAATAGACGGAATACCTGTAGAATTACTGCGCAGTGCAGGTGAGGAAGCGATTGATAGATTATACAAACTGGTGTGTAATATTTATGAAAATGGGGAATTTCCATCAGACTTCAAAAAAAGTGTTATAGTTATGATACCAAAGAAAGCAGGGGCAGATAAATGTGAAGAATACAGAACAATTAGTTTAACTAGTCATGCATCAAAAATCTTAACTAGAATTTTATACAGAAGAATTGAGAGGAGAGTGGAAGAAGTGTTAGGAGAAGACCAATTTGGTTTCAGGAAAAGTATAGGGACAAGGGAAGCAATTTTAGGCCTCAGATTAATAGTAGAAGGAAGATTAAAGAAAAACAAACCAACATACTTGGCGTTTATAGACCTAGAAAAGGCTTTCGATAACGTAGACTGGAATAAAATGTTCAGCATTTTAAAAAAATTAGGGTTCAAATACAGAGATAGAAGAACAATTGCTAACATGTACAGGAACCAAACAGCAACAATAACAATTGAAGAACATAAGAAAGAAGCCCTAATAAGAAAGGGAGTCCGACAAGGATGTTCCCTATCTCTGTTACTTTTTAATCTTTACATGGAACTAGCAGTTAATGATGTTAAAGAACAATTTAGATTCGGAGTAACAGTACAAGGTGAAAAGATAAAGATGCTACGATTTGCTGATGATATAGTAATTCTAGCCGAGAGTAAAAAGGATTTAGAAGAAACAATGAGCGGCATAGATGAAGTCCTACGCAAAAACTATCGCATGAAAATAAACAAGAACAAAACAAAAGTAATGAAATGTAGTAGAAATAACAAAGATGGACCACTGAATGTGAAAATAGGAGGAGAAAAGATTATGGAGGTAGAAGAATTTTGTTATTTGGGAAGTAAAATTACTAAAGATGGACGAAGCAGGAGCGATATAAAATGCCGAATAGCACAAGCTAAACGAGCCTTCAGTAAGAAATATAATTTGTTTACATCAAAAATGAATTTAAATGTCAGGAAAAGATTTTTGAAAGTGTATGTTTGGAGTGTCGCTTTATATGGAAGTGAAACTTGGACGATCGGAGTATCTGAGAAGAAAAGATTAGAAGCTTTTGAAATGTGGTGCTATAGGAGAATGTTAAAAATCAGATGGGTGGATAAAGTGACAAATGAAGAGGTATTGCGGCAAATAGATGAAGAAAGTAGCATTTGGAAAAATATAGTTAAAAGAAGAAACAGACTTATAGGCCACATACTAAGGCATCCTGGAATAGTCTCTTTAATATTGGAAGGACAGGTAGAAGGGAAAAATTGTGTAGGCAGGCCACGTTTGGAGTATGTAAAACAAATTGTTGGGGATGTAGGATGTAGAGGGTATACTGAAATGAAACGACTAGCACTAGATAGGGAATCTTGGAGAGCTGCATCAAACCAGTCAAATGACTGAAGACAAAAAAAAAAAAAAAAAAAAACTGTTTTATGTTAAACCTCTAAATAATACACAAAATTAAGTGAATGTTCCATCAGCTGGCTCTCAACAATCAAAACCAGTGCAATTACCAGGCGTCCCTGGTATATCCGTTAACAAAAGAGAAATAAATAAACTATTACTAAAGTTGAGCTACAATTGGATCTTCTGATATGTCACAAATTAGTTCTTCTGGTGTGTCACAAACATTATGTTCGGCCGTGTTTCAATCAAAACCTTTTGATGTTGTGGCTTCAATTTTCTCAATTGCAGTAGAGTTCATTAAATCAGGTGGTAGATGTCAGGGGAAACGAGATTTGGATTGTACTTGGACAGAATATTTCAACAGTAAAACCAAATCAATGGCACTGAGGCAAGATGATGACAATAATGGAATGCGTTACTTTTTATTGAGTTGCTATCTGAATTAAATAATATGACTGAAGATAAAATAAAGAATTTTAAAATTAAAATGCTGTATTCTGTTGTGTCTCCAAAGCTATCTATTCCTTTAAACTATCCAAATCCTTCAAATATTCTCCAAATTATTAAAAATCCTACTTCAACTTTTTTAAACACTTTTGAATTATCCTCCCACAAGTGATTTTTGTGTTCATATATGGCTTATATTGTTTTACTTGATGTATTTAATGAGTAAATTATGTATCACTAACATAATATATGTAATTGGGCTAATGTATATGTACATTCTCAAAATCTTGATTTTGTCAGGTAGCAGCCGAGCTAATAAGCTGAACAAGGTCTGCTTACTCATTTTATACAGAGACAAAAATACTTCATAGTGAGTTAATCCTTAGCCGCAAATAAATGACTTTTTTATGGATAAAATGTGGATGTCAATAAAGTTTTTTTTTGCATTCGCAAATTAGGATAAAAAGCGATAGCCTCATCTTCACTGCTATATAACAACATTCCTTAAGAAACAATAGTTCACGCTATTTTCCAAATTTGAACCGATGCATTTAAGAAACTCCAAGAAAATATCTCTTTGGTAAAATTTGTATATAGTGATGTCACACGGCATTACTATACGCAATATTTTTTATTTTTTCCTCTAACAAGTCAAAACTTAAAAAGAAAAAAATACTGCATTAAGGTATTTTATTTCGCAATACAATGTGCTATGCATTCACATTAACAAAACATTTTTAAAGAGTATTGAAACACCATTAATTCTTTTTTTACTTAAACTTTCTTCAATAAATGAACAAAGATAAGTTTCTTATGAACATATTAAGAGATATTATTTTGTAAATATATTACTCTGAATTTAATTGTGAAAATAATATAAAAAATAAAATCATAGAATAAATACAGCACTTGTCATTATGTTACAACAAGCAACACTGATCATTTCTATATCATTATCAAGAAAGAATTTAAGTTCATTGCTCAAATGGAACCTGTTCAGGTACAACATTTCTCATGTATTACAAATTTCAGGTCTTTTTTCTGTTTTCCTCCACTTTGGTTTTTTTGTTATGTATAATAAATTTATTGCATTTGAAAACTAATGAAAAATAGAAAAGACCCAATTATTAGACTAACGATAACTTTTATAAAAAAAAAAATGTTTCATTTCTTTTGTTATGTAACTTTTATCAAAAAACGAAATCAAATTTAAATGCAGGTCAAAATGTTTTATCACTTCCATGACTTTGTGAATAATTTTCAGATTATGTTTTAATGTTAATAATAAGACCTTACAAGTCTAAATTTAGTTTGATTTGTAATTAAAAACTACTACATTATTAATAGTGTTATCTTTATCACTGACAAAAAATGCTTAAATAATATTATCACTTTGATTTCTCAGTCTACTACTATTATTATTTTTTCTTCTCCCACAGATCTAGTGATGGAAGTTGAAACTGATTTTGATACACTGTCTTAATAACTATTAATTATATGTTTCTCAAAGTTAAAAGTTTATATTTTATAATTAAATAATGGAGAATCAAGATAGTTTACAGATATTGCTGCATGAAACAAGAAATTGGATATTAGATGTGATACAGGACTGTTCTATAGAAATTGTAAAATGTAAAAAATCTTATAATAAAATTCAAGTTTTTTCAACAAATCCAAGTGTTATGATGTGGAACTCAATATGATTCAAAACAGATTAACTCCACACAATAACAGATGAATAACTAAGAAATGAATAAGTGCATATAAATGAGACATTAAAATGGTAAAGAGATTGCTATATTATTTTCATATCTATTTTAATGAACAACTGTGCTCAATCAATACCACTGCAGATGTCGCTTCGGATTTGTACAACTGTGTGATCTGTTCATTAATTTTGTAAACATTGTTACAATATGTTGTCGACAACTATTATGGTTATGGCACTTAACACATAAATAATGAACAGATCAAGATTCCAAACTCAAAGTTGAAAAACACATACATTGTAAACACAAACATTGTTTACAGTTAATTATTACTTTTATTATATATATATATATATACTTATTTTTATTTATAAAGAAACAATACTACTAACTACAAACCTCTCTATATTTCATATTACGACTAAAACCAATTAAAATTATTTTTAAATTTGAAATGAAATTAATAAATACCTAACAATTTGACCAAACCTAGTGTAAGATTATCATAAAAATCCAGTACAGATGAATCAACTGTATAAGACATTTTTAAAACCTTTTAATATACATCACTTTAACATGATTTGCTGTAAGCCACTCTTGGAGTCTCCATGACAACAAATAAATATATGAACTGCCTATATTGATTGCTTTACTTGTTTACATTTTATTAATAAATATCTCAAAACTTATATAAAATTATGCCTGCTTTTTTGATAAACTTTTATGTTTATTGTATTCTTATGCTATTTGATAACTAAAAGTAAAATTGATATGGGTAGAAAATCAAAAGAAATTTTGGCTAATAAGATTACGATTATTGTTAATCAAAGAAATAATAAAACCTTGTGTATCAGTTATTCTGATTACTGATTAATTTATCTTTTTATTCCTGATATTCTAGAACACAGAAGATTTTTGTGTTCTTATATTAAGGTTCCAGTTTCTGAAATGCATCATTCATTTTTTTTCTTATGGATAGAGTTCTGCAAATAAATTATATTTTTCTCAGGAGCAGATTGTGTAAAAATTAATAATTTTTTATATTTTAAAATTTGAGGGGGCTACTTTAATATTGCCGCCTACCACCATCATGAGATCTATTTTTACAATGCATACCGTCTACCATACCATTGCGTAGATAATTTGTGTATTTAATGTTAATTAGAGATGTTAGCGAGTGTTTGGTAAGGTTATTTTGTAAGAAGCTAAATCTCGGTCTTTGATCGGGAAGTGCGGGGTTCGAATCCCGGTCAGGCATGGCATTTCATACGCAACAAAAATTTTCATGCATCTTCCTCTTAAGTAATACTTAACGGTGGTCCCGGAGGTTAATAAAACCGGTTAGGTTCCAGAGGCTAAACAGAACAGAAAAAGTTAGGTTGTGTTAATATGAGAAGTTCAGTTCGCGGAAATGATGTTACCTAACCAAACTTTATTTTTTTTTATTTAACCTCCTTGGACCATCGTTAGGTATTGCTTCAGGGGATGAGATGAATAATTTGTAGCGTGTGTGAAAATGCCATGCCTGACCGAGATTTGAACCCGGGACCTCCGGACGAAAGCCGAGACATTACCATTCGCGCCACGGAGGCCGGCGACCTAACCAAACTTACCTAACGCTCGCTAACCATGTCCAATTAAGATTAAATATATAAATTATATACAGTTTGTTTGTAATTTATAATTTTAGTTTACTATTTAAAATAAATTACGTTGGATGGTGCTACTTGATATGATAATGGTAGACTGAATACTAAAGTAGCACCAATCTTAGAATGTTGTACCATTATAGTCTTTTACTGTGTGAAGAATGTTTTTAGTTTGTGTAATTATGTGAAAAATTTAAAAATAAAATCTACTAGTTAAATGTAAAAATGTATAATGTAAAATGAGTAGATTTGTGTCATAACAGAAAGTTACAGTCATTGACATATTTCTGAAGCTGTATCCAGTATTTACATTTGTCTTACACACTTCTGTTAGTACATTTAAACTTTATGCAATTATCTTTCTTTGGATGGTTTAATTTAAGGCTTAAGGCTTGTGTTTAGTATTATACAAAGTATAATACTTGCTTTGAAGGACAAATGCCAATCCTAAACAGGATTCAAATCCTGAACTGTATGAAAAACAAAATATGTAACCTGGTAACGTCCCTCATGTAATGGGCACTTTACTTTTACTTTAACTAAAGGGAAGTTAAAAGTATTTGGATGTGTCAAAACCATATCACCCTATTACGAACTGTGAAGTGCATGCTCATACCTAGTTCTCCTATGGATAGATCTTTTAGTTAAAGGTATAAATTTATTTTAAAACATATTTACTGTCCATAAACAAGAAATGGGCTTTATTTACAGAAATTCAAACAAGTGTTTACAAATGTTTTTTATAAGCAGATAAAATAATAAAAAATTTTATAAAAAGTAAGTTATAACTTATACATAAGCACCACAGTTGTAAACAAGGTAAAATATATTAATATTTTACCTTGTAAAGGTAAATATATAGGCTATATAAAGGTTAATATATAGAATATATTAATATTCTTCATAACTTAACAGTATTAATAACAGCATCATTTTACTGCTAACTCTTTTAGAAGACAAAGAAAAACTATTGACATGTAACTTCGGGGTAAAAATTCATAGCAATCAAATCTTTTTTTTAAAGAAAAATAATTAATTTTTAGTGACAAATTAAACCAAATTTAAATTAAAGAGACTGTTTTACGTAAATAAAAATATTTTCAACAATATTTGTAGTTATCATTCATCGGTGATGCTACTTTTACAACGGAATGAAGAAATTATTCATAAACAAAGGTGTGGATTAAAATTTGTAAAAATTAAACTTGATTCTAATATGATAAAACAATTTTATCAGTTAAAAAAAATCTCTCACCAGATAACTATATAAATCAGCATCTAATCAAAAAATCTACTGCTAAAATCTTAAAACAAAAATTAAAAAAAAATATTTCTCTGAATAGAGAGAAATAACAGCAGTCTTTATTAACTAGATAAAAATTAATAATTCATAAGAAATAACTTACAATAATCCATCAGCAGACCCAGACCTAAGCTCTGAAAAGCATTTCCTTACTCTGAAACTACAACTCTGAAAGCTTTTTCAAATTAAATAATTAATTTATTTAAATTGTTATCATCAATAGCAAGTTATCAAATGTTTACTAATGTTTTTTTTTATAACCAGATAAAATAAGAAAAAATTGCATAAAAAAATAAATTGTAACTTATACATAAACACCACAGTTGTCATAAACAAGGAAAATATATTAATATTCTTAATAACTTAGCAGCATTAATTAATAACACCATCATTTTCCTGCTAACATAAAACAATAGTGATAAATAAAAATTAAAGCCTGTTCAATTTATAAAAATTATCAGTGTATTGTAATTTCTTCAGAGTAACAGTTTTGTCAGTGCAGGACCCGAAACTTTGAGTGATCTAAAGAATGCAGGTTTCAAAATAGTTGGCCTTCATCTTAAAAATAATACTTATAGGTAAAAATGTATTTTACCTGGTTTTTAGCATTACCTGATAAACACCACTGGTGTTTACTTATGGTATCCACAGTATCCAGTATACAGTAACAGAGCTACCGTGCTGTACACAGTTGCACCCCTTAAAAAAATCAAAATTAAAGATACCTAAAAATGGTTTTTAGATATTTATCTGCAAGCACAAATCAAGTGAATATCTCATTTAGTATAGTTGGAAATAGGGAAAATTTATAAACATTGTTCAAAGTTTTATTAAATTTCTTCACCATTTTCAACATTGAATTTTAAAAAAATCTAGAAATTGGTTTTTAGATATTCACATTAAGATTACACACGCTAAAAATCAAGCTATCTTCATTTGTTACCGAGAAATTAAAAAAATAGTAAATTTCATTGTTACTCTTTTTAACCCTTCCTTTAGATTTTCAAAAAAATCCTTTCTTAGTGTGCACTTATGTCATAAGAAGAGTATACAAATTTTTTTCAATTTATCTTCAGTAGTTTTTGCTGGGCATTGATTTTAAATATATCAGTGTATCAGGACATGTTGTCTTATAATATATATAAATTATAATCTTTGAAAGATAAACTGCAGTGTACTTTTTAAAGATAAGATTTATAATTAATGCTTTTAAAAAAATATTTCCATTATCAACTATAAACACATTTAATCATTTTATCAGCTAAATAATAATTATTAAAAACTGATAAAAATTAACATTGTTATTTTGAGTGTTAAACTAATACTAACAAGTTTGAAATTATTTACCTACTACCAAATCTAATAATAATATCTTGATAACTTTCAAACAAAAACCCCCAAAAAGAAAAATTAATTATTTTAATTGGCGAGAGTGAATCAAAAAGCATTGTGGATAAAAAAGGCAATATAACAATAAGCCATTTTAAATCCAGCAATGTGATAAAGCACTTGGAATACTGTCCACGATAAGTTAAATAAACTGTCATTTCTGAAGAAATAATGAATAATATAATAATTGAATCTTTTATTCTAATCAGTACATAATATATTACACAGATTATGATGGGTAGATATACTACCGCACAGATAAAAACATGAACTGCCCTAGCATTTGCCTAAATGTACCACAGAAAAACCATGGTCAGAGCAGTATCATAAAATACATAGATAATTATAAACTAAAAAATAGAACTGATTAAAGTTCATATTAAAAATTGAATATATGTATAAATTAAATAATATTAAAGAAATATGTAAAAATACTAATATAAAAAAAGTCTGATATGTGCCCACATGACTTCCTTGTACACCTTCTTTCTTTCTTTTTGCTGTTTAGCCTCTGGGAATGACCGTTCAGGTATTACTTCAGAGGATGATATGTATGAGTGTAGATGAAGTGCAGTCTTGTACAGTCTCAGCTCGACCATTCTTGAGATGTGTGATTAATCAAAACTCAACCACCAAAAAACACTGGTATCCATGATCTAGTATTCAAATTCGTGTAATTCCTTGTATACCTATCAAATTACATATACACATTTTTAAAAGTACATAAAATTTTATTTCACTAATAACTTCTGATCTTTTTTCATTGTTATTATTGAATTATTGTAAAACTTTTTTTATAGGTTAATAATTATTAATAAATCAATATATTTAAATTAAAAAAAAAAAAAGGTTAAAAAAAAGGAGAGAAGTCTGACTTGAACCAATGTGCTTTCCCCTTCTAAGATCCAAACAAATATTTCATTAATTAAAATTCCATTTTGCTATAACTCTGGAACCAATTAAAATAAGTACCACTTATGATATATCATTGAAAAGCTCTCTGTGAGGGCTTATTACTGTAGTTAATCCAATTTTTTTTCAATTTTGGGCTTTTTTGGACACCTTTGGTTCAGTCGATTGCATTCAAAAGGGAAGGTGCACATCTAGATGTTACAACAGCCCTACATCCAGAATTTCAACATGTGATATTTCTGTTGAAATCAGAAATTATTCGCAATCACAATACTTCCTTTACTTCGTACAAGGAAATAATAAATATAAAATAAAATCTGATGTGGACACTAAATGAATTCCTTGTACGCCTATTAAATTACATTACAAATTTTTTGCTGCACTTCATTTAAACTTATTTCATTTGAAAGTGAGATACTATTCTCCAATTCTTTAATAAAGTGGACAGTTACACAATTGCTGAAATATTAGTTATTATTAATATCAAATTTTTATTAATTCAAAAATCTTACATGAAATATTTGGATACAGTAAAAGTTCCTTTATTACTCATATTATTAGATCAATATTATTCGTATCTTCGTGAGTTTCTGATAAACAAAAGTTTCAGATTGCTGGTGTATCGTATAAATAAAAGTTAAAAATAATTAAACTATTCCGTTTAGTGAACTCCTGTATACTGGTTACAAATGTTAATTTCGACCTTTTATGTAAAATATTCAGTTTTTATTATTGGATTATTTGGTGAATAATCAAAAACGAAAAAGAAACAATCATACAGGAAAAACAAAGATAACATGAAGAAATATAGCTCAAAAAATCACAAGTATATGAATGTGAAGAAGAAGAAGAAGAAAATGTTAAGAACAATGGAAGAATAAAAAAAAACAAGAGATGATAAATATAAAGGAAGAAAATGTAAAAACAAAAGAAAGAATAAAAAGGTTAAGAGATGATAAATATAAAGAGAAAGGAAACGTTAAGACCAAGGAAAGAATAAAAAGATTAAGAGAGGATGATGAATATAAAGAGAGAGAAAATTTGAAAACTAGAGAACGTGTACACAAATTAAGATTAGAAGAATTATATCAGACCAAAGACCGATTAAATGATTGGCAACAGAAAACAAATAAACAAAATGATCAACTAAAAGATAATAATTTTTTATAAAGTAATAAACTAAAAGATAAGAATTTTTTGCAGTTTATTAAACATCGGGCATATATGCATGCCTCACTGTATATGTTTTTCTTGTGAGGATCTATTTTTCAGTCACTCTGTAGTTAACTTTAATGTAACAGAAATTCCAGAATAATTAAATAAAATTATACAGAAATTAAACTAGAAAATGTAAAAATAATAGATTAGTTTTCCCTAAATTATAGTTTTCAATTAATATTAAATAATTGGATGTTTCACCAACTCTATTACATATACACGTATATAATAATGTCTATCAAATTACAAATACACATTTTTAAAAGTACATAAAATTTTATTTCACTAATAACTTCTGATTTTTTTTCATTATTATTATTATTGAATTATTAATTATTATAAAACTTTTTTTACAATCATGGGTTAATAATTATTAATAAATCAATATATTTAAATTAAAAAAAAAATTTAAAAAAAAGGAGATGAACTCTGATTCGAACCAATGTATCTTCCCCTTCAAAACCCAAATATTTCATTTGGCTATAATTCTGGAGGCAATGAAAATAAGCGACACGTATGATATATCGTTGAAAAGATCTCAATTAGGGCTTATTACTGCAGTTAAGAAAAAGCCCAAAATCCAAAAAAAATTTGGATTCTTGGTTCAGTCAATTGCAATCAAACAGGAAGGTACACAACTAGATGTTACAACAATCCTAAATCCAAGTCGAAATAGATTCAGGGATGGTCAAAATTTTTATTTCCGTAGGAATCTGAAAACCGAAATTATTCATGATCACAATACTTCCTTTACTTCATACAGGTAAGTAAAAAACAAATCAGAAGGTGTTAACAAAAATAATTATTTTTGAATGGAGTGCAGAAAATTCACAAGTAATACTGTATCTGTAGAAGAAAATCTTTGAATTAAATTGGTGGGAACATTTTTTAAATGTTTTGGCAATTTACAATAGAAAACGTAATACTACCTGCTGCAATTGATATGGTCAGTGTTTTCATAGGCATGGAAGAAACAAAAAAATTCTGCTTTCTAATGACAAAGTATTAAGGCGAATTGACGACATGGCTGCTGATGTTTGCGATCAGATAATTCAGTGAATTTTTTACTATTCAGTTTGATAAATCAACAAATCTGGAAAAAATTTCTCAGTTATGTTTTGTGAGATATGAATGTGATAAGGGCATTATAGTCAAGGAAAATATATTCTTTTGCAAATTAGTACTTGGTTGTGAGTAGGACAATGTCTTTTTGATACTTTTCATAAAGCTGCTAAAAACTATAACATAAGATTGGACAAAATGTGTTGCAGTATCTAGTGATGGTGCAAAAGCAATAACAGGAAAGAAGTGGATTTCTGAAAAAATTAAAACATTATCTTATACCACGGGTCGAATGGGACATACTGCTTCCTTGACAGACATGCTCATGCCACAAAAAATCTCAAATTCTTTGTTACAACTGCAGAAATGGTTAATTTTATTAAAGGTAGACCATTACAAAATAGGCTGTTTGCTAAACTATGTGATGAAATTGGCGAAAAGAAAAAAAATCTCTTCTTTTCCATGCAGAAGTAGATGATTATCATGGGGGAAAGTGTTAATCCGATTATTGGAATTGCAAGATGAATTAATAATATTTTTCCAGCATAAACAAACACCATTCTCAATGTTTTTACAGAATTAATGACAGACAAAGCTTTCATTAAGAAGCTTGATATCTGGATTATTTGCCTTCAAAGCAAAAATTTTGTTATGCTTCCACTCACTTCTGGTTATATTGAAAAAAATTTGAATGAAAAAGACACTATTTACCAAAGTTTGGATAGCATGGAGTTGCATTTGTGTGTGCTAAAACTTCAGTTGGCGGGATTCTTCCCAGAGGATAAAATTATTTTCAAAGAGATGGATATTGATTCCACTTAATGAAAATGTTGTTGTAGCAGCTGCTAAGTTCCAAGTTGAGATTCACAACCAGCTCATTGAAATGTCTGCCAATGAAACAACTGTAATTCACATCTAAAGACTTATATAAGTTTTGGCTTGCTTGTTAAGTGAATATAGAAATCTCGTCACAGAAGCATTGAAAATATTAATCCCTTTCACCTCGTTTTATCTCTGTGAAAAGGATTTTTCGTCTATGGTTATGCTAAAAACTAAATATAGGAATTGTCTTTTATCACTTGAAAACAATTTACTTTTGTATGTTTCTAACATAAATCTATGTATGGAGAAACTTTTAAATGAAAAATAAATGCAACCATCTCATTAATTTATTTTCTTTACATGTGTACTTATAAATTTAAATAAAATATTTACGATAAATGATTATTTCTCATAAAATGATTTAATTATTATGTGTAAAGTTGTGGACTTATTTTGTGACCCCTTTCATATCACTGTGACCCCCAGGTTGAGAAACGCTGGTCTAACTATTCATAGATATGAGCGCTATCAGTAATCTGACAGCCCATTTTTTCCCTTGAAAACCCATTCTGGCTTTTTGAGGGACACCCCTAATAATTATAAGAATAATAAATATTTAATAATGATGACAAGCTTAGCATTTTACTTCAAAGCAAAACAGTATGGTTTTGATTTTATTGCAAATGAAATGAATTTGTTCATCTAAGAGAAGTTGCCATCAAATATGATACCTTGTAAAATACCCAGAAATTTCACTTGAGGGTAACAGAAATACTATCTTTATCAATAATGCAAATTCTAAATACACTATAAACAATATTATGTCTACATGAGAAGCACAATGCTATGGTCTAATTCATATTTAAAGTTAGATGACTTACACTCTGTGAATAATCTTTCAACTACTAATGGAGAATTTTGAAGGCCTTTAAATAATTATATTCACATATAGATACAGTTAGTTGTTTCATCCACAAAAATGGTAACAATGAATGGTTCAGGATTTTGAGGCAGATCATTAATATAAATAAGAAAAGTAAACGAGTCCTTGTGGTACTACATGTTGTACATCTTGAAGAATGGACTTATATTTTACTTCTGTATCCTTATCATGTCTGTTTACAATTAGTAAGGTATGTTTCAAACAATTTACGAGTAGTCCTTTTGATGAAAGAGCTATTAAATTTTTCATAATTAAATAATGTAAAACTAAATCAAATGCTTTACTGAGATCCCAAAACATTGAAAATGTAATCTTTTTGTTATATGTGCTATTTAAAATATTTTATAAACACTAGAAATGTCATTCAACAATTTTTTTCTTGAAACCATGCTGAAAGTTGTCAAGAAGTTATGGTTTTCAAGATATGCTAAAAGTTTATTTTTCATATTTTTTCCAAATACCTTATAAAATATGGAAAATAAAACTGTATTCATTTCAAAACTGTATTATCATTTTGTAAAGTGACAAATCTTCCTTATGTTAGGTACGTAAGAAATCTTAAGGCAACTGGAGAACACTCAATTGTTGAAATATTCATTAATTAAATTTATAAGATAGACAATAACAGCAATTTTTCATTTCTTTTTAATTGGATGTTTTTAAAAGAATACAAGTAATCATTGTCTTCTTGCATGTTTTTAATAGTAAAAACGCAAATATTCCAATTTGACATTAGTGATCTGAAAAACTGTAATTTGCACAAAGGATTGAAAGTTATCTTTAGGTAAATTTGTAAAAATATTGTCAGTATACGTAGGAGAGAAACTCGAAATTCAAATTGGTTAGGAGATAGAAATGCTTAGTTCTGCTTACTCAAAATAAGTTAATGATTTGCCATAAGACTACAATTGTCAAGAAAGTTGACAATAAATTTCCCATATATTGATACTGAACTACTTAGAAATTTTAAAAAGCGTTTCCAATAGTAGTTACTTTATGCTGAGACATTTCAGATTTATTAGTTACATTTACGGCATTGAATTTTAAAAGCATTCAAAATAAATTTCTTAACATGAATATGGGGTAAACTTTATCAAAAGTTAATCAATCAATCTTAATCAAAAATACATATTAGCTAAATGAAAACTGGTTCTCAAGTAAAGATTTCTGGTTTGGACTTAATGAAGTCCAAACCTTGATTTAATTAAACCCCTAACAATCATCTTTAAGATTAGTAACAATTAATAGATCCACCCAATGTTATAGATAACTTTTACAAACATGACGAGAATTGAAGTTAACTACAGCACATGAACAACTGATTGAAGTTTCTTCATAGTTTTGTGCTCATTTTCTCTGCTTTTTAATGCTTGGGGAATGCTAAAAAACCTCCTGGTTACCTATTATATCCTGAACGTTTCACCAGTGTGCTGTAGGATTTCAGCAGCAGGAAGATTTTTGTAGATGGTCTGCCATCAAGTAATCATGTTCAAGGTTCTTTAGATCCACTTGATTGTTGACTGGGTTTTTACTATAATTACATCACTGAAAAGTGAATAACTGCATAAGAGGATTCTTTTTTATTTTCTCAACATCCTAGATCACCATTAGATCAAGTCATTAAATCAGGACAGGAAATATTAAAAAAATTCCTTCTCAATAGAATAATTTAAATGCAATGATTCACTGATCTGGAAGGCAAGTTACTGCAATCTTCATATGAAGAAACAGTAATGAAAAGTAGCAATTGAAATAAAATCAGAATATTTTTTGAACATTATCTATTTATGATTTTAAATAGCAATCTCCAACTTCTGTAGTTTAGTTTAGCTGATCTGAACTAAAAGAAAAGTACAAGGAAGAAGGACATTCATTTAAATTGTAAATATAATTTATATTGTATACAAATGTAAATTAATTACAGTTCTGATTTAGAATGTACGAGTAATTCATCTGATATGTTGACAATTTTCTTAAATGCTTGCTTTTGATCAAGAAAGGAGCTAGCTATTCACAACACCTCAATTATAGATACTTCTAAATGTCACACAACTAAAAGTATGGGTGCAAAAGTGTTCTTATAGAAAGTTTATACCTTTTTGCAAATTCTTATTTTTATCTTTATTTCTGGAAAAGGCAAACATTACAGCATACATTTAAATAGATCAAACTGAAATTTTTGATTGGTAACATGTTGTTGCTCCTATCCTATTTTAAAGAGCTCCAATTTCCTAACGGGGTTGTATGTAAATGTGTACAAACTGTCTAAGAGTAGAGTAAAACTAATCTTTGGAGAGAACTGTTTGTTGTGGTTCTTTCTTTTGATAGATTGTCCTTTTCTCCAATCTTATCTTCATTCCTTCTTCTTAACTTTAATGGTCAGAGCTTGATTCCTGCTGTAGCACAATTTGCTGTTGGGTGTCGCCTATTCACTGGATGTGGTTCTTACTGAGTAATACCAGGTCTTCTAAGTGCTGATTTTTTACAACTGACAACTTCAATTAAATTACCACTTAGTATAACTTATAGGCTCACTTCTCTAGAGATACAAATAGGGTCACCTCTCTTGGGATTAACAGATTTTGTATAACAATGATAAAATAGATGAATTCATCCTTATGACATGTGCATATATTATTAATATTTATGTTTCTAATTCTGCCTTAAGTGTTTATTTTTAGTTGTTGAAAAATGTATATGCCTCAAAGATTATTCTTGATTTCTAGAGGTGTATGCTCTAAATAACTTATTTAAATGTTTGGGTGTATTATTAATATAACAAAAGTATTAAAAACCTGATCAAACTAAAGATATTATATATAAAAAACAATAGTGTACATAATTTGTTGTATTATAAATAGAAAATAAAGATTCATATATAATAAATAAAATACTATTTATAAACACTATACATAAATATATTATTTAAAGATAATATATTTATCTTTAAATAAGACTGTTATCTATTAAATTGAAACTAATTTTCATTTGAAGTAAAAATGTACATTTAAAATGGTGAGCCAAGTATGATTTGTACAATATATGAGTACAATAAGTTGGATGATTAATTTGTAGAAGTAAAGCTGATTAAACCAGCACAGCAGGCATGACTCATAAAGAACTCTTTTACCAGCACAATTATTGAACAGTTACATATCTCTGACTATTTCATCATAATAAATTTTTCTACATTAAAATTATGTATGGCTTTTGAGGTTATCATTTGCCTTTACATTCAAAGTGAAATGTAATTAAATATTCATTCAAATTTATTATTTACATTTGTGTATGTAATAATAAATACTTGCAATTTTAATTGTATAACATATCTTGTTTTATTACATGAATAGGCAGAACTGTTTTTTTTTTTTATATCTGGATCATTGAAAAATTTGAAAGGAGGCAAACATTTCCGATTAAATTTTATAACAAACATTTGCTGAGGGAGGATAAAATCTTTTATTGAAGTGAAATAAGTCGTATGGATTTAACAAAGTGGATAAAAAAGAGCGGTACACATTATAAATTTTTTAAATTATTTTTAATTACACTTAGCCTTTAGCTAGCATAAATAAATAAAATATGTAGTAAGTACATAAACAAAGAAGTAAATTATATTTATAGCTTTATCTATTAATTGCAACTTACAAATATAATTTGTTAATTACTGGCTGCTCAGGATCAATAAATTTAATTAAATTAATAAAATAAAACATACATTTATTTCATAAATGATTAACTTACAAATTTAAAAAAAATAAATATTTTGGAATTAAAAATTTAACTAATTATTTTAAAAAATAAAAATTTATATATATGACATTCTATATTCCACTTATATCAAACATATTTTGTATTAGTTATATAGGACTAACAGGATATAACATCACATAATATAGTGATTTTTTTTACAATACTCATAACTCCTGTTAAAAATTCTAAAGTACACTTAAATTTAAAGTGCTGTTAAATTTATCAGTATAAAAAAATAATAATGTTTAACTATAATAAAATAAATGACAATATATCTATTATTAACAAAATTAAAATTTAATTAATAAAAAACAAAACATATTTATTCATAAAAATTAAAACATTTTTTTCACCCAGTAAAAAACAACAAGTCAAAAAGCCCAAAATTCATATACACCCGTTTAAACCTTATTGCTTCATCAGGAAGTAATAATAAGTAAAAAACTACCTCATATTTAGATAATATAGTTCAATGATTAATGCTAAATAATTCAAATATATTGTAAACAGAAAATATTAATAACTAATTTCTTTTATAAAACTATAATACTACTTTTTATGAAAAGCTAATATTACATTGAAGATGTCTAAAAAAATCTTAATATTTGAAATATTAGAGAAAATAATTGTAATTTTACATCAGCAACACTGGCTGAATATATGTACCATAATAAAAATAAAATTTAACAGAACTAGAACGAGTTACATTAACAACAATTATTTTGAACACAATATTGGCAGTAATATTATGTAAATCTAATTTTTAAACGGTAATAAAACAGAATTTAATAATTTATGATTATTCTTAATATTTATGAAAATTATGCTACTAATTATTACAATAAAAAATGTACAAAAACAATTGCACAAAATAAGTTATCTTAAGCATGACTTCTCAACATAAAATTTTAATTATTATTTAAAAGTAACTCATAGATTAAGGTCATTGTAATCTTTCATTCATTCAAAACAATTTTTTTTTTTAAATCTACATCCAGTATTGCTTACCTCAATGAGATCAAAATTAGTGGCACATTTAAAACATGACCTTTTTATTTGGGAGATCCCCCTGCATAGAATGTGCAGAAAAAACATCTGATAGATACAAATAATACAATGTTCTCAAGAAGGTAGAAAAAAATAATCATAATCATATTTAGTGTTGAAAATGTCATACCTACTGTTAATTCTACAAATATATATATATTAGCAAATCATGTAATATAATATTTTTTCAGCCACTCCAGAAAGAACGGAATTAAAGAACATTCTTGCCTCAATTTTTTTTTGCTCATTATAGCGCTTTCAGTCCCCATAAACCCATCTTCAGAAATGTTTTCTTTAAAATTTTTCTTCTTTTTTTACATTTACACATTAAAATAAAATATAATACATTAAAATCTATAGAACAAATATTTGTCTTCAATAATTGTTTTTTTAAATTTTAAAAGGTTATAAATATTTAAAATTTTCTTGTAACATGTTATCTGTATGTTAATACAGTACTGTACTTATACTAGTCAAGTGACAGTAATTAAATTAAAAAAACAAATTTTTGACTCAACAAATATTTGTTCTATAGATTTTAATATATTATATTTTATTTTAATGTAAAAATGTAAAAAAAGAAGAAAATTTTTAAAGAAAACAGTAATGAAGATGAGTTTATTTCTGAAAATACTATAATGGGCAAAAAAAAAAAAGGTAGGGTGTTCTTTAATTCTGTACTTTTGGAGTGGCTGAAAAAATATTATATAATATGTTAGCTGAAATTTACGTACAGAAGAGATATGGACTACAAAAAGTTTAATTTAAATAAATTAATATATATAAAACAGAAATAACAAATGTACACAACTGTAAACTTATTGTTCTTAATTGATCAAAAGAATAGCAAACTTAACAAAAAAACATCACATTTTTTTTACATATGCAGTCCGGATGTTTAAATAAAAAATTAATCAGAAAAAAGGGCCAATTGGTAAGGTGGAAGCAAATTATATAAATTACTGCCATTGGTTTAAAGTTTTATTGTAAAACACAATTAATTAAGATATTTATAACAAATCCTTTTTGATGTAAGCAGTTTACTTTAAAAGCAAAATAATTATTTGTTATGAAATTTTTATAGTCATAAGATGCGTAAGAACATTTGATTTTTTAACAGAACATAAATGTTTATTAAAAGCACAAATAATTTTATCTAGAATTAAGGCTAGTCATAATTGTATTATGTTAGTTTTGCAGTTTTTCTGTTGGTATTTAGCTTCTTCAGCTCATGTGGTAATAATCCTTATCTACATAGTACAAATGCCAACTTTACTGGCTGAATATAATTCCCACAGTATGGCTTAAAAAGTAAATAAGAAGATATGGAATCTCTAATCGTAGGATGTTTGGAAAATTTCAAATTACTTTTTTCAATTTTTATTTTATTTTGAATCACCTATTTTAATATTTTACCTTTTTTTCAATAAACATTTTAGAAAATACTTGGTGGAAATATTTATATTTACCAGGAGTAAAAACAATACAAAACTGAGACTACAAAATTACTACACATGTAACTACTTAAAGTTTAAAAACGCTAAACAATTAAAGTAAAAATCAAACAGATAATTGTATTGTGGAATATGGTTAAAAATCATAAAGTTCCCAGACAAAAAAGCTATTTAAAAATAAAATATCATATAATAAACTTGTCCAATTTTTTATTTTTTGAATATATAAAGGGAACAGGTGAAAAAATTATAAATTCACTAATAAATAAATAAAAATCAATGCTAAGTAGCTTTGGTTTTTAATCAGCAGTAACAGGACAATGTTGACTAGGTAACTGAGAATTATAATAAATTATATTCTTGTTTTCAATGTACTTTATAAATTAGATTTCATTTTTATTTAAACAATTTACCAAAGTTGTACTGAAGTCTGAACATTTTTTTTATTATTATCTCTTTTTACCTGAGGTTATAAATTCATAAATATTTTTTTCTAATAAAGAAAATACTTAATTATTGAACAATCAGTCTTTGTTTAAGTTCACAGGGCATGATGAAATGCATAGAAATATTCTCAAATGTTTGGGGCATAATAAACATATAATTATCCTGTATTTGATTAAAATTCTTTTATTTTAAATACAGCATTTTTCTCCACAATCAATTAATTATCTATAACTTTGTTTTTAATATAATTATTTAAAATATCACAATACTTATTATTGTAACTACTATTAAACAGTTAAATAGCTTTACAGTTGTTAGGCCAAATAATATATGTTAATATTTCAGTATAAAAAAAATAATATTAATAGCTTGACAAAAGTTTAGTTTTTGTTTGATAATAAATAATATTGGAATGCTACACATCTGTTCACTAAGTAAAATGACTCACAAAAGTAATAATACATAAAAGTTTTTTTTTGCAATTGCAAATTCTTTATGAGTACAATTCTTACTTACTGGGGTCAAGCTAAAATATATTGGGTCTGTAAGCTATGTAAAAAATATTTAAATATTTTTGATACTGACAACTATTTATGGTAGTTTACATAAAAATGTCTATACATTTTCAAAAAATAAAATTACATTTTAGACTAGACTTGATTTATACAGAAATACTTGTATAAATCTTTATCAATAAAATGCAAGATACATTCATAATATAAATTCTTTTTAAGAAATAACATAATAAATACAAAATAATCTAAATATAATTAAAAAGATTACCAGTTTTTTTATTTATTTTAAAAATGAAATTAAAATCAATTTCATTATTTTAATAATTTTTTGCAAGATTATAAATATAATTAAGAATGAAGGCATATGGAAATTTCTTTACCACTATAACAATGAAACCGCTTATAATATTTATAGGAAAATGTTTATTAACAATGTTATAAGGTTTCACTGAAAAATTATAACAAAAAACCAGCTAATATTTAATTTAAAAATTTAGCTACATAATCTTCAACATACAATATCAAACTGGCATTAAGGTTTGATGAATATAATCTTAAATGTACTCTTCTGTGTACATTAATTTATCTTTTAAATATACAATGCAACTGAATGAATTAAACTTATGAATGGATCAGTAAAAAAAAGCATTAAATTTGTCACATGAAAATCCTTGAAAGTATTAATTGTTATTGGGTTAAACCATAATTTTATTTTTAAAAAAATCATGCAATATTATACTTAAAAAATACCAGACACTCTGCTAAGCATCACTTTAGTTAAAATAGATCATGAAAACTATTTCAAGTGGCTCAATAACTGAAAGAAAACTTACATTATATTTTAAAAACATTGATTAACCAATAATACAAATACTGGAGATAGATGATTTAACAAATTTTATTTAACTTAATCATCGATATGTTAAATTATAAATACCAAATCAAAAAAAAAAAAAAAAAAAAATTAAAAAGTCACTTATTATTATCTTCGAGGGACACATTTTCAATATTTCATAACATTATCAAATGGATATAAAAAAGTTTATAAATTACATTAAAAAATTAATACTGAAGTGAGTCCATGTCATTAAATACTGAGATATTTATTGACATAGGCTCACTTCAATATACATATATATTAATGTATATCTGATGTAAGTTCATTAATTAACACATGGATTTTTTACTGATTTGGTAATCATTTAAATTATTTTAAAATGAAAACAAAAATGAAAAAAAAATACTATACAACAATTTTCTATATTTTAACTTCATTGGCTTTTTTGCTTAAGTGGCAATGATTACTAGGATCATTAACTAATAATAAATGCCAATAGTACTTTGTGAAAAAAAATGCACTGTTCATTTTTTGTATTCTATGGAAACGAGGTTACCATATAACTGTCTGTGTTTTAAATTTACTTCATATGCTACAACTTTTTTTCTGTAATACTGCTTATTGGGCTATTCCACAGGTTGTCAAACCATGGGGTTGCAAGGGATGTTGTTAACTGTCTCATCCCTGATCAGTTCAATAACAAGCCACATACAATAACACGTTACAACACATTGTTATACTTGCAGTGTATGTTTTGTAAAGTGTGAACTAAACAATTAAAACACAGAGATTCAACTTTTCAGGATATATTTTTGGACATGAGTTTTCAAAAAAGCGCAAAAAAAAAATTTTAATAAATTAAAGCACTTTTTTGTAGACTTGTACATTGGTAAAGATCAAATAAGTATAAACATATTTTATAGCTTGCCAAATTTTCATAAAACATGTTCTCTTACTGGTGAAGTAATATCTAATGATTAATGGGGAGTATCCCCCATTAATAAAAAAAAGTCAAAATGAAGTATAAACTTAAATAAGAAACTTAATTCAACGGAAACAAGATTTATTAAATTACTTTTATATGTGTGTGTGTGTGTGTGTGTGTGCTTATTAATAATTAATAGATATCAATTAATAATTTTTCCAAATTTATTCTATTTAAGCTCAGAAAAAAATGGATGTATTATTTCAAATAAAATAAAACAATAAATGGACATTTTTGACATATTTATGGCCTTGACAAAGTGTAAATAACAGTAAAATGTAACATCTTTCAGCTGACACTTCAGTCACCTCTTCCAGAAAATAAAGGGTATTTTTCTTTAAAAATTAGTGTGTTTTCATTATATAGGCGCTAGAAATATTCTATGACAAATATTAGTGCAAGAATTCTTATAATATTCTAGCATCCAGATTTCAATTACTTTAACTAATTTGGTTTGATTTATAAGTTATTAAAAATCTGTAAAAAAAATACTCCTTAGAGTGTAGAAATAAACTTTCACATCATGCTACTGTTGATTTTCTGTATCTCTATGATATAATATGTCTTTGGGTATAGCACATATTGGGAGTACATCATTAATAATGAACTAATTTTATGTATTTAAATTACAGCACTAATTCATAATAAGTAAATATGGATAGAATATTAAAGCAGTTTCAACTACATACCATGTGGTAACAGCATGACAAGATTATCACTCTTTACATGATTAAAAGAAGAGAATTAAATTCAGCAATCTATTTCCAGAACACTTTTGTATAAATATCTTCGTCATGTTGGCGCATATAAATACCAAAATAACACAACAAAATATTAAGTTATATAAAGCTACAGACCCCACAGTGTTCACTCTAAATATTTATCTTTAAGTTATAAAATAATCAAATATTTTAAAATTATTAGTGTAACTAACTCCATAATAGACATAAAAAAATATTGATGCACAATGTCATATAAATATTCTTTTATAGGTTCAAATTCTCGAGTACAATAATATGCATTAAATTGCTTTTAATATAAATAGTATTTTGGATTCCTTATAAAAACTGTGTACAAAACATATTCCAATCGTATTTTTTTAATATAAGTTTATATAATACTATTTTATAGTTTACCATAACGCAATCTATACTTGTCTTGACCACCACAGTATTCATTATAAATAAGTTTAAACAGAAATAAATGAAACACAACAATAAGAAAACCGACAGACACCCAAAAAAGGGTGGGAAGGCCTCCAAGATGATGACCATGCTTATGCAATGCAATAACATGATGTTCCAGGGCAGGAGCTTCTGCAACTTCTTTAACATGAATTGCATGACGTAAAAGTTCCATATGCTGTTTATCAGATGTTATATACAATATTGGTGTAACAGGATCCGTTAACTTGACAGGAAAGACAACTTTTTCAGGTCCTAACTGTACTGGATCATCTAAACAACCAGCATCACATGCATAATAATTTTTATCACTTCGGTCTAATGCAACATTTAAAATTGCTTTATTATCTTCTTGTAAAACTACACTTACATTAAGATGAGTAAGATTACCATAATTTAATCTCCTAAATAAATATTCACGATGTAGAAACTGAGGATGAATATTAAACTCTAAATGTTGGTTACTAAAACGGAACCCACCAAAACTTAAAACCATAGCTTGAAGTACACCACTAGCACCAGCTTTTACTAAATTATGACATCCTTGTTTTTCTAAAGTTAACAACCAATAAGAAACTATTTTATTTATTTTATCAATACTTGATAAGTCACTCCAAAGATTAACTGCCTGAAGTGTATGGTGATTACCATAACAACCTTCTGCATACGACAAAGTGTTAATTAGTTCAGTTTTTTGAGAAGGTGTAGTTGCATCTTCATGATATGGGGATCGAACATTTGAAAGTACATAATACATAGTAGCATTAATTTTATCTCCATTTATTGCATCTGCAGCCTTAGAATAACTTATGTAAATACCAGTGCTCCACAGCTGATGCCATACATCTACATGAGTCTTTTTGAAATCATTTGAATGCTTTTGAATAGCCTCCTTTATACGTTTAATATTTTCATTTTCAACAACATCTTTTTCTTCTGAGTACTTACTTTTTGAAATAACTTTTGAATAATGAACAGATGTGAGGACTTGTAGAGACAATGTACTCTGTGGTCCAATTTCAACATTTTCATTAATCTTTCTAGTTATTACTGATACTGCTATCACTTTGTTTGAATTCTCTTTTATATCTTCAATATGTCCAGTAACTACTTTATATTCAACCATTTCTGACTGTCCGTGCTGCACATTTATATTCTGTGTTACGGCTGTAGGCCACTTTGACTGTTTTAACTGCTTAAGTTCTAAATAAATAATTTGATTGGTTGGATTTGTTATTTTTATCTCCTGAATAAAAATTGAAGGAACTGTTCTATGTGCATAATAGTCATAAGCTACCCACAAACCATTGGCATAACATTGATATTTGTAGACAATACCACTCAAAAAATTGGAAACTAATGCTTCTTTGGGTATCATATTTTCATAATTTACATTTACAATGGGATGCCAAAACACTGGATAAGATAATGCTAAATTCTGTTTAATATAAATAGGCGATTCATAATCTATTTCTACGCCAAACACACCATTTCCAACAAATGGCTTATAAATCTTTTCACCTTCTAGTGGGGGGTTATGTAGTACATATGCATTGAATTCTTCCACATCGTAATAAAATGATGATACTTTATCATTTAAACATACTTCTGCATAGTCTTTTGGCTGGAATGATCGAGTGCTCAACCAACGAAGAAAATATGGTCCAGTATACAGAAAAAAACAAAAGATAACAATCAATATAAAAAGAATTCTTCTATAAGTAAAGTAATTCTCTATAACTCTTTTCCATCTTCTAATGAAGTCCAAAAAATCCATGGCTGATCATTAAAAATGACACGCCACATGCAACGTAGCCTACAGATATAATAATATTAAATATAAATAACTTACGTTTATCTCAAAATTCATTACACTACATCACTAAATTTTTGTAACCCCTCCTAACAGCGTCACATTCTGCACAGATTACACGCATAATTTTGTTGCATTTAATTTATATGTTTCAGAACCATTTGCAAAAATGTTAGCGCGATATTTTTCCATTAAATTATAACATAACGTTTTCATATCACGTAAACCACTTACAAAACTTAAAAGGTTAGCGACTGCTTTATCACAGTACCATGTTACAAAAAATCATAAATAGCATAACAGTACAGCCGTCAGCTGATTGCATCGGTTACAAAATCAGCTGAGAACGTAGATGTTGTAACTTTTAATTTTTGGTTGGTTGTATGAAGAAATATTTTTAAATTAAATGGCTACAACTACTCTTACATTTTCTAGGTCCTTCAAAGTAAGTTAATTTGACCATAGTAACAACTCTATGTTAAGCTGGATAAAAATTTATTAAATCGATTATGATTGTCTGTAATTAATTTTACGTTATGATATTTCAAGTTAATAACCTCAATCTGACGGGGCGAGTTCTTAAATTTTTTCTTATTTTTAAAAGATTTAGTAATTTTAAAAGTCTAGTATTATTTAATTTTGTAAAATACTCGTCCATTTTTAGATTTAAACTAACTTAGATTATTTATTAAACCAATGAATGGAAGTTAATAAAAAGGACATTTATTTCGATTTTTTTATGATTTAGGAATATTTTAAAATTACATTTGCAATTGTTATGTAGCAAATGTATTATGTATTAATTCGTTACAATATTACGTTTAAAATGTATAATTGAAAATGTAACTTTAATTAGTGTTGGATTTTTGGTTAATTTTAATTTTGTATAATTTTTGTAATTTTAAAGACTTCAAAGAAGTAAATTTTATTTCAGAGGACCAGTTAGTGTATTGCCAATTTCTGTGGATTTATATCAATGGTATGACCCTTATATTCATAAATTTACTAATATGTTTAGGCTGTTGCAGAAATATTGTTTGCCAACTAAGATAACTTAACTATCATATTTACATCAATATCATCTAACCCTTCTACCCAGTTTTTTGTTGCAACAAATGTTTTTAAAACCATATAATTTACATACTTTAAGTACACATCTGTTTCTGTTCTGAAAATATGGGTTATTTTTATGTAGTTAGACTTTCTTAGTTTAAAGTTATCTTTAAGATTGTTTTGGAGGAAAAGTAATTGCAATGTGCAAATAATTGCACATAGATCTCATGAAGCCTAGGTGATTTTTGTTTTGTTTCTGGCAATTTTTCTCAAAGATGTATACAATTATAAAGTTTGGTCATGCATTATTTGTGATACCATTTTGAAGATCATACATTGTTTGATGATCAATCTTTGTGCCAAATGTGCAACATATAGGCAGTTCTTGATACATTTACTTAACATAAAAAGAGATACTTCAACTCAAAACAGTCTTTTCCCCATTGGAAGGATCTTTTTATTTTTGAGAATTAATAGGACTGTTTTTAAAATATCCATATATTAATGGTAAAAAAAATGAATAGAAGAATTTCTTCATTGTTATATAATAATTTGGTTTTAGCCTGGTTGTATTACAGTTTGTCTAATTAAGATAGAAGAACATGATTAGAAAAAAGGTATCATGTAATTTTTAATTTAATTAGTTTTATTTTAATAGGCATATTTATTAACAATCTTCTTGATCTTTATGTTGTTAATGTTATGTGTGTAATATTAATAAAAAATTAATTTAAAAAATCACTTTCTTACTAAATATCTGAAATTATGGTTCCAGCAAAATTATTCTCTAGTTCCTTCATCACTGGTATTGTAGATTGTACTATTATTAATAATTATAATTTTTAAGTGGTAAGGAATACGTTTAGAAAGTAGTCAAATAGTATATTTGATCTGTGTTGTATCTGTTCATTTAATAGGATGTCAATTTTTCTCAAATTTAGTTAATGCGATTTTCACTTTGTTGTAGTTTTCTGAATATCCATGCTAATAGCACATTTTATGACCTTTCAATTTACTGCTCTCCTGAAGAAGGTACTGGAAAAGAGTAATGAAAAATATTTTTGAAATTTATTTCCATATATTTAGAATTCTTTCAAAAATTCAATTTTTTTATTATGCTGTTCAACAAACACACTAATATACATACGTATGAAAACTGGTACAGTTGACTATAAACATACCTTTTATGTAATAATTGCTACTACACTAAATATATTAATACTACACTCATAAATATGAGTAATAATAGTTTATTAAAGGTGTAACCAATTGATTATTAATGAAAAGCATGACAGTGTCAAGACAATTATATGTATGAAAATAAATATTTTGTTGAAATCTGTAGTTATTTCTCTGTAAGACTGATAATCTTCTATCATTCTTGATTTTATTATTACTGAGAAAAACTCATTTTTAAAAAATTTCAGCTATAAAATTGATATAAAACAAAAATTGATAACATGCCATCATACATTTTGTTTCTGTTTATCAAAGTACTTTCTATCTGTTGAAGGTCATTTCAACTTAATTTTTAAATTGGCCATCACATTTTTTAACAATAACACACTTGCATTTCTAATTGAAATTATTATTTTATAAAAGTAAAATTTTAATTACTATAGCAAAAGGAATTTATCATATTTTAAAAATAAATTAAAATGGCTGAGGCATTTTAGATGATCAAAAAATATATGATTGTGTGAAAATATTTGTAATTCAATGTGATTGAAAAAAAAATTATTAAGAAAATTCTTTACTGAAAATACATTTACATTTAATGAAAGGTGATTCTTTGGCTCCAGTCATTGCAATTTTGTGTTTTAAATGTGTGCCATAAATCCATAATTATAAAGTGGAAGAGTTTCTGGTATACACTGATGTCATATGTAATAACAATAAATTATAATTGCACATTCTTTGATTAATCCTTTGTTGATATATAAAGTATGATTTAGATGTTTCTACTAAAGTTAATGAAGAAGGAGGATACTTTACATTTTTCTGATTAAATATCTTTATTCATTTTTGGTTCTTATCTCTGATCTCTGAGCATTTTTTATGTATTTATTTCTATTGATAGTAAGGTTTTGGATGTTAGTTACTGGCAGTTTGCCGAGATGATAATGTTAGAAATTAGTTTTTTACTTTCCACATTATTTGATTCAATCTGAATTTGCTAATTATTTTAATAAGTTTAAAGAAAAAGTGTGAACATATTACTGACAGAATTTCCATCCATTGAGTCAAACTACATTGCTGTTTGTGTAAAGTTGTTGAGACTTTATATATATAAACTATAAGTGATTAGATTTTATTTTCTAGACAACCTTGATTTAGTATAAATACTGTTAAATATTTTCTTTTATTTATAACTTAACATCTTAATTTGTTGTGTTCTAGTGTCAAGTTTTTGCTTGACATATATATATATATATATATATATATATATATATATATTTAAAAGTTATGTTTATGTTTAAACAATTTATTTTATGCATTCTGTTTATTTTAGACTATTAAGCCCCATGTTCCTTTGATAAAGTTTCGGAAAGGAGGATTGTCAGATGGTAAGTTGATTAAGTTTGTAAGTAAATATTTTATTTTTTAGTATATTTTCATTTATTAGGTCTTTGTATATGATTCTGAATAGAAATAAAACAAAATTTTTAACATTCAGCAATTTGTTTTGTTGTGAAAAAATGATGAATGATGTACTTATATCTTATAGGTGTACTTATGTCTTTCTTAAATTGTGTCAAGTTAGTTATAATTTATTTGTCATTATAAAATAATTAAGAAAACTTAAGAATCTTTTATGCATGATTAAAATTATGAAAGTAAATGTGAATTTTTATCGTTAAGTCATTATCATTAGTTATGACAGTTAATTAAAATAAAATATTTTATTTCTATTAAATATTACATTGGAATTCTGTTGGGGAAGAGACTGTATTGTAGTTAAGATTTTCTTGAATCATATTTCCAGTTTTATAAAGTTAGTAATAATTTTTATTGTTTTACAAAAGTGTAAATGGGATTTACTATTATGCTGTTATTTGAAGAAAAAAAACTTGTATAAAACAAAAAAGTAAAATTTTATCAGATACTTGGAAGAAGGCCAAAAGTTTGATAGATTGAATAAATTGTTCTTGTACATTTTTTTTTTTTTTATAATAAATCCATAATAAAGTTATTAATATTTTAGAATTATTTTATATAACTTAAAGAAAATTAATTTGTGAATTAAAGAGCTTGAATTCACTATTTGCCTACTTTTTATTCTCAAAACACTAATAACTGTGTAATATATATTATTGTAATGAAATCTGAAGGTATATTGATGAACACTTGTATTTAGGGCAGCTGTTTTTTCTAACAATAACAATTTTTTTTACATCACTATTTTTATATTATCAAGGTGACTAAAATCATTTGATATACAGGGTGATTCAAAGAAACAGAAAATTAAAAAAATTAAATAACATTAATGAAAAATTTTTTTTAGAAAATGAATTTTATTTCATGTAATTGTACAAGTGTTGCCATTTTAGGATACATACATTTTAGGATACATACATTTCAGTTTATTTTTTAAAGATGACATCTTGCACGTGACCTCCTCTTCTACGTAAACACTCACGAAGTCTCTTCGTTAAATTGTACATGGTTTGACGTAACATCTCAACTGGAATTTTCGCAATTGCTTGTCGGATCTTTGCCTTCAGTTCTTCCGTTGTAGCAGGTCTACTGTGGAACACTTTGCTTTTAAGGTGACCCCACAAAAAGTAATCGCAAGCTGAAAAATCAGGCGATCTAATGTCACCATTTCGTAAAATGACACGTTGTCCAAACAATCGGCGTACAGCTGCCATCGACATTCGTGCAGTATGTGACGTTGCTTCGTCTTGTTGAAACCAGGCTGTGTTAAGAATTGGTGGAAATCTCTTTTGTTGTTCCACAACAAAGGTTTCAACCATGGCTACGTAACGAGCCGACGTCACTGTAATCGCAAGACCGTTGTCATCCTCAAAAAAATAAGGGCCTATAACACCGTAAGATGACATAGCACACCACACGGTCACTTTCTGGCTATGCAACGGACGCTGGTGTAGCTGCATAGGACTTTCTTGTGCCCAGTATCTGAAATTTTGCTTGTTAACAAATCCACTGAGGTGGAAATGCGCTTCGTCTGACATCCACAGTTCGTGAACAAACTCTTCGTTATCTTCTGAAGCAATACATTACAGAATTGTGCTCGCACAACTGCATTGTTCGGTTTCAGTTCCTGGACGATCTGCAACTTGTATGGATGGTATTGCAAGTCCTTCACTAACATTCTTCGAACACTTGAACTATGCAATTGTAAAGATGCTGAGAGACGACGGATTGACCGATGTGGACTTCGCGTGACAGCATTTTGTAAAGCTTGAACATTCTGTGGTGTACGGACGGTTCGCTCACGGCCTGGAGGTTTCTTTTTCATTGCCAAACCAGTTTCCTCAAAATTAGATATCCATGTTTTAATTGCATGTGCTGATGGAACACGGTCGTGCCGTCCCAGATTAAAATGACGGCAAAATTCTCTACGGGCTCCCTCCACACTGTCATTGTTTTTGTAAAACGCTTTGATAGCAAATGCACGTTGCGCACCACTCCAAGGATCCATGACAACTAAATGGCAGGTTAGGTTAGAGAGGCTGGCGCCACTTATCAAGTGGTACCAATCGCCCATGGCTACCAACACAACTTTCAAAATTTCCCGTTTCTTTGAATCACTCTGTATATGAGTTGCGACACATATAAGAGGGATAACACTCACATATATGCATGCACGCAAATGTGTAAATATGATATGATATATCATATTTATATATATATGTACATATAATGTGGTTACTATATGGAAATAATATATTATTAATAATGTATGGAAATTAATATGGTAAGGTTTACTTACCTAAGCACTGTGTTTTGGTGGTTTATATTTTATATATACAGAGTGATTCATAAAGAATGTAACAAACTTTCTGAACATGATCTACTGGTGAAAATGAAGAAGAAAGTTCTTAAAAACCATAGGTTTGGAAATGCTTTGTTAGCGAGTGTTGGCTGATAAAAATATTCACACTGTTTTCTGCGCTTTTGATTAAATTAAGCCAAGCTGTAACACACATACACACTTACTTATACATATTTACAGAGTTCATTAAATTTCATAATGGTTACATTTAAAAATATTATAAGTTACTCTGTTTTCAAACTTTACTGCAACTCGATGCATGTTCAATTTTTCAGTCAAAATATCATGGCATGATTTAATTGAAATGCTAACTTCTTCTGAAAGTTTTCTGATAGTCAATCAGTGATCTGCATGAACCAGATCGTTGATCTGCATGCACCAGATCATTGATTTTCTGAATGTGGGTGTCATCAGTGGAAGTCGAAGGCCTTCCTGGTTGAGGGTCATCTTCAAGTGACTGATGATACTTTTAAATCATGAAAACCACTTGTAACATTGCATTGTAACAGAGCATCATGTTCATAAGCTTGATTCAAAGGTGAAATGTTTCTGTGAAAGCTTTCTTCAGTTTCACACAAGGTTTTACGTTGTGCTTCTGAAAATTCCACATTACAAAAATTGCTACTGACACTTTCATCGCTACTTTCTACAAACATGTTGCACTCAAGTAACAATAACATGAAAACTAAACAGGATATCAACAATCCAAGAACATGTGGTTACAGAGGAGGTTATGTGGAATAATGCTGCCAATCGCACATCAGTAGATAGATATCTCAGTTAGCGGGTAATTAAAAATGTTTGGTTATTTTCTGAACAGACCTCGTATGTTTAAGATATACTAAATAATGTAGTTTTTTTTAAAAAATTGTACTAATTTAAACATTTTAGACCAAAATGCTTATAAATATTTTACTCCCGTAAGTTCCTGAAAAAGGCTAACCGTGTTTTTGTATTAGAAATGCAAAAATTAGTCAGACCTTCCTCTAGGTGTTTTTTTGAAAATCTGTCACATCTTTATATGTTTTGTTTTTAATAAACTTCAAAATTGTAGCATTTGTATTTAGTTTCTCTGGACTTTATTTGTAACATTTTACTTAAGATTAAATTTTCTACATATTATTACAAAAAAAGGTTTTTCTATGTTTATTGCCCATTTAACGTAGTTATTTAACACCAAACATAAAGCAGTATGTCTTTCAACCCTGATATTTTGTTTTTTATCCCAGATTTCTCAAAAACTATTAATATACATTTCTTTATATACATATCTACTAATATACATTCTTTGTACTGATATACAAATCTTTCAGGTGAGATTTCACATAAAACAACAAAATTTACCCCTCAGTTTGGGTCCCAAGAATTAGGCTTAAGTTTACAGAAGGCACAGAAATCAAGGCAAAATCTTTCACCACTCTCACACTCTCTTAATGAAGCATGTTTATTTGAACTTTCTTTATTTTCACTAGTAGAACATGTCCTGAAAAGTTTTCTTTGTAAATCATTCTATATATATATATATGCAAAAAGTAAAAATGTACGCCCCAAGGGTGTACAATTGTATATACACATATGACAGAGAGAAAGAGAGATCAGATGATTCAGAGTTGTGCAGCCATGTTTTGGGAGCTTATTTATGGAACAGTAATATAAACAAAATGTTCCCATAAACATATTCAGAAAAGCTTTGTTTTCTAGTTATGGCCAGCAAAGTATTTTGCTGTCTCAAATTTAGGAAACTGGATCTCAAATTAAGGGGCAGATTTTCTAGTTTTACACATTTATTGACTTGAAAAATTAAATAAACAGGTCTCAGAACTGTATCTAATAGTTTCTGCGAAACTAGTTGGCTTAGAAACGTGATTTTTCTAATGAACTAGATTGGTTGTTCAACCATTTTGAAGTATTATATTTCTTCTGTAAAAGATGAGAAGAAAACTATTATGTATTATTCTAGATTCTGTTGGTCACTAGTGTTATCAAGCTGTAAAAAACGTTTGGTAAAAAATCATGTTTTTTTGCCTATTATTATTTAATAAACTCATTATGTTTATTTAAGAAACATTTTATTATGAACATATAGAGTAAAGTAAGTGATCAGAAACTATTTTTTGTCAAGTAAATTTAATTTTTTTTGTTTTCACAGTTTGTTACAGTTCATGTTTATAGATATTTGTCATATTTCCTAATTTTATTTAATATGTTTAATTACTAGTACTGCTGAATTGAACATTTGGTATAAGCTGGTATACATAAATAATTTTATGAAACTCTGCACATAAAACAGCATCTATTCAAGTAACCAAATTTTTATGAATGTGTTAACAAGAATGCCATTTTTACAGAGACAAGATACAAATGAATATGATATAGTAATGTTGTATAAGTAATGTGGTGAAAAATTGTGGTGCAAACAAGCATGAAAATCAGTTTTTTAGAAATTGAAAGGACACATTTAAGGTCGCTGAGCATGATGGATATCCTGATTGACTTCACAGAGTTATTTTATTTGTGACAATCATTGTCCTGGTGGTTCATGTGCACTTCTTGCAGTTTTCAGTTTGATATAGTCCATCTAATAAATTTGTTTAGTTATATTTTTATTCATATACAGTATAGCAATTTCACTGTCATTCATACAATTTCTTTTGCTCACTTTATTGAAGAGTAGTTAGAGTTTTACTATATGCGTATTTTATATTATAAACATGAACATTACACCAGTCTGTTGTGGTTTAGTCAAATTTATATTAAAATCTCTTTTGACTATTATAGAATAACTTGTGATATATGTGAATAAATAATAAGTAAAATATTCAAAAATACAGTTAGTTTGAAATTAAATAATGTCTTATTTTTTAACAATTTAGGAGGTCAACACTGTACTGCCAGGAGTGTTGCACCTTCACCTCCTTCCTCTTCAGGAAAATTGCAAAGCAAAGTCATTGCTAAGCCTATACTTGAAGATTTTCAACTGCCTCAAAAGTACAGGAGACTGCCTTTGGACCAAGCTGAGATTGATGCAATAAATGTAACATTTGATTATTATTTTCTATTGTTATTAAGGGTTATTATACGATTAACATTTATTGCAGTTAAGGTGAAAGTCATGTCTATAATGACTTTATAAACATTTCTATCTAGTTTAAAATGATGATTCAATTTGATGATTGAATTGAATGATTCAATTTTAAACTGAACTCATGGTTGGATTAAAAAGTATTACAAAGGATATCTCTAAAGTAAAGATCGCTGGGAAACTTCTCTCCTTAAAAGGTTGGTGAACCTGTGTCTTCATGGCCACTGCATTGTGTCTGTAAGTTGTCGTACTTTTTATTACATGTGAGTTTATTACTTATAAAATGAATAGGAAAAGTGGTGTTGTTATTGTGAAATACATGGAGTCATACATTTTTTAAACCATCAAAACGTTAAGCCGGCTGAAATTGATAGGCAGTCGGTTGCTGTATATGGTGATAATGTAATGAATGAAAGAAATGTCCGAAAATGGTGTGAGAGGTTTAGAAATAACAGAATTAATGTGCATGATGAAGAATGTTTCGGGGACGCATTCAATAATCTCCCAGGACTTGTTGAAACGCATCTATGATGAAATCAGAAAAGATCGTCGCTCAACGATTTCCGACCTGGCCCTTCTTTTTCTTGATGTTTCAAGAGCTGTATTGGTTGCATTGTTCATGACCATTTAGTTTAAGAGAAATAAAAAATATTTATAAAATTTTCAGAATAAATTTTTTAGAATGAAACAGTCTTCACTTTAGAGATAATCTCTTGTATTTCTTAATTGTTTGTATCTGTCTTTATATATACGTAACTTATGTAAACTCTTTATGTATAACTATTTGTATATGTGTTTATAAATACATTGATTTATGTGCATATATATATATATTTATATTGAAGCTTGGGCATAGGTATATGGAATGGAAATTTTCAGTTTATGACAAATGCCAAAACTTGATCAGGATTTGAATCGAGAACCTTTTGTAGAATAGGCTGAAACGTGGAGATCAGGAGATTTTTAGTTAAAACTATTACTTTAATTATTAGAAATAGTATTTACTCTATTTTAGTATATATTAAAGTAAAATATTTATAAAAATATCATTTTAGCTGCGTTTTTTTCTTTAATGGAGCTTATTGTTCTGTAAAGAAGTATCTTCTGATAAGAAGATTATCTGTATTGGACCATCTACATTATTCACCAGAGGTAGCTCCATGTGACATATCTTTTTCCAAAGCTGAGATCTGCTTTGAAGGAATCCTTCTTCAGATAGTAGATTAGGTAAAGAAGAAAACGGCTAAGATGCTAAAGTTGATAACAAATGATGACTTGCATTACTGTTTCCAACGATGGAACATTTTATATAATGGTGTATGTATAGAGGAGGGGAATACACTGAACAGGTATTCAGTGTATTCATGAAATGTGTCAGTTTAAATGGCCATTAGAAACATGTGAAAGGAGAGAGTGGAATTACGCAATTGGTGCATTTCTGAAAGCCTACTGTTGAAGACCCCTTTAGTCTATACTACTAACTAATCACTCATAAAATATAAATTTTATATATATATATAAAATAACAGGTGTCCTGGGAGATGTTTGCCAAATTTGAGGGACTGATTGAGTAAATAAAAAAAAAAAGTGGCCAAATGTTATTACATTTCAGTCTGCCACTTACCAGTTTGCATTTTTTCAATAAAAATTTATGTCTTAAAAATGGATTGAAATATTGTAATAAAATTGGGTACATATTTACCCAACAGCAGCTTCTATACATTAAACAAGTTTAAGAATTTTATCTTTAAGAATTTCAAAATTTTGACTTCAAATTTTTTAATCACTAATAAACAGCTTTGTAAATATTTGTGTCATTTAGTTATGTTTATTAGGTAAAATTTTAAGCATTTTATTATGAAGAAAATTAGACATTATATTTGTTAAAGTTAGTTGAAAAATAGCAGACATTAAAAAAACCCAGAAATATCAGATATGGCAGAAGTTGTTATAAGCCAGGCTAGATTATCTCCTTCATCATAACTTCCAAAGGCGATTCCTTGTTGAAATAACCATGTCTCCCCCCTCTCACTCTCTTCACCATCACTGCCATCTTCAAGCCACTGAAATGGCAAAGGCCATTTCCATCTTTGTATTTTTAAAAAATGTATCTCTGGAACATCCCGTTGATTTCTTCCCAATTAATTCTTTTCCTTCAAATATATTTATTAAGAATTAAAATAATTCTTACGTATAATATTATACATATATATATAACATATGACCAATCAATTTTGTCTTTTGTCTAGTAGCTAACTTTAAAAGTGATCTGTTTTCCTTTACTTCTAGAACTTGTTCATTACTTTTCTATTCACCCAGCTTGTCCACATTTATATCCACAGCTTTACATCCACATTTCCATTGTCTCAAACCTCTTCCTTTAATTTTCTTCACTAATTGAATTAAAAAGTTATAAAATTGATAGAGTAATAATAATAATAATAATAATAATAATAATAATAATAATAATAATAATAATAATAATAATAATAATAATAATAATAATAATTTTAATAATATAAATAATTTTAATAATATAAATAATTATATTTGTATAACAATAGTAGTAATGTATAATAAAGTGTTGTTATACTTATTTTTTAACAATTTTAAGTGATTAAAAATGTGAATAACTTACAAATAAAGATTAATTTTTGTGAAATTGGTTGCTCTGCTCCAGTTGGCAGTTTGTAGGTTGTCAACACGTTATTATTGATATTTTGTATAATGATTTTTTTATTAATTTAATGAGGTATTTTGATAAAGTTATTTAGTCTGAATATACTTAAATATTTTAATTTATTTGAAGTTATAAACTATTTTTAATTTTTTTCAGAGTGGCGGATGTTGACCAATACATATATTCTGGACAATATGGATATAATTGGTTTATTTTAGTTCATTATTATGGTTGGTATACTGTCAAGAATTAAAAAGTGTTTAGAATGTATTTCTGCTATTTGCAAGAAGTTTATATTTAAATGTCTCAAAGCTGTATACAAATATTTATTGAATTTGTAAGCATTATGTAGGCATTTTTTTTTGAAAATATGATAAATTTTTATCTTTTATTTAACACTATGTTTTAAGTTACATTTTTTGAAATTTTTTCTTTATTAAAAAAAAAATTGATATAACTTGTATTTTATGTTCTGTTAGTTGTAAAGTAAATATAATAGTTATTATTTTGACTTAGTATTCTTACCATCCCTATTAAATAACAATATTGGGGCCTAGGCAGCCTGTAAATTCTGCATCTATTCTAATGGATCTTTTCTTACTACCCACCCCGTTGATATCATTTTTAGGACTGGTAATGTAATGCTAGTATGGGGTGGGGTTGCTTGTGGACCAATTTAAAAGCACCTTTTTTTCTAGCTGACGATTAAAATGCTTGTTATATAAAATTAATCTTCTGAAGGAGAAGGGAAAAGTAATTACATAATTCTTCAAAGATAGTTTTGAAACCTTAAACAATCTGTAAGGATTTTATTTGTTTGATTTTTATGTAATTAACCAGATGGTCTTCTGGTGTATAGTGAGCGAGTGAGCCCTCATATCTAATTTGAATTCTGTGCTTCTTGAGCATTTGTTAATCCTTAATGTAATTATATAACAGTATGGACATAGTTTGTTGTTCAGTGTGATATTATTGTAACCAAAAATCAAATCTTATTTGTAAGTATTCACAAAATTAAAATTCTTATAATAACTAATTTACAATTCAGTATATATTCTCCTCAGGACATATATCTTTTAGTGGACGAGAGGTATGACCCCAAGCTATCCGACCTTGAAATCCTTTTTCAAACTAAACAGGCGGTAGCACACCCACACTATTCATACCCACATATATCTCATCATACATTTGCTTCATAACATACATAAATGTACTCACAAAACATCTTAAATATTTATTATATGCTTTTATTTAATTGCTCTGTGTGTTGTGTCACAACGCAGGATGGTCAGAATTTTGTCAGCAATATGTAATCTATTTCCAGGTCAGATTGAAAGTTACAATTTTGCACACATGCTTGTTGTCAATGACAACACATTAAAAAAATTCCATAAAAAATTTATGTTTGTAGAAAATCTTTTTGCAAATAACGGAAATTTAAACAACTGCCCATGCATACAAAAGACTTTCATGCAGAGTGTCAGTCAGAAGTGTTTTTTGCTACATAAGAAAATGAATAGCATATAATGTGAATATGGGTTATATGTGGGCAGCTTTCATCTAGTGTTAGTGAATTTTTCTTTTTCTGTTTAGCCTCTGGAACCACCTTATGGTGGTGGAATGCCTCTGGAACCATCACCATAAGGTGGTTCTGGAGGCATTCTCCTTTTGCCTTCAAAAGAAGAAATTGTACTTCAGATGATGAATGAGGATGACATGTTTGAATGTAAATGAAATGTAGTCTTGTACACTCTCAAGTCGACCATTCCTGAGATATGTGGTTAATTGAAACCTAACCACCAAAGAGCACCACCACGATCAGTGAATCTGCTCTTAAATCTGTACACAAATGTGTTATCTGTCTCTATTCACAGTAATGAATATGAATGCATAAAAGTGAACATTTATTTATTTCATCTCTCAGCTACATTTAATTATAATAATGCGTATTGAGTGAATTTATTACCAAAATTCCTTTACATTGTATATCATGAATAATAAAAGCTTGGGATGCCCTTCATTGTTTTATATAGCAAATTATCAATGAAATGATTATAAAAATATAACAGATTTATAGATTTTCATTATCAGTATAAAATGTTATCTGAATTTAATCAGAGTTTATTATAAACATTTATTATTGATTTTTGTGAAAGGGAAATTATTCTCTTATTTTTAGTGCATCTTTAAATATATTTGTATTGGAAAATTTTTCCAAATTTAATTCAGTAACATCTAAATAGTGAAATTTCTGTACGTCTTTGTAATTTTTTCATTATTTAAGTAAAATTGTATTTAATCTTTTTTTATTTTCAATAATACAAATGCTAGCAGTAAATGATGTGAGCTGGAAGTGGTGATCCTTTTTCTGATATGGAAGGTCAGAAACTGGATGAGGCTGATATCAGTTTACTCTGATGAGGCCTTGCATTTTTCTACTGTTTCATTGGCCCTTTCAAAACGAAGGTGTATTGTGGGAAGAAAAGCCCCTACAACTACTACTGTGAACCCCTGAGCCATACATTTGGCCAAGCCTTCCAACTTAACAACATGCACAGATTTCTTTCTCTGTTTGTACTATGTTTTGTCATTGGCTGATAAAATGTAATCAAGAATATTTATAAATAAAATTTCCTAAGGATATTTGAGGAGATCCTATTTGGTCTTTTCTAAAATAAGATTTGGTGTCTCCATGTTACAGTAAGTTTCTAACCAGTCCTTGAAAAAGGAGTGCTCCTCTTGTCAGAACTTAAAGTGACGATGTTTCATCTAACAGAATTAGATGTTTCTTTTAAGCTAATGCTCTGATTAAGGTTCTGCACACTTCAGTGGAGAGATTGGACCAACTTTTGTCCCTTAAAGTTGGAAACCTGTTATTCTCATACGTAAATTTTAAATGTGTTAAATGGGTATCACCAATTATACAAGTTCTCCAAATGTACCTCATTGGTAGCGAGCCTTTAGAAAAAAAAATAATCTCAGAGGAACCTCCTTAGTCATCTGAGAAATTTGTACTGAATACAAAGAAATTCTTAGTAGATTCGGTGCATTTTTTTTTTAATTGATTCATATCATGGAATGTTTGTCCGGTGTATTGCTTCCAAGTTGAGGTGAGGATTATGATCTATCAATTATTTGTCTGCAGTTAACTCATCTAAGAAGTAAAAATAAATTTATAATAAAATATTATTAGTGTGTTTATTTTGATTACCTGGATGTTGATAAAGGTTTTACGGTGTAGCTTTTAACTAAGCAGTTGCTAGGTTTGTCAAATATGCATTCTTAACCACATTCTACATTATCATTGGCATTCATTTCATTTGTTATAAAAATGAAATTGTTTCATTATTTTTTAATTATGGTTCACCTACATTTTTATCAGCAAGTGGTGTATGGACTATACTATTAACACCTCACTGTGTAGTATTTGTGTTTACATTTATTTGGTGGGCCAGCAATCTCAGGCTCATATCCTAGTGATCACAGATTTATTGTGACCATATGTTTTCATAGTAGAATTTAAAAAAACAATATGTGTTTTAATTCTGAATAAATTAATAATGATTAATAAATTTACATTTACTTTTGTAAAAACTATGTAGATAAAATAATTAAAAAAACTAACAAATTCTGTAGCATATGTTGCTTGAAAAAAAAAATTGTCCTTTGGTTACCCATCATCTGTATAATTGGAAATATACAAGAGTTGCATATTGTTGGTCTTAATACTGGTATATGGCACATGCCTTAACAAAGTCTGAATTAGAAATTTAAAATTTTGAACATTTTTTATGTTTGGTAGTGGCTTTATTAGTCATAACGTAATCCTTCATGGCAGGCATAATATTCCAGCCAATATCTGTGTGGCCATACATTTTTTTGCAGTAGATACAAAAATTTTTTTTTTGTTTTTGTGATATTTTCTTGCTTAATAGTGCATATAAATAGGAACTATAACATTTTGAAGTCTGTAGTAATTATTTTGTTTAGTTTTTAGCGTAAAAAATATAGGCAGTTATATCTGCAATTAGCCATTCAAATAAAAATGAGATTTTAATTCTATAATTTATTTTGGTTAGTATGAATAATATTTTTTTTGTAATTATACATTTATTGAGTTTTTTGTACATGTAATGCTATAAATTGATGTTAAAAACAAACAGTAAGAAGATATAAAAAGTTGAAAAAATTACAAATAAAATTAATAATGAAATTATTATAAAAACATCAAAAATTATCATTGTTATAATAAAAATAAAAAAATTAAAAGACGGTTTGCAAATACAAATACTAAAAGAGTTTGAGAAAAAATGTTGATATGGGAATAGTATCAACTATTTTTAGTATGAACTAAAAAAATTGGAACTAAGCATGATTGTGTACGTAAACAACAAAAACGATGTAACACTACTAAATATGAAACATAAACTGATGTAAAAGCTCCAGTAATATGTTACAACTTTAGCGGATATATCTGCTAAAGACCTGTAATATCTAGAACCACATGCAGATAAATCTGCAAACCGTCCTAAATGAAACTTTTGTGTATGCGGATATATTCGCTATCGCCTGCAAAGAGTTAAAAAAAGGTTAAGATTGGATTCATCTCGGTACAGATTTGTGTGTGGGAATTCCAGGTAACTTGGCTTGCAGAAAGAATTCCCATAACTTAATTGAGTTTTATATTCTGCAGTTGTCAACATTTAGAGAAAATGCTAGGAAAAGTTAAATAAAATCATACAGTGGGGATATTAATATTAATATTTTAAAATATGTTTCGGTTTTCATTCATTAAATTTATAGATATTATTAAAACTGCTGTTTTGGAATTAATGTTTAAGAGTACTATTAGAGTTGAAATATCATTTTCTAATACTTTCAAATTATTATGAATTAAAAAGAGAAAATATAATAATTTTACAATTTCTGCTTTAAACACATTAGTTATTACTCTTGGAAGAAACTTGGGATGAAGTTTATAAACAAAGGTGAAACAAATTAATAGTACTTAAGACTCTTAATTTCAATGAAGGATAGTAGTAAAACAGTTTGGATTTTAACTTTAATAGGTTAATGAAAGATTTACAAGTGAAATTGAATCTGATGAAAGAAATATTTGTTGATTATTGTAGGAAAAATGAATCTGGCTACCTAGAAACAATAGAAAAATATTCTTAAATAATATATACAACTGGCAGATAAACAGTTCATATTGTTGACAAAAGACACCACAGTTGTGGAAAATTATTAAATCTGAGAATAAAATAGGTTGACCAAAATGTTATAATAATAAAGAATGAACAAGGAATTAAAATTTATTACCTGTATAAATTTGAATAGTATTTTTATATATGCAGTGTTTTTAATATTAATGTTGACAAAATAAGACCTGTCAATAAAGATTTGAGAAAATTGGCAAAACAGTCCTATCTGTTTTTACTTCCTTGTATGAAGTACAAGGAAATATTTTAGTTGTGAAAAATTTTGGTTTTCTGATTTCAATGGAAATATCCATTTTGACCATCCCTGAAACCATTTTGACAAGTTTCGGCGTGACATCTGTATGTATGTATTTATTTATCTTGCATAACTCAAAAAAATTAGCCATAGGATATTGAAATTTTGGATTTAAGACGTAACATCTAGTTGTGCACCTCCCCATTTGATTGCAATCGACTGAACCGAAAGTGTCCAAAAATCCCCAAAATATTTGGATTTTAGACTGCTGTAATAAGCTCTCATTGAGAGCTTTTCAATGATATACCATAAATGGTACTTATTTTCATTGGTTTCAGAGTTATAACTAAATAAAATTTTAATTAATGAGATATTTGGATATTACAAGGAAAGGCACATGGGTCCAAATCAGACTTCATCTTTTTTTTAATCTTAATATATTGATTTATTAATAATTATTAACCTCTGATTGTAAAAAAATTTTTTACGAAGAATAATAATAATCCATTAATAAAAAAAAGAAGAAAAATATCAGAAGTTATTAATGAAATAAAATTTTGTGTACTTTTCATTTTAAAAAAATGTGTTATGCAATTTAATAGGCATACAAGGAAGTCATGTGTCCACATCAGATTTTTTTTTTTATGTAACAACTAAGGAAATAGAAAACTCAAATCAGTGAGCTGGTATTCCTTTGATTGTATTGAAAGATATTGTGATGGATATTGTTGCATCCGTCGCCCATATTGATTTTCTTTTTGTAATACAGCTTTGTGTAAAATCTGAAAAGTTCTTCCAATGTACTAAAAAGGTTATAAATTTGAAATTGCTGTGAAATTTACATCCTAAGAATACAGATATATCTACCATCATTGCCCGGTCCATTTTTACTTCCTTGTATGAAGTAAAGGACGTATTGAGGTCGTGAAAAATTTTGTTTTCAGATATAATGAAAATATCAAATTTGATGATCCCTGAATGCAATTTGACTATTTTTGGTGTGATGGCTCTACGTACATATGTATCTCACATTATTCAAAAACGATTAGCCATAGTATGTTAAAATTTTGGATTTAAGACTGTTATAACATCTAGTTATGCATCTCCCCTTTTGATTGCAATCAACTGAACCAAAAGTATCCAGAAAAGCTCAAAATCCCCAAAAAATTGGATTTTGGACTTTTTCTTAATGCAGTAATAGGCCCTTATTGAGAGCTTTTCAACGATATATCATAAGTGGTACATATTTTCATTGGTTCCAGAGTTATAGTCAAATAAAATTTTAATTAATGAAATATTTGAATCTTACAAGGAAAGACACATTGATTTGAATCAGACTTCATCTCCTTCTTTTTAGCTTTTTTTTTTAATTTAAATATATTGATTTATTAATAATTATTAACCCGTGACTGTAAAAACCTTTTACAATAAATAATGATTCAATAACAACAATAAAAAAATAAAAATATAAAAAAATCAAAGTTATTAGCGAAATAAAATTCTATGTACTTTTAAAGATCTCTATATGTAATTTAATAGGCATTATTACATGTGTAAATTTAATGGATTTGGTGAAACATCTGACTATTTAATATTAATTGAAAATTATTATTTAGAATCATATTATTTTTGGATTTTCTAGTTTAATTTTATTTAATTATTCTGGAATTTCTGTTTAATTTTATCTACATTAAAGTTAACTACAGAGTGACTGAAAAATGGACCCTCGCAAGAACATGTACACTGAGGCATACACGCCTGATCTTTAATAAATTGCAAAAAATTCTTATCTTTTAATTCATTACTCCTCTGATATTGCCTGACAATATTCTCCCTAAGTTGGAGACTATTATCTTTTCGTTTATTTGTTTTTTGTTGTCAATCATTTAATCGTTCTTTGGTTTGCTATAGTTCTTCTGATGTTAATTTGTGTACACATTCTTTAGTTTTCAAATTTTCTCTCTTTATATTCATCATCCTCTCAATCTTTTTATTCTTTCCTTGGTTTTAATATTTTCTTCCTCTTTATATTTATCATCTCTTAATGTTTTTATCTTACTTTCTTTGCAACATTTTCTTCCTGTTTATTCTTTCTTTGGTTTTAACATTTCTTCCTCTTTATATTCATCTTCTTGTCTTTTTTTTTAGATATATTTCTTCATGTTATCTTTCTTTTTCCTGTGTGATTGTATCTTTTTCATTTTTGTTTATTCACCAAATAATCCAATAATAAAAACTGAATATTTTACACTGTGAGGTTGAAATTAACATTTGTAACCAGTATACAGGAGTTCACTAAACAGAGTAGTTTAATTATTAACTTTTATTTATACGACACACCAGAAATGTGAAACTTTATTAATCAGCAGCTCACGAAGGCATGAATAATACTGATTTAGTAATATAAGTATTAAAGGGACTTTAACTCTATCCTAATATTTCATGTAAGATTGTTGAATTAATGATTGTATAAATATTTGATGCCAATAAAAATTACTATTTCACAAATTGTGCAACTATCCACTTTATTAAAGAATTGTAGGATCGTATCTCACTTTCAAATGAAATAAGTTTACATGAAGTGCAGCAAAAAATGTGTGTATGTAATTTAATAGACGTGCAAGGAACTCATGTGGTGTTCACATTAAATTTTTATTCATTATTTATGTTAATGACATTGTCAATGTAATCCCGCAGTTCAACCTACTTCTTAAACGCACAAATAATTTTTCATTAAAGTGTATGTAATAATTTCTTTTTAAATAAAGCAGCCTAATATTTTACTTAATTACTAATTTTACTTGATCTGTTAAGGTCACTTTCATGAAGTTCCTTCTTGAAACTTACAACTTCTTGAAACTTACATTTTAAATGAGACCAATTAAAATGCATGTTTAATCATATTTGGAAGTATTTTTATTAAAATTGCTTTCAAAAAAAACTTTTCTTTTCACTGATTTTCACTTCCTTGTAAAGGAAGTATTATGATCATGAAAAATTTCAGATTTCAATAGAAATATCCATTTTGACTAGTTTCAGCATGACATCTGTATGTATCTCACACAGCTCAAAAACAATTAGCCATAGGATGTTGAAATTTTGGATTTAGGACTGTTGTAACATTTAGTTGTGCACCGCCCTTTTGATTACAATCAACTGAACCAAAAGAACCCAAAATCCAAAAAAATTTCATCTTTTTTTAACTTTTTAAATTTAAATATATTGATTTATTAATAATTATTAACCTTTGATTGTAAAAAAAATTTTTTATGATAAATAATGATTCAATAATAACAATAAAAAAATGAAAAAAATATCAGAAAGTTAATGAAATAAAATTTTATGTACTTTTCATTTTTAAAAATATGTATATATGTAATTTATTTAATAGGCGTAAAGGAAGTCATGTTGTGTACACATCAGATTTTTTTTATTCGTCTCTAAGTCATGGTTGCAAAGTTAAACTAGTTTGAATACAATTATTTTTTATCAAAAAATATAGGTGTCCCATTAATTTTTTGAACTAGTGAAGTAGGTATTTAATTTTAGTTTGAAATATCAGGAAAACATAATTTTTGCCTTTTTTTAAAATCAGCCATCGCCTCAATTATATTAAAATAGACACCAATGTGTCTCATTTTCCAACAAATTTATGAAACCATCAAAATTGGAAGTACAGTAATAAGACAAAGACTTATCACATTTTCAAGTTCTTAAAGACTGATTTGTTGTCTGCCCTGTTTACGCTCATTTTATAAAAGTAGACAAAATAACTAATTAGTTGTAGGCCAGCTTTTGGTGATTGATTCTAAATAAAATCAAGTTTATTTTTGTAAAAGAAAAAAGATTCCTCTTGTAATAATTATTGTAAAAAGTAATAATTAACTGTTACTTGGTAGAAATAGTAAGTAATTATTAATTACAATAAGTTGTTGATAGAGCTCTGTTGATGGTGGGGTATCATTATGGATTTATTATTTACTTCAAAAGTCACAACTAAATAAATGTACTAGCAGTACATTCTGTAAAATATAGGCAAAACAATGAAAAATCACAATAAAGATATCATAATAGCAATTAAAATCAATGGCAGATTGAGTGCTAATCTGAATTACAGCTACCAGTCTGGTTTGTTGTTTTATACAGAGATTCTACTCTGGTGATCAACTTTAAGAAATTTATAAGAAATATAGCCTTTATATCAAGTTTATATATATAAATTTTAATGAAATTAACTTTCAATAACAAGGAGATTAACTCAATTTTATTAAAATGAAGGCTGTAATATTTGCATTTGTTGTTTTTTAATATATTTTAGGAAAAGAAGAATTAATTTCTGAACCTTTCAGCAGTGAAAAAGATATCAGAGTATCATTGAAGGAAAGTGGCATTAAAGTCTGTTTTTGGAAGCTTGATTGAAAAGGATCTGACCAAATGATTTGATGATATCCTTACTATGAAGTTCCTGGGTAGATTTTAGATCCATTTCAAATATTGAGGAAGAGAAATACATTTATAAGAAAAGCCATTTGAGAGGGGTTAAATGAGGAAAATCCTGCATTTAAACAAACTTGTTAAAGCCTGCATTTAACAATAGTTTGCACCAGAAAATTATTAATTTTTTTTAAAATTCCAATCCTTTTCCTGAATTATAAGCCATAGTGACAAAAGGTTTTGCTTCACATCACAGATCTTTTGACAAAAAAAGAAAGAAACAGACTGCGAGTGGTTGATTGGGTTGATTTAAGTTATCTTAAGGCAGATTTTGTCTCATCATATCAAGCTTCATTCCTCACATTAATTATATACTAAAGTATTGTGGAAATTACTGAATTGTATTATTTTAATATTAATACAGTAAATAATGTATTATTATATCAAAATAAATCTTTTTCAATGATTTGTTTTTATTTTTTATGCTAATTATGATTTATACAGCTTACTTTTACTGCTACATCTCTTCTTGAGGAATAACTTTTAAATGCATTTTTAAAGTTTTTCCATTATTTTCTGAGATTGTTAATTTAAAAATTCATTTTCAATTGATTATTAAAAAAATTTAATGAATTTGATTTTATTTTAATACATTTATGAATAAATTAATGAATCCCATTTATTCAAAACAAGTCAACTTATAAAAATTATCCCTTATAAAAATATTGATTTTTCATTTCTAAAAATAATAAATTTATATCATTTCTTCGTTTTTATCAAATTTAAAAAAATTAGAATATTCAATTAAAAAAAAAAACATTGTGTTGTTATTACTAATGAAGGAATTGTGATAAAAGTAAGTTATATTCTTATATAAATTTATTTATCATTAAGTATTCTTTAATAAAAAATAAATATTTTTAGAATTATAAAAATAATCTATAAATAAAAAAAAAATTAAAATTTTTTTCAGTCTTTTTAAGGAAAAGAGACTGCATAATTACGTTACAAACAGATTATATCACCTTTTTTTAAAATAAATTATTAAATTAATAAGTTAGTGTTTTTACCCATTATCATACTTGTTTATTTGAGGATAGAGTGGTGTATCGAATCTTCAGAAATAGCGGGGGGGGGGGGCGCCAGATGGATAAAGTTTGAGATCTCTGCGGTAAATGTATATTAATAAAAAAAAATTCACATGTTTTTTTTTTTGTTTGGAATGCATATCATTTCTACAGATTTCGTAACAAACTTGTAAAAGTAAACGTCAATGAACCCATTTTCTTTTTTTCAATCCACTTTTTTATTCAATGGCAATTTTTATATTTAAGCATAAAGAACAGATTCTTCTTAACTGCTTTCTATCGCTCCCGCTCTATTTTATTAATTTCTGATTTACGTCAATTATTTTTAACGTCGACTATATACATAAAATCGATATCAGTCAGTAAACGATATTTCGAATAAAAACTTATTTTAATCGACTAATATCGGTAAAGTAATTTGTGATGCAACATGAAGCGTGCAATGTATTCAACATTTGTTAAATGAGGTTAATTTAAGAAAGTGTATTTTAAAATTAGCTAAATATAATGGTTTGTTCGGTTGTGCGTTACTTAATATTAGAGTGAAGTTTTGTTTGTAACATAAATATAGTGAGAGTTTGTATTGGTGTATTAATTTTTAGGTTATGAGTTAATTTCTTTAAAAAACAGTGGCTTTTTAAAGAAATTCAGTCTAGTGATAAAGTATGCATCTAATTCGAAATACTTTTAAAAGAGTTGCACTAGGAATATCAGGTGGTGTAGATAGTGCTGTTTCAGCTCTTTTATTGAAAAAGAAGGGGTTTGACGTTACTGGAGTGTTCATGAAAAACTGGGATCCTCTAGAAGAATCTGGTAATTGTTCATATAATTACGATTTGGAAGATGCGGAGTGGTTGTGTACAAAATTGGAAATACCCTTCAAAGTAGTTGATTTTGTAAAAGATTATTGGAATGATGTATTTGTTAAGTTTATTGATGAATATATACAAGGATTCACTCCTAATCCTGATGTATTGTGTAATAAATATATAAAATTCAACAAATTCTTCGATTATTCAATTAATTATCTTAACTGTGATGCTATTGCCACTGGACATTATGCCAATTCATCATTTGGTAACTTTCTTGAATATTATAAAAGTAACAGCAGGGTTCAACTTTTGAAGGCAAAAGATGTAAAGAAAGATCAGACGTTTTTTCTGTGCCAGATTCCTCAGTTAGCTTTGCAAAAAACAATGTTTCCAGTTGGAAATCTAATGAAGTCAGAGGTTAAACAAATTGCTCATGAAAATGAGTTGCACCGTATTTATAAAAAGAGAGAGAGCGTGGGAATTTGCTTTATTGGTTCAAGAAATTTTAAAGAATTCATTTCAGAGTATGTTCCTAAATATAGTGGTAGAATTATTCATATTGAGTCTGGTAAGCAGATTGGCACACATTCTGGTGTTCATCATTGGGGTGTTGGGCAGAGATTTAGAATTGCTGGATTTCCTAAACGTACTTATATTGCTCAGAAGACTGCTGAAACCCAGGATGTTTTGGTTGTATCTGGTCATGACCATGAGGCATTATATATTAAGGGATTAGAGACAGAACCACCTCATTGGATTTGTGATATACCGGAATCATTACAAGATGGGCGTAATTCAGTTTTTACATGTGATTTTAGATTTCAGCACACACATCCGTTACTTAAATGTGATTTGGTGAAATCATCTGAACAGGGTTTAATAATTAATCTTGAAAAACCTTTAAGTTCAGTGTGTGCAGGACAGTTCATTGTATTTTATAAAGAAAATGAATGTATTGGTGGAGCAAAAATTATTAGATGTGGACCATCTCTTTTTACTCTTGGTGAAACTGTTACAGTGTTATGATGTTTAATAAATTAATTTATGTTACTTTCTGTATTGTTTATTTTATGAGAATGAGAGAATGATACTGATAGATTTACATAAGATTTCAGTGTTAATATTAACTTAAAATAATTTGTAAAATAATATGAAGCATTTTATTTCTGTGACAAATGAAAACAAATATACTTAAACCAATTGTTTTTTTTTACTTTTCGGTATCTATTTATGTTAATGCTAGTGACAGTGGTGCTTTTGTGATTTCAGCTTGTTGCTGGTGTTTTTCTAAGTTAGAAACATTAGAATGCGGAAACAAACCTTTCAGCACACCAGAAGGCAGAGGTAGATTTCACCGGTGCTAAGTAGGGGATAAAAAAGATTTCCACTTCAAAGTTAAGAAAAACTTCAAATTTACTCAATATGACAATACTTGTATGAGAAAAAAGTTTCACATTAGCATATGACAAGCCCGATCTTATTATTCCAGCAACATTTTGGTCATCCCTTGCCATAAGGGTGGTCATATCAAAAATTGTTTAAGACAAAAGTTTTAGGTAATATTTAGAGGACTAATGACCACTTTAAACCAATTTGATACTGTGCCCATTAAGGAGGTATGATTTTTTTTATCTTCAAAACCCCGTTTTTGCTGCCTCTGGGCCAATGGTTAGTGATATCAAAAAATTTTACTTAAATAAGTTTTAAAGTTTGAAAGTGATTGGCGCAAAATTACAGCAATTATGTGTTCACAAGAAAGTGAAATATATATATAAACTTTTGAACTGACAGCAGTTTTGGGGTCTGGGGGATTTGAAAGGCGAATATGTCAAAATTTTCCAGAAGTCATGGTACCAATTACAATAGGTAGCTTTCTTATGAAATCTACCTAAAAAGTGTATTAGATCTGTTCATTCAGTGTACTGCTAATATGTGTTTGTGTACTTCAATATGATCAGTTGTTTTGAGATGTAATATAGATATATGGATATTGAGAGTACACACAAATTCATTCCAGTAATTTTCATTAGTTTTTATTTTTTTCAAAAACAAACTAATGAAAAATCCCATATTTTAAATACTTTTTTATGCAATTTACCATTTTTTTCATAATTACTATTTTAACAAAATAACTAACAATATGGTAAAATGGGATCACTATTGATCCCATTTATTGCCTCTTCAAAGGCAATATCAACATAGGTTTTTAATCAATACTGTAAATTACCGTCAACATAGGAAGCCCTAAGCAATACTGTAAACTTGCCTGATCCACTTCGATAGGTAAACTGCCCGTTCTGTACTCAGTTTCTTCCATATCCTTGTTTTCTTCTAACCCATTGTTGGTTCTGTGGATGCAGCTCTAACCCTACAAGTTTTACTAAGGTTGACAGACAGTACTTAAAGAGCTAGTAGTGTGTATCTGTAATATGTAGTAGAAGAGCCTCTTCTATCGACTGGCTTTGGGACTCCAGTTTGTTGAATATATATAAAAAACCTAATAACTAAAAAAAAGAGTCTTCCTCACATTCATTGCCAAATTACATAGTAATTTAGAGTAACTGGATAAGATGAACCTAACCAATCTTATCTTCCTTGATTTTTTTTACAAATGTTTTGGTTTCTGGTAAAATTTTGTTAATAACAATTTTTTTCAACACCTTTGGTTAACTACATCAACCGACTGTATCTAACCGCCATAACTATAATAGTTGCAGGCAACTTAATATATAGTAACTTCTGAAGATTACAATCGCCTTCAAGAATAAGAAGGAAGATCTCATGCCAGGATTAACAGGAAAAGTGAGATTATCGTAGTCATCATTTGGTATTATCCCTGAAACTGCCCTTTACACCATTGCTGTCTGCCTATTTCTTAACCAAGCTTTCTCCTTCATCCTTTACAGTTTTAAAAAATATATGAAATTCACTTCAAGTGTACATTTTATTTGCATTATCAGTTAGAATATTAAAAAAAATCATTTATATAATAATTTACCCATTTTTTATAAACATGAGAAAATAAATAAAATTTATAAAATATTTTTTTTTTTTTACATTAAAATTTATATTTCTTTTGTAAGAATTTTATTCGATGTAAGAATGAATAATATATTTTGGTTTTAAAATTCAATCTTCTGTTTTAAAAATTCAATTTTTTTTAATTGAAATTTTATCAGTAACCTCTCAAATGTTTTACAATAAATATACTTTTTTTTTTATACATAAGAAATATTAATTTGAACAAAAATAGATTTAATTTTATATGCAACAAAGATTGTACAAATAAAAAAATAAACTATGCATAAAATGTTGTACAGAATTATTTTCTTGAGCACAAAATTGAGACTGTTTTTTTTTAATTGGTTTAAGAGAATTAAATTTGTTGCATTAAACTTAACAAAAAAAATCATGTGTAGATGCTATATTACATAAAATATTGGAAATTACAATGGGATAAATATTTTTAGTTCTAGCGTCATGACCAGATAATTATTACTGGAAATTCCAACTGAATTAAAATGATGTCACCACCTATTTCAGTACACCACAATTCTCTTAGGCTCAGACATTGAGCTAAAAATGTAAATTCCAATAAAAAACTGAGTACAAAAGTATAATATATATATATATATATATATATATAAATGAACTGAGTGAGTGTTAAAAGGCATAATCACTTTGGAGCATACAGGAAGTACAAGGTGTTCAAAAAATGACACAAACTTATGGGAAAATGAACAAGTTACAATAGTTGTTGAAAGTGGCCTCCAGTATGCAATTCATAGAATTGAATACAACATTGCATGCTCTTAAACACGGTAACATTTGTTGAAAATTGCAGCGACACATTACTCAATTTCGCTCTGCAATTAGAAAATGTTGAGTGGATAAGTTTTGCAAGTAGCATCCTTAATGTATCCCCATAGAAAAACTCAGGAGACCGAGAGGGGTCACAACCCTTTCAAAATTACTTGTCCATGAAAACATCTATTCAAGAAAGTCAGTGTTGTTGGCTGTATGAACTGTAGCACTGTCCTGCAGAAACTACGTGTAATTAATACTCTAACTGGTCTGCAGGTATAGTGTTTACAAATTGTTGCACCAGCTTTATGTAGCGCTTGCTGATCATTGCACCATGAAAGAATGTTATGAAGATTCATGTACTTGAAATTGCACACTAAACACCCACTTTTTGTCCGTGCAAAGGAGACTCGTGCAGCTGATGTGGATTTTCTATACACCAAATGCATGAATTCTGCGCGTTCATGTATCCATCAAGGTGGAACCATGACTCGTCAGACCAAAACCAATTATTGAGTTCTTCTCCATCTGGGGTTACAGATGACATGAATCACTGACTGAAAGCTACACGTTTTCCAGTGAATGTAGGTAACAACTTGTGAACAACACTAATTCTGTACAGATGCATTTTTAAACACTTGCGCAATGCCATGTGCGTATTACCAACAGAGAGATCAGACTGGCTAAATAGGCATAGCACAGAATTCTTGGGACTAACAGAATATGCAGCTTGCATGTAAATCAACTTTTCTTTTCAGTGCTTTTGGCTGCGTCTGCTACATTCCTTGTCTCTTCGACATCATCGTATAGCTGCTTGATGAAGGACTTGTTTGGTGCGTCCACACCATATTTTTCTGTGAAGACATTCTGAGTCTGGGCACATTTAATGTATTGGGTGACAATGAATACTTTCTGCTGCATTGTGTAACTCATTTTTCCTCAACTAAACCAGCAACAAAAGAAGGAAACATTCTTCCATAACTTACTTGTGGTAAGATATAGATTCAAGTTTTGAAGACTGTTTAAAAGTCGGTTTAATTTATCAGAGCTATGTAAATTTAGCTGCTATTGTTTAAAGCCTGTTCTTAAACCATAATTTCACATCACACCTTCAGTTAAACAATCACAGTTAGACTTTCTGTGTCTTTCATACCTACAGCATAATCAAAAAAATAATAATTACAATTTTAATAGCTTTTCATTTTTTTAAATATATTGAAAATTAAATTTTTACTTTCGATCTTAATAAAGAACCCTAGCACATGAACAGGAATGGTGACAGTTTAGAGTGAAAAGTGACTCAAAGCTAGTTTCATAGATATTTTTTGTGCAGTAGTAAAGAAATTTTATTAATGGGTGTATTTTTATTATTGATTCGTGTCTCAGAATAAGTTTATCTGTATGGTGTTTATAAACCAAATGTGTGACACCGGCCACTGCCTTACGTGAAATTATTTATGAACTGATATCAGCAAATAAGTAAGCAATGATCTTTTATGATTACTTTCATGTAGTGAATACAATTCTTTTCTATTAAATATTCTTTAATGCTGAACAGCGTTTTTTTTTTTAATAAAATAGTTTTTGAAAATGAGCAGTAGATCGGTTAATACTCATATTGTTAGTGTTGTTTAGTTTGTTATAAATTTACTTCTTTTGTTGAATAATCAGTCGGTTGACTATTTTGATGCTATTTTCTATTCCTTTCAGTGTGTGCTAATCTTTTAGCTTTAACATAGTTTTTAACCTTTCATCCGAGTTTTTGTTTCATATATTCCAAATTTTGTCTTACTGTACAGTATTTCCTCTAAACATACTTCTTTTATTAAATTAACTAAACCTGGTTGTTTTAATATAAGTTGACCGAACTAACCTTAATTTGTTTTTATACAAGATTCTGCTACAATTTAATCCATCTTTCTAAAACCTCTTCATTTTGAATTATATCAACATACTAATTTTCAACATCTTCTTTTCATTTCGAAGGGTTTATTCTTTTACTTTATGGTTTACCATGTACAAATAAAGTATACATAACATTACAATCCTGTTCATTTGTTTAATGAAATTTGTTTCATCAAAGTTCACCTGTTTAATTCTTCATCACCCTATTCTATCTCATTTAATTACCTTTGTTTTAGTCTTATTTATTTTTACTCTAAATTTCTTTCCTTGAAAAAAATACACGCCGATCAGATTTAACTATTTTTGGTTTCTACCAAAAAAACAATACCAATACAAATACCAAATCTTTATGTTTTTTCCTTGGATAGTTAATTCAGTCTGAAATTTATCTTTTAATTTCTGTAATGCTTCTTTTATATATAGGTTAAGAAGTGAAGGAGATAGACTACAATCTGAACTTTTTTTTTGAATTAGCACTTGCTTTTCTGACTTCTGTTCTTTCACCTGCTTCTTATACAGATTTTTACTTTTTCTTTTCCTATATTTAAGTACCGATTCAAAATTTTCTAAAAATTATAAACAGTTCATTCAATTCTACACATTTTAAAGCATTTCTATTGATTTTTCTAGATCTACATGTGCCTTATTGATGGGTTTATTCTCGTTAGTCTGGATTATAAAAAAAAAAATCTGAAGACTGGAAAAAATCTTTTGTGACTGAACTGGAACATTTTTTATAACTGAACTGGTCTTCATATGACACATTTTATATCGGGTGAATCACATAGTGTTACTGGCACTTTCTGAACTCATTCTACTAGCGAAAATAATGAAAAAAAGTTCATATAAACATGGATCTGGTAGCGAGTTACGGCTAGCAAAAGACAGCCATGATCCGTGGGCAGAGAGTGAAATAAAACCAAACTGAAATTATAGGAACCCAAATTAAGGGGTAAACATGATGGTTTCTTATGGTTTTAGGACTGTGTTTAATAGCCTCAATAATGGTTTCATTAACATCATTATGGGTGGAACGGTCGCACTCAGTACTAATGCTAGAAAGTGTACCCATTTCTTGTAACATATGGTATGTACTATTAATTATTTGAGGATTTGGAATTCTGCGTCTAGGAAAACCTCTTTAATATTCTGCAGCAGTAGTTGCATTTCTATTACCCACTCACAAAATAAATGTCATGTCCTGGCGTTTTCCTCAGTCATAAATAACAAAGGCATTGCTACAGTATGACACCAATTAAGAAACACATACTTAATTAAACTATACTGTAGTGGCAACAATTCACAGCAGTAATGCAGAACATGTAATGCATTCATCATATGGCATAAATTGCCATGTATAAATACACGGTATTCATACAATACACACAATTTGAGGAATTAAACAATCTTTGTTGGCCAGCCGATTTCTGTGTTACCTACTAGAAAATCTGAGAAATTTTAATTTCTCAAATTTTCAATTTGATAGTGAATTCAAAAAAGATAGATAAACTGTATTGTTTGAATAATTTTAGTACTGGCTATTTTTATTTTATTAATTTTTTAATTTTATTTTTATCTTATTTTTTTCTTTCATTGCTTTTTGTAGGAAATCAAACATGCTTTGTACATGTAATCCCCTTGTTTTATTATGGTAAATGTTAGTAATAAAATCCTTTGATTCAAGAACTTTTTCTTGAACGTGTATTTGTTTTTTATTAGGCTATTTTACATCAGTTTTCGCAGAATTAAATTCTCTACAAGTTTTGATAATAAATTTTACTCACTTAGAAGTCATTTAACAAAATTTTTATATTACAAATTTAAAACAATGTATTTTTAGATAACAAATTTTTCAGTTTTACTTTAGAAATTATGAAAACTACTGGAGATATGGTTCTGGAAACTGTTTTATAAACCAGAAGAGACATAAAGTTTACACCTTAATTTGGATTCCTATAATTTCAGTATGGTTTTATTTCACTCTGCCCAGGAATCAGGGCTGTTTTTTGCTAGCCGTAACTCGCTACTAGACCAATGTTTATACAAACCTTCTTCATTATTTTCGCTAGTAGAATGAGTTAAGAAAGCGCTGGTAACACTACTGAATCACTGTACATAACATGTTACATAGATGCTTAACTATCTTAGTAAATATTTTTTATGGTGAAATGGAGAAATTAAACTGATGGTGCAATGGTTCTCAAATTTATCTACTCCTCTTTTCTTGATTCTATACTAAAGAAAGTAATTGTTTCCACTAAAAATCACACTCTTTTTAAAATCTGTTTTAGAATTATACATTTAAGATACTATTAAAAAGAACATATTTAGTTCTATTTTACCCAGTCAGCACAGTAATTTACACCATACATCATCAATTCCTACTGATATTTAGAACTCTTTAAAATTCAGATCTAGTTTACAGTCTCCTCAGAAGTAATCATCCAGTTCTTTCTTTTTTTTAATAGTTTTATCAGATAGTTTTTATCCTCTGTATTTTCCTTCTATAATTTCTTCTCATCAATGAGGTCTTTATTTTCTCTATAATAAAGGTTTTCCATTTGGACCTCCAGTACTAATACATTCTGGCTTCAATTCCTTAAATTTTAATATATGCTACATCTACCTTTCCAGTTATATTTTTCTCTACCTCATTACATCTCTCATTCAACCATTTTTCTCTTATTCGACTAATTGAATGAGGAATTGTGCACTTTCTTTTATAATTTTTAAAAACATTTGTAAAACTTTATGCTTAGTATTTCATATCATTAAATATAGATCAAATTGAAGACAAGAAAGAGACAGTAAGCTTTTAGAGTCTTGCGTAAAATATAAACTAATAATTGTGAAACTCAACTTTTTGAAAAATCATAAAAAGGTACGTGTGGGTGAGACCAAAGAAACAGGAGGTATGAAGTACATTATGTAATGATTCGATTAATATGTTGGAACAAATAATGTACTACAAAATATATTCATGAGCAGCCATTGATTTTGTCTAACATATTATCTTTTAACCTTCATAATGGGTGATTAACATATTATTATAATTTATTAACTGCAATTAAGAGCATAATGACTTGTGATGATTAATTTTGAGTTCTTGAGTGTTTCAACATTATTATGGTACACATCCATAATTTATAAAAAATAAGAATGAAAGGAGGGAAATAAAAGAGATGAAAAATTGGTTTTTACAATTCATTCATTCATAATATAAAGGCTAAGTCTTTTCTTCACAACCACTGCTCACTATTCCTTATCTTAATAAAGTATATGAAGCATATTTAAGTTTTGAGAGTGTTACTCATACATTGAATATCTCTTATATATCATCTTCATTTACTTCCTAAAATTTTAACAATTTAAAAAGAAACTTTGAACATTTATTGTAAACTAATACAGTATAAACCAGATGAGTATTTTTTTTAAAGTAAATTAAAAGCATTTTAATTTTTCAAAGTCTAGAGTCATTGTACTAAAAACAGCAATAAATAAATAATTTAAATGTTATAAAATTACATTACTGACACCAATGCACTTGTCAACCCATTTCCTTACATTCTCTGTCATAAACCTAATAATATTTTTGTATTCCTTGATGAGGGCAGCACTATTGAGAATGTGAGTGATCAGTTCACATGTGCCTACTTTTTATTTGTTCACCTTGGACTTCATTCATCCCCATTAACAGTAATTTAAGGAGTAAGGTCTAATGATCTAGGTGGTCAGTTTACTGACCCTCTATGTCCAATCCATCTATCAGTAAACTTCTCATCTAATAATTGTCTTACTTCATTTGTGAAATGTGTTTGTGTTCCTTCAAGTACATTTCAATTTGTCTTGTCATTGAGAAAATTTCAGGCTCAGTAAGAGATTCATTGAATAAAAATTTAGGATAATTTCTTTCTGCACATTGTTCTTGAATGAAAAGGCCTATTAATTAAAACTTTTAATTTATTTTTAATTTTTATAAATTCATAAAATTTTTCTGTAAAGTTTTGTTCTATTTAGTTTTTAATAATGAAAATTGATGTTTTTTTGTTTTTCATAGACTTTATTACATCAATTTCCTCACAATTAAATTCTCTACAAGTTTTGATAATAGACTTTATGCATTTATTTGTTATTTAACAAAGTTATTGTTTTTTCAAACATAATAATGTGTTTTTTGGTCACTGAATTTCTCTGTTTTACATTGGATATCATGAAAACTACAAGAGGTACATTTCCAGGACCTGTTTTATTTGAATTTTCAGGTCAATAAAATAAGAACACAAGTTTACCTCTTATACGATGTGTGGCTATTAAATAATGAGACTAATGCTGTAAAATATTTTATTTTAAATTTATATATATTTAGTTATTATCCTCTTCAATATACACCCCTCCTCTAGGCCTAAAATGCTCCATGCAAATTTTTCATTGTTCAAAACAGTACTGGAAGACTTCTTCTATGAGCGCTTTCATTATGTGTGCCACTTTTTCTTTCACAGCTTCAACGGTCTGAAATCTTGTTCCTTTTAATGCAGATTTGACTTTGGGGAAGAGAGAAAAGTCACATGGTGTCAGGTCAGATGAGTAAGTGAATGGTCTAATACTGGGATGTTGTACTTGGCTAGGAATGTATTAACAGACAATGCAGTGTGAGCCGGTGCATTGCCCTGATGAAGAACCATGGACTTGCTCTTTCACAATTCGGGTCGTTTTTTTCTTATTTTTTTTTTACGGAGTTGAGCAAGGATCTCAAGATAGTAATGCTGATTAATAGTTTCACTTTCAGGAACCCAACGAAGGTACACAATCCTATGAATATCGGAAAAAACAATCATCATCGCTTTGAATTTTGATCATCTTCAACGTTTTCTCGGCCATCTTGGAAACGCTTCAAACACTCAAAAACCCGTGCAAATGATAAACATTCATTGCCATATACCTTTTTCAATAAAAGATAAGTTTCAGTGTAATGCCTCGTATAATGCCTTAAAAATTAGAGTTTGATGTCATTTCATGGGGAGAAATGAAATTCGGGCAAAATGTTTCGCTAGCCGTAACTCGACAACAAAGCAATATTTGTTAAAAAAAGGTATATATGTTTGTATGGATTTTTTCCTTATTTCAAGCTTTCGAATCAGTTCCCAAAATATTTCTCTTTCCTCCTGAATCATTCTGTATTATATATGTTTATATATATATATATATACTAACTTACTTTCACAGCTTTGCCCGTGCTATGTGGTTACTTGCGTTTCCCGTAGCAGTCTATCTTTTTATTTTATGTTTATTAGTCAAGTAACCAGAGACAGGTGCAGCCAGTCATAGATACAGTAACGGTGGCAGTGGCTGTGGTGGTTGACCCACAGTGCCGTATACCTTTGCATCTCTTTAAAAAAATCGGAATTAAAAAACAAACAAATTGTAAATGGTTTTTAAATATTTATTTGAAGAGTATTTGCCATCCCTAGTCTACTGAATATCTAGTTTACTATAGTAGGGATTGGGAAAATTTACAATCATTGTTAAAAACCTTTCTTCAACCCCTTTCAAGGTCGTATTTCAAAAATATAGAAATTGGTTTATTGATATATAAAGATTACTCACCAAAAATCAGGTTGATTTCTTAATTTTTTAGCAAGAAATTAAAAGAATAGGGTTTCAAAAAAATTCAAAATCAATTTTGACCCTTGAAACTCGTAATGAAACTCAAAGAATTTGAAATTGGTTTTTAGATGTTTATAATCAATCAGTCTAAACTCAGCTCACACAGTGATAGACACTTACAGTTCACAATTAATTAATTCAGTTCATTAAAGTTTATACTTCAACTGAAAAATTACTGCTACTATACATATATTTTTTTCGAGATGAAATACCTTCTCGGTTATGTCAAGAAACATGGGTAAAAATTTAGGAGCGATAGATCGGGTAGTTTTTTGTATATCCAAACAAAAAGCACTCTCTTCCTCTTTTTTATAATAGTACACACACACACACACACACACACACACATTCACCTCCTTATCTGTTTGTTTTATTTTATTTTTTATTAAAATAACAGTTATTTATATTATACATATATAAAACCAGTCAGTTGTAAGACTGCAGCAAAATATAAAAGATTAGAATATAAATTAAGCTAAAGAATAAATTTCAAAAAAGAAGATAAATTAAGTTGCATAATAACATTTTAAGCATAAATTAAATGTTAAAATTAACAATAAATTATAATTTATTAAAAAATTAAGTTTTTTATCCACCTGAGCTGTAAAAAAATATTCATCGTTCTATATGGGCTTATTTAGGGATTTTTATAAAAAAGTATTGTTTAAAATTTTTGTTTAATAAGTCTAGGTAGTCTGTTAAACATTTTTATATCCAAATAATGTAGACAAACCACCTAGGGTCTACACCTAGGTCTAGTGGTCAACTCGTGGTCGCAAATCAGTTGTTTATCGACGATTTTCTGAGGTTCAAATCCTAGTAAAAGTTGTCGCTTTTTACGGATTTGAACACTAGGAATGGTTGGCCTGAGTCTGTACAAGACCACACCTCATTTGCATGTCATATATATAATTCTCATCTAATTGAGTCTTGGGAGGGGGTTTTTTTATTGTTTACTAGTTGAACAGATTGCTACGTACACATTCTCTCTTTATCTGTTTAACTACCGGAACCACCATTAGGCAATAATTCATAGGATGATATGTATGAGTGTAAGTGAAGTGCAGTCTCAGGTCGACCATTCCTGAGATGTGTGTTTAATTGAAACCCAACCACCAAAGAACACCGGTATCCACGATCTAGTATTAAAATCCGTATAAAAGTAACTGCCTTTACTAGAATTTTAACTTTAGAATTCTCGACTTCGAAATCAACTGATTTGCGATGACGAGTTGACTACTAGACCACCCCGGTGGGTAACGTACACATAGGAAAAAAATATGTAGACTCTTCGCAAAAGATGGGTAAGCGTTTTGAAAGTTCAAGTGTAGCAATTAATTATTTTCAACAAAGAACAGGCGATTTATTTTTGAAAACAGACTGATAATTCAGGAAAATAAACTATTGTAAATGTTAAATTTATATTTTAAAATAACTGTCTGAAGGAATTTTATGCGTTTAATTATCTGTATAATTAAATTTATCATCAAATCATAAATAAAGAATTAACAAGTGTACGATTTATTCAAAATGAACACTAAATTAAGGAAAAAAAGAATTATCCTTACTAAATTATCGATACATCGAATGGTGATTTCATTTCGAATATGGATCGAGAAAGCGGGTTTTAAAGGAAACCTAAAATGGATTCATCGATATACTACAAATAAACGTTTCGTAGAAGTACTGAAAAAGTAACTTAATAGAACCGAACATTTTTTAAATTAATTTTTATTGTTTTAATTTTGAACTTAAAAATATATAAAAATTAATTTTCCTCATTAAAATCTGTAATTCGTTGATTATTATGCATCTAATTAGAATCGGCGTGATTGACAATAAATACTTAACATCACTGAATAAAGATAAAGAAATTTTTTACTATCAATTCAATTGTAAAGTAGAATTATACTTCTTGGCGTTATCGCCCTAGCTTTAAATTATTATTCTGTAATTTGTTTTCATAATATAAGATATCAAGATAATTTTACTCTCTTTCAAGAGTGAAGTAACACGTAAGTCACGAACTCGACATACCTGAGAAATATAACATTTACAAATACATTAAATTCGACCAAAACAATATATTAAATTAACAAACAACATAGATCAAACATGCTGTTTTACCACGTATTAAACGGACTGCCTAACTGTTGTAAGACGAACGCCATTAATTGTACCCTGACCTCTCTAACATTACGACGAAGGAACTCCATCGTAAATATGAAAAGTCTTTTTTACGAATAGGTGTCGTAACCGAAAAGGTTGTAGACTACCTTTGATGGGACACGAGTGACTCCTGAAACTCGGTTAGCTATTTTCATAATTAAATGCATCCGGCGCTAAAATATAGCGTAAGGAAGCTTTAATGATATTCCTTAGTAAACCGCTGAGGAAAATGAGAAAAAAAACAAGTGATTTACTGATTAGTTCATCAGAGAGCCGAACATACGGTTAATCATCGGCGTAACAAGTCCAGCAAAAATCTACGAGTTGCACCTAAACTCATTATAAAGACTGAACATCATTATTTTCAGAGAAAAAAATCTTCGAACACATCTAAAAGCAAATTTATTTGAACATATTCATAAAGTTGGGTCGTTTTAAATGTATACTTATTTAATTTCCTTTACACCAACCCTTTAGATATATCGTCAATTCTCTTCTTTTTTTTTACTTTCATTTCTGTTTTCTAAATCGAGGTATGAATTGCTATGCATTACTGAGTACGTTTTATTTCTATTCATCGATATACTACAAATAAACGTTTTCATAGAAGTTTCTTTTTTTTTCATTGTATGGGTTTTTATTTTTTTAGCAAATTTTTTTTTAACTTAAGGAAAATTTGATATTTTAATAATTTTACTCCTTTTATCTAAAGTTTTATTACCTTATGTTATTACATTTTCAAGATATACAATTTTCTTATCATTTGTTTTCTCGTTCTTTTTTATTTCATTCCTTTTGTAAATTTTTAATATTATTGTAAATTTTTCAGCAGTGATTTTACTTTCAGCCTTCCAGAGACATTTTTCATAATGCTAACATTAATTTTTTTTATACTTACCGTCTCTACTTTAATATTTTTATAACGCTTGCCATTTGTGTACCCGCTTCTCATCATTTACTTCAGTTTCTTTATTCTTTGTTTTCATTTGAAAAAATAGCTTCCTTCTATACATAAAAATACAGAGAAATCCTGTTTCATTCATCCTATTTTTATTAATCGCTTCTCTGTTAATTACGAGGGATATCTCTAAAGTAAAGACCGCTGGGAAATTTCTCTCCTTAAGGTTGGCGAACCTGTGTCGTACATGGCCACGCTAATAATGTACATACTGCATTGTTGTCTGTAAGTTGTCGCGTTGTAGTATCTTTGATTAAGTGTGAATTATTACGTTATAAAATGAATAGGAAAATCGATGTTGCCGCTGGCTGTGAAATACGTGTAGTTATACGTTTTTTAAACCATCAAAACGTTAAGCCGGCTGAAATTCATAAGCAGTTGGTTACTGTGTACGGTGATAATGTAATTAATGAAAGAAACATCAGAAAATGGTGTGAAAGGTTTAGAAATAACAGAATTAATGTGCACGATGAAGAACGTTCGGGGAGGCCCTCGATAATCATCGAGGACTTACTGAAACACGTCGATGATGAAATCAGAAAAGATCGTCGCTCAACGATTTCCGATCTGACTCTTCTTTTTCCTGATGCTTCAAGAGCTGTTATTGGTCACATTGTTTATGACCATTTGGCTTCAGAAAGGTTTGCGCACGCTGGGTACCTCACGTCTTAACGGAACGCCACAAAAAATCCGAATGGAATCTGCTTTGGAATTTTTGACGCGCTACACAGAAAAATTTGATGAGTTCCGTTATTCAATTGTTACCGGCGATGAAACATGGATTTCGTATTACACGCCAGAGAGAAAACGGCATTAAAGTGAATAGCGTCATCCTCAATCACCAACCAGACCGACAAAGGTCAAGCCGCAGCCATTTGGACGCAAACTGATGGCCACAGTATTGGGATCGGTTTGGCAAACTGCTGATTGATTTCATGCCACGTAGAACGACTATAAATGCAGAAGCCTGCTGCGAAACTCTACGTAAGTTACGGCGCGCCATTCAAAATCGGCGATGTGGGCGGCTGACCGACAGCGTCGTCCTACTGCACAATAATGCACATGCACGTCCACATAATGCGGGTCCGACAAGAGATTTACTGAGAACATTTGGATGAGAAATTTACGATCACCCACCATATAGTCTGGACTTATCTCCTTCTGATTATTATTTGTTTGGGAAATTGAAAGAAGTTTTGAGTGGTAAGCAATTCGCGGGTGACGATGCACTTAAAAATGCTGTTATTCAGTGGCTAAATGGACTGGCAGCAGAAGAATACGATGAGCTGTGTATATTGAAGCTGGTGTATTGCTACGATAAATGTCTTAATTCATGTGGCGATTATATAGAAAAGTAGTTTAAGAGGAAAAAAAATTTATTGTTTTCAGAATAACTTTTTTTACAATGAAACGGTCTTTACTTTAGAGATAACCTCTCTTATATATAATAATCATATAATTTATTTCAGAGCATAAAAATCTACGGCTTAACATAATAATTTCAGGCCTTCAAAAAACGTTTAAGTGCTGTTATCAAACTGCAATTTTTTGAGAAAAACTATTTACCTGATTTTTTGAAAGATAATAAGAGACCAAACGCAATGCACTTATGTTTTTAAAAGTAGCATCTAAAAAAAAATCAAAATAATTCTTGCTTTGGCTTCTTGGTAAAAAAAAAACTAGATCTAGAATCGTTTAGATTAGAACTTAATTTCTGTTATGATTCTACCTTCCAGAATATCGTTTAATGAAACTATAGGAATAAATATAAGCTAAAGCAAATCAACCGGTTACTTCGATCTTATTCTGATTAATTAAAACGCCCGAGATCAATTCTCGTCAAAATGTTTGACTTTCAAGGAGAAAACCAACTGCCTTTTGAGGTATCGTTACCAATAAAAGCAAATAACTAAAAAAAAAACTCGTATCTTAATTTATTAATACGTCCATTATGCAAAAATAATTGAATAAATTAAAAAAAAAATTACTTACAAGATCACATCCTTTTACGAGATGAAAACCTGGTTTTTTAGAGAGAAATTTATTCGCTCAGAGAGTATGTTGAAACGTAAAATAAGCTAAAAGTAATGAACTAACTTTGAAAAATAAACTAAACAGTTCAAATGATAATTTTCAATTGTTTTATTATACAAATATAATAAATCATTCATTTTTTTAATCTCTACAAATAGGAGCCAGATTTAAAACAAACAACTTTCATACCAATAATTTATTAACCCTTAATTTGACTCTGATTTGGAAAAGTTGAAATTTAAACAAGAATTGCATTGTACTGTATATTATTTTTTATTGTCAGTTTTGTTACTTTTTAAAATTTATTTTTTATGAAACTGTTTAATTCAAATTTACAATATGAGTAGCTCTACAATAGTATGAAAAAGAATTGTTCACATTAAGTACAAAACGTAAGAAATCTGCATCTTGATAATAATCAGAAAATGAATTTAGAGATGATAATAAGTAGCTCTTACTGTATGTGAGATCCTACCGATCTGGATCTGAAATCCGAGAATATATATTACTTCATGTTTCCCGATTAATTTTCTTTAATTTTTCATAAAAAACTAGAATGCTATCAGGCTATAATCATTATACAGGTGAGCAAGATAAACCCGAACCCATAACGTAACCGCTGCAGAAATTTTATGAATGATACGGATAAATTAAATTAAAAAAAACATAAAACGTACTTTAAATTTTGCATTTATCTACGTTATTAACAAAAGATGTTCAAAATGAGATCACCCTGGGCATTGATGCACGTTTGTGCTTGACTGACCATATTGAGAGTCATCTTACCAAAACTTGTTGTCAATCGCATTGATTTCTCGTTGACTGTTCACCTTCAGTTCACCAATATTGTGGAGATTAGATGCATAAACTCTCTCCTTTGAGTAGCCCAAAGAAAAAAATCACAAGTAGACAACTCTGGGGAACGTGGAGGCCACCGTCCTCTGCTGACGGCTCGTTCATTTGTGAAAGCTGCATGAACGCGTTTCGGTGAAACGTTTGATGTGTGACACGCTGCCCCGTCTTGTTGGAAAAAGCTGTATTCTTTTTCATGATCAGTTAATTGCGCATAGAGTTCTTTCAAAAATTGTGAGGTAAAATTTTTTATTGACAGTCTGGTCAAAAAATATTGGTCCACTATACGATTACCGGAAATGGCATACCAAACACAAATGTTTTTATTGTGAAGTGGACGGTGTAGTATCTCGTGAGGATTCCTCGCCATCCAATATCTGGTGTTTTGCGAATTAACATGGCCGGATAAATGAAACCATGTCTCGTCTGACATGAAATACGATATCGGGTCTATCTGTCCACTAACAATGTTTTCGAGATCCAGTTGCAATAATCAAGTCGTCTCGTTTGTCTGTCTTCTTCAGTTGTTGTACAGTTGTAACGCGGTATGATTTCAATTTAAATTCATGAAGAATTTTACGACAAGATTTGTATTTAACACCAGATTGTTGGGATAACTTGCGTAGTAATTTTTTTGGACCGGCAGTAATTCTCCTTTCAATATCGACAATGGCCTGTGGAGTCCTAACGGAAGATTGCCTACTTCGTTTTACATTAGAAATCGAACCTACAGTACGCCATTTTGTAACTAAATCGTGTAAGCTACTCTTCGCTGGGATACAGGAATTCGGAAATTTTTTTACGAATATTTGACGTGATTATTTAAACGATCTAAAACGAATATAGGCCTCAGCTAAAGCTATCCTCTCCTGGATTGAATAAGGAATTTTACACAAATATAGTTGCACTTCAGAATTTCCAACACTTTTGTATATAAATTTTTTCTTGTCTAATTTCCAAAAAGTTGACTTTCTACACTCCACCGATTGAAAAAAGGTTTAATGGTGATTACCTCTCAGAAAATTTATTTAAAATAAAATTCAATATGTAAAACCTAAAGAGAGTAAACTTTACACATCTTTCGTTTCTTGAAGGAAGGAATTTTTAGTTTTTTAAAAAGCCGAAAAGAAAATATTTGTTGCTAAAAAAAAGAAGAAATTTATTGCCAACAACAATCAAGAGATAACAATTGAAATGATTAAATAGAAACAACCCTTTAGTAAACTTTTTTTGGAAATTTTACCCGGAATTTCTCCTTCCTAATTTACTAAAATGACATCATACAAATATGTATTAAAACTCATTCGAAATTGTGCGTAAATACCTAAGTGTCAAATATATTTATTTTCTCTTTTTTGTAAATATTAAGCTATACTTTCGTGACTTATCAGTTAATTAAAAATTATTATTTCAGTTATTTGTACAGTCTACAAAAATGCAAATTTATTTCATCTAAATACAAAAAAAAGTTCATTGATAACAATTCTCTTTCAGTCGTGCCAATCTGTTGTAAAATAATTATTCGGTCTCTATTGTTCATAAATACAGAACTGATCTGAATCTGACGTATAAGATTGGCACCACTGTTCTAAGGTGTGAGTTGCTGGCACTGCATCTGAACTAATGCTTCCCAAGAAAGTTGCTTTAGTCTGTCGACGTCTGTTGTTGCATTAAGTTAATGGGTTACAACCTACTATTACTAATTTTTTTTCGTTAATTTACGTTCGGCAAAACTGATCGTACCCATCCATTTTTTTAAATATTTATTCTATTGACTCAATACTTCTAATTGTGATTTAACTCCATTCTATGATTAAACTTTGACTTAAAAATTATGAGTGACGTTAAAAAAATAATAATTTTTTAGTGTTGTGCGTGTTTGTAACAATGTTGGTTAGTAACTTAAGTTACATGTGTTATTAAAAATAATAATTTTCTTCGTCTCCTGTAAGTTATATTTTAATAGCCATTATTTATGTTGCATTCTATATTTTAACGGTAAATATTCGATTAAAAATTGTCGGTAGTTATAGTGTCATGTTTGTAGTAACTTGTTTACTTTAGAATCACGTGGTTTTTTTTAACGAATTAGCTTTATTTTAAATCCAAACTAACTGACCAAACTTTTTGGGTAAGTAAAATATTGCAATAACTTTTTTAAATAAGAATGTTTTGGAGGTTCTCATAAGAAATTTATTCTCTATGCCTAGAACTCGAGTAATACAAGAATAATAACTTATCCTTATTAACTAATCGTACTCTAACCAATGTTTTTTAATTTTTTTTACGGATACACTGTATAATTCATAGATTTAAAAAATTAAAAAAAAAAAAAAAAATCGCTTGGCTTTTTCTCCATGGAGAAAAAGCCAAGCGATTTGATACGATTTCCGTACAATGCTAAAAAACACATTTTAACAAACGATGAGCCTTTAATTGTGGAAATTACATGACAAATAGAGTACAAACATATATTCCTCGGCTATTTTTGCACACAGGCATATAATGGAAGGTATTTTCGTTGTACAACTTTGTTTCAAGTTATTTTAAATTGTACCTTGTACAAATAAACATAATAACAAAAATCTTTATTTGTAGCAAAAGTGTAATACGAACGAAAAGGCTTATACGCAGCATTTCAACTAATTAATGTTGAATTGAATTAAGAATTTTTTTTTTGTTTAAAATTTTAATCGTAACAAATTTGTCAGTCCGACAGATTGATTTCAATAACATTCCGACTGTGTATTGTTATCTAAAGCTGTTTTCTCGAGATTTAGTGTTTTCCATCTTTTGTTTACGAATTAATCAGCTTTTATTTGCTGTTTGGTTTGATATTTGTTCATACATGACAAACTAATCCATCGGTCTCTTCCAAATTGCAATATTCACGAGTATGGATCAAATTTAACTGTATTGGATTGGAAAAGAGACTACAGTAGTAAACTATAGTTAAATTAAAGGCGCTTAAATATATTTGAATATTTAAATTCGTAATATATCAATTTTCTAGGATGTATTATCAATTTGTTGAAAAAATAAACAAGAATGGTTGCACACATTGACTTGTAATCAATAAATGTCACTGTCTATCAAGCCGCAATAATTTTTTTGTGTAAGATATCGTTTGAGTGATGTTTCCAAATATTTCACCCCGTTTACGGTGTTTAAAGAGAAGGTATAAGATAACGAATTGTAGAAGCACAGAAATAACAGGACAAAGGAAAACCTTAGAAGCTAAAAATACGAAAATTTTTAGCTTTGTGATTTTGTTTATAAGTACCAGAGAAAGGAGAATTGATGATGAATGTAGATTATTTTACGACAAAATAATATTTTAATGAAATCCATTTAACGAATCTTCAATTTTTTTTTAGAATTTGGGAGACATTTTTTGTCAAAGAAATGAAGGAAGACTAATTCGGGGGCAAAGAAACATTCATATTTCGAACAATGGAGCATTAAAAGATAAATAAATAAAAATAAAAAAAAAAGTTGATTTAGGACATTGCCAACCTTTCCCGGCATTTGTAATGAGTTAAAAATTTCATCAGTGATGATAATTACCCTCATAAACTTACCATGCTGCTCTTATCCTTAAGATCTTATTTATTAACTTATTCATTTTCTAGTTAAAGAAACACGATACAAGGAACTAATTTTGTTTCTTAAAGCAGGAAATGTTAAAAAAAGTTATCCGAACTTGAATTTTCTACGGTTCTATGTCCGGTATTATAAAATATTAATGACAATATTTTGAGTTATTTGAAAAAAAGTTTCTTTTACAAAAATGACTCCCTAGCGTAATAATAAAAGCTAAAAATTGTTCTCGTTCTGAGAAAATTTAAATAAATTTCTTAAGTAAATTGGTTGAAACAGTTAAAAAATTAATTAATTTTTAAATAAATTTTTTGAATGTTGAAATGCTTTTTTAAAAATATTAAACCTATTTCAATGATTTTATTATATCTCTTTTGTAAGCTAAAAAATAAACACAAGTGAAATTCTCATGAAGTTTAATCTCCTTTGAGATGAACCATTTTCACAATATATTCTCATTTGCTTATCCAGTTTTTTTTCTGTGTTTTAGAAGAATGAATCCGAATACACAAACTGCTATAAAAGCTTCTTGGTACAATTTTACTGCGATGCAAAGCTAAACAAATACCAAAATATATGTATACATACATAATTCTAACCTTCGTGACAAGGTAATTCTCAGTCTTTCATCCGGCAGGCATCGCGTTCGAATCCAGATAAGGGTTGACTTTTTTTGTGCGCTATAAAATTAATTAATTAATCTAAGACTTCACATACACTGTATTTTTTTCCTGTTTAGCCTCCGAGAATCACCGTCAGGTATTATTTTAAAGGATGAGTGAGGATAATAAGTGTAAATGAAGCGTAGTTTTGTACAGTCTCAGGTCGACCGTTTCTGAGATGTGTGGTTAATTAAAATCCAACTACCAAAGAAAACCGGAATCCACGATCTAGCATTCAAATCCGTATAAAAGTAACTGCCTATTAGGATTTGAACGTTGGATCTCTCGACTTCGAAATCAGCTGATTTGCGAAGACGCGTTCATCACTAGGCCAACCCGGTGGGTTTCACATACACTGTATTAGTCGCGCGTTATCTTTTCCATGAATTTGAAGCTACTCTGTACAATTTTATTTTATTACTGTATTTTTCCTTTAAAAAAGGAAAACGAAAGAGAATTGCGTATTATAGTTTTATTCAGCTTTTTACCCTGAGGCTCGTGTAAAAGAATTCTAAGACATTTCTTATTAACAGTCAATATATATATATATATTATTTTCACTAAATTTTAACATTTTTTCATGTCCAAAACGTTTCCAATTCCTGTTCATTTCCAAGAAATGGTTATTTTCAGTCAGGAATCGTTATAAATAAAATGATTGATGGTTTAAAAAACTGGGTAAGATTAAAATAACGATAAAAACCACTACTATATCGCAGAAAAATGACATTTGTAAATAAAAATGTTGTTAAATATTTCGTGTCAGTGCGGGAGGATGTTAAGCCTCAAGCTCATCGAAAAATATGGCACGACTAGGATAAAATGACTTGATTTGGAGAGGTTATCACGATATGTTCGTGTTTCCTAATTTATGTAACATTAGGTAAATAATAGTAAATCTCCTCTGTTAACATCCTTTAAATGTTTGTAAGAAACATTAAGCTTGTTATCCTTTCTTAACGTATTATAATTTAATACATCTCTTTTTCAGTTTTCTGTGTAGGTAAGAAAACGATATTACTTTATCAATAATTGATTAATAAGAATAAAATCATAATTTAGTCTTCATCAATAACATTGTTAAATTTATTGTGCGGTTCTATTCTAAAGTATTCATTTACTGTTTTAATTTTCTAAGTAGAACAGAAAGTTACTGTGTTTAGTTATAAATTAAGTAGTAGTTTAACAATGAATTTCTTACTACTGTACGCCAGCGTGAAACTTGGCAATTATGAAATAGCTATGGTTAAGCGGTAATCGGGGTTCAATATTTGTGCCTTGGCAATAACATCATACGTGTCATAATTCCAGCAAAGCTGATTTAAGCATCTTGTTTTTTATTTTAATGAGATTATACGTTACTTTACTAGAAATAAATTTATGTCATTATAGATAATATTATTAATAACTATATTTACTGTTACTGTGAATTAATCAAACAGAATAAAATTTATATCGTATTTTTAATGCTATTAAATAACTGCCGATTATTTATTTAACTTCAAGTACGTAACTATACTGTATTCAGTTAGCTTATAGAGTGAAGAATAAACAAACGTTGCCTTCGTGTGAGTGAATTGGTATGATTCTGCTGAGTCATATCCCTTGCGTCAGTGCCAATTCACAACGCGGCCATATCTATACAGAGCGTTTCATAATGTTCTTAGGAGTCACAAAAATTCAGTACAAAAAAGTATTTTACTTACCTAAATGAAAGTTGCACGAGGTGATGCAGGGACTCAAACAGTTTTTGGTAAAATCTATAAATGTTCAATATGTGTGCTCCTCTGGTGACACGGCACACATCAACACGAAAGTCTAGCTCTTGCCAAAGTGGTTCTAACATGTCATTTTCGATGCAGTTGAATGCATTGATTATGCGATCCTTTAGCTCAGCGATATCGTGCGGTATTGGTGGGATAAACACCTTATCTTTCACGTAACCCCAGAGAAAGAAATCACATGGCGTGAGGTCTGGTGATCTTGGTGACCACAGCATAATGTGTTGGTCTTCTTCAGACGCACGTCCTATCCAGCGCCGAGGTAATGCTGTGTTAAGGTACTGTCGAATATCTTTATGAAAGTGTGCAGGACAACCATCTTGCTGGAAAATGAAGTCGTTGAGTAGCTGAGGCATAAGCCATAATTGTCCGGGTGAGCCACTGGATAACCAGTGGCAAAATCGTGAATCGAATACCTCCCTATCATTTTGTGCTCAACCCGATTGAGTTAATTTGGGGAAGATCAAAATTTACGTATCGTCAGAAAATACTGCTTTTAAAAAATATGATGCTAAAAATTTATTCTTAAAAGCCACCGATAAAACAGGCCAGCAGGAATGGAAAACTGTATAAAACATGTAATGGATACTATTGAACCAAATTATTGGGAATTGGATAATATAGAAAACAAAACTGAGCCTCCCGTTGTATCTCTTAATACTGACAGCACTACGGATTTGTCGCAATCAGATGAAAAAAACTGAATTGAATTTATGTTTTTTATTATAATAGAAATTTAATCTAAAATATTAGTGAAATTTTATTGTTTGTGGACGATTTACAATTTCATAACTCTTAAAACACTCAAATAAAATGTCTTGAATTATTTAAGTTTAAAATATATATATATATAATAATTAAAAATATAATAGCACTTGGCTACTGAATATTAACGTCGCGTAGTTTCTTTAATGCATCAGGATTTACAGGAGATGAATCGGCCGCTTGAACACTCGTACCCTCAGTTTGTTTACTTGATCTCTATAAGCTAACTGAATAAGGTGTATTGCATTCGGTATTATTTTAAACACAAGTATGGAACAGAACATAAAGTAAAGTAATGAATAGTACAGTATCAGAAATATGAGTGAATCTTAATTAGTTATTTTAAGTTGTACAGTAAAAACAGTCAGTTCTTATTACAGTTTATACGGTTAATTTTGTTCGTTATTGTAATGGTTATTTAATAACGACGATATCTTTATGTCAATATTTGAATTTATTTAGTGATTTAATTTTAATTTCGAGTTAGAAATTCAGTGGGCCTACTACTATTTTATTTTGCATTATAATACCGTTTATTTTTTATAGTTTTTAATTTTCTTTAATTCTCTTTTAATAAATCTAAAATTGATTGTATTTTTTATGTAATAGATATATAACATACTTCATTATAATTTGTTATTCAAGGTTGAATAATATTTTTCAGTATAGATCCTAGTATATAAATTAGTGTTTTTTTTTTTTTTTTTTTTTGCTTTTTCTATTGATGAATTAATTCGCCATAAAGAAGCTTGTATGAAGTAGTTGTATGAAGCACCATAAAGTAGTTATATGAAGGCAGAATTTGTAGCGTATGAAAAATGTCACTTCTGACTGGGATTCGAACCCGGGACCTCCAGATGAAAGGCCCAGACGCTACTACTTTATTACGAAGATCGGTTTTAGTAATTTAGATTAAATTATATATTATTATGAAGTCATGTAATATTAGTAAAATATATGTATAAGCACAAGCCAATCGGTCACACTTAGAAAGATGAAAATATTTTCTACGGCGAAAAGTACGTACGTGCGAAGTGCACGTTGACTGTCATGTTTTCCGCCAATCGTTAAGTGTTTTTACTTTTTATTTTTAATTTATATGCATTTTTTCAGTGGAATGATTGAAATATTTTCAAGGATAAGGTAAAAAAAAAATTAAGCGGACAAGTCCACGCATCAATTAATATTTACAAAACTAATCAGGAATAATTAAAAAAAAATTAAACATTGTTAATTCTTATGATTAAAGCGCTTGAACATGCCGCTGTAGCATCAAGCATACTGTCAGGGTTATAGCCGATAATAAGAAAAAGAAATCATAACGTTCCCTTTAAGCATTAAAACTGGGAATTTTAAAAATATTATGTGAAAATAAATTTCTTCAAATATAGAACTTCCACTCTGGATTAGATTTTGTGATCGTATAACAATAGTTGAAGAGATGACTTGTTTCTTGTATAACTTACTTTGGATAAACCGACGGCAATACAAGGGATTGTTTATTTCTTGTATTGCTGACGGTATTGCCCTTGTATTACAACGGTACTGATTTAATCAACTCAGTAGAGTTAATCTGTAATTGAGAAACTTACAGAAAAAAAAACGAGTAATGGGATTATACTTAATCTTAAATTGCTTGTTATACAAAAATTACTACGTAAGTATTCTAAACAAGTCGTTTAAAAACTGAAGTCGTTTAAAAAGGAATTTATCTTATTACTAGATTTAGAATTTACTAGATTACTAGAATTTATCTTATTACCTTTCTATTTCCAAAAATTCATGAAATGGTGTTAGCCTAATTGATTTATGAAAGTATTTTGAAACGTGAATACTACGTTTTCTTTGTTTATGAGATATATTATGTAAAAAAAAGTAATAATAAATGAATTAGTCTTAGAATATCAATTAAAAATGGACAGACGAGTAAAGCTATGCGTATCTCATTGTTAAATCCGTTTAATAAAAAGATGTGGTGAAGTTTTAATCTCAAGTAGTAAACAGTAATGTGTAGGGGGATACACTAATTCTTAGTAAAATTTATCCGTACTCAACCGTTAGAAATATGACAGAACTGTAATCGAAACTTGCAGCTTATTGTGAGATGGTTACAGGGTAATCTCAAAATAAAAATAAAATAATTTCAAAAGGAGGAATTCTTTTTCTTTTTTTTGTTTCATCCTAAAACCAGAATCGACTGTTCTACTTCGGTTTATTTATGGCTCTTTCTGTCTAAAATATTGAAATAAATTACGACCTTTCTTTTCAAGAAGTCAATTAGGTATAAAGTTGTAGATGTGATTTTACTTAAAAAGTTGGCTGTTTTGTACGAACAAAACTGAATCACGTTTATTAAAGCACTTTATTATATTAATATATATACTATTTTATTTGTTTAATGTATGAATATTTTATTAAATTTAAAATCTCAGTTGCGGAAATAATAAATGCAAAAATTTAAGATATTAATACAAGGTATAATAAATAGTTATTTTGTTTGTCTTTTTGTAGGTGTTCTTGTTTTATTTTTCTTTAGTCAGGTATTTTGCAGATCACTTGTTTATTTATTTTATATATCTGCGTATTTAAATTTTGCAATAAATAATGTTAAAGCAGCAAGAATAATTAAATTATAAATAAATAAAAATTACATAACCGAGGAAGTGTTATACTTCAATCTATTATATAAACGAAGTTAATATACATGTCTCTTACTCTTACTACAGGAAAAAGCGGACGTGTTATCTTCACGACGGAAATATTATTGCTCCAGTTTAATTATTAATATGTTTTAATTAATAAAGAAAAAAAGAAAAGAAAACTTATTTCACGGTAATGTAAAACGTATACTCCGCATTCTAAAAGTTGTCTCTCAAAAAACATAAAAACTTGCTTTTCCAAATCATAATTTCATTAACCCAATTTTGTTTTATAAATCCGCTTGCTTCACTTTTTTCGTTGTTAATGAGGTTTAGATTAAAATTAAGAGTTAAATAAATTACCTAGTGAAACTTATCGGTAATTATAAAAGCTTTTTTTGTATTATGTGGAATAATTAACTTAGATAATAAGTGTAAATAAAATGTTATCGAAAACCTAAGCGAAATTTGGAAAAAATTGTCGGAAATATAAGCCTATCGTAATGGCGGGGTGATAGCGTTTCAGCCTTTCATCCGAAGGTCGAATTCCGGCGGACATGGCATTTTTAATTAGCTAAAGGTTTCCATCTTCATATTCGCATTTACAAGCTTTTTTGTAAGCTTCTATGGTGAATTAATTCATCAGTCAAAAAAAAAAGAATGTAGCAGTAGTTAGATAGATTGTATACAAAAATCAGTATCAATATTGGAACTAAAAAAATTATTTAAAAGTAGCCGTACGCCCGGCTTCGACTCCGTATAAGTCTTCTAGTCTTCTAATAAAACGATCACAACCTCCGTAAGAAACGAAACCATCCTCAATAAGAAGCGAACCATCTTCCAATAAAACGATCACATCTTTCTAATAAAATTAAGTTGAAATTTATCAAGGACAATAGTAACCCTTTTCAGCAACTTTTATATCGGTTGTTATTATCCAATAAGCAATTCATTGGATATATTTTGAAATTTAGTGCTTCCTTTGTACTGCTATCTGCTACTTGAATTAAAAATAAATATCTACCATTGCATTGCGAATTAAAAATCAAAACAAAGAAATTGGCATATTTTAATTTATAGTTCCATTACGGTATGAATTTTATAAGCGAACTAATAATAAAGTAACAATAAAAAACACAATCTTAAATATTTCGAGAATTTTAATTTAAATTTAATTTGCCTATGAATCTAAACTACCGTAATGAAATCTAATATCCGTGACAATTTATCAACATTTTGTGTGCATGTTCTCACTCGTATTTGTGTGTGCATCCGCTCTCATGTTATTTGATCAGTTTTTTAAATTGTTTTCTACTTTACGTAAGTGTTCTATTTTTGTCTTCATTTAATGATTTTCCCACTCATTCCTAAATTTCGGCACTGCCAACTAGACATTTTTTTGTAAGATTTTGCCACAAAACTTTTTTCCTAATTTATGTTAAATTTCTTTCAGTTCAAACGTTATTCATACATATAATATCAGAACTTCTCTTGAAATACCAAATCTAAAAAGGCTCTTTCTGTTTTTCTAAATGTTCATCTTCTGGATTTGCAATCTATTTCGTAAAAACATTTTTAAAAATGATTTCAATTTTCAAATTTTCATTGGATAGAGACACAAAAACAACATATTTTGCCAGAAGGTATTTCTCATTGAATTTTGCAAAACACTTTTGACAGTTTTTCTTCATTTTAGCTCTGCACATCACGCGTACTTTAACTGATTAATAACAAAATTCTTTAAGCTTTTAATATAGTGTTTAGCTCATTGTTTTTTGTTCGGAATACATTAAAATGGTAATTGAAGATGTAAGATGTAAAAGGTATATTGCATTCAAAAGGTTAGAGCCGAATAGAATGGTATGTAGAAGTGAATGAAATCAGCCAAAGAACAACCAATAAAATATATGTTTAACTACTTTGGAATCTCATTTCATTGTTTTTGTTTTACCCAGTTTTTAATTTTAAACTGATTTGACTTTCCTATAAGTAAGTTTGCAACTTTCGGTTTTTTTACTACTTTTAGCTTCATAAACTTATGATTTTAAACGATTAGTAGACACAAAGACTGCAGGACAATTTCGAAAAAATGTCAATTCACGATCAAAAAATATGTCTTGTGGAATTTTACGTTAGTTTGTTAGGGAAAATTTGTTTAAATATCTAAATATAAAATTATTAAATATCCAAATTTAATCTTAAGCTTTACGTTAATTTAAAAAAAAAAATAGATGAAGGGAATTTAAGAAAAAAAATAAATTTTGAAATAACCTGTTTGGTTCTTTTAAATATATTGGAAGTATGGGATCAGTAGACGAAGGGAGATCGACCCACAGGTGATCCCAGACCTCTAGAAACGGCTGGACCGCAAGCACGGGGAATTGGGGAACGAGTTGACCCAGTTTCTTACCGGTTACGGATGCTTCAAAGCATATGAGGTCTGTTCAGAAAATAACCGAACATTTTTAATTACTCGCCAACAGAGATATTTAGTGACGTGCGGTTGGCAGCATTATGTTCCGTATAACTCCTTTGTAACAACCGCATTTTCTTAGATTGTTGATATCTCGTTTAGTTTTCGTTTTATTATTATTTGAGTGCAACGTGTTTAGGTGTTAATAGCGATTTTTGTAATGTACGGTTTTCAGGAGCAATGATACAACGTAAACTTTTGCGTGAAACTGGGTAAAACGTTTCAACGTTTGAAACAAAATTACAGAGATAATGCTCTGGATCGTACGCAATGTAACGAATGGTTTTTACGATTTAAAAGCGGTCGTTAGACGATTGAAGATGACCCTCGAGCAGGAAGGCCTTCGACTTCAACTGATGACACCCACGTTCAGAAAATCAACGATCTGGTGCGTGCAAATCGTCGATTGACTGTCAGAGAACTTGCGGAAGAAGTTAGCATCTCGACTGGATCATGCCGTGACATTTTGATTGAAAAATTGAACATGCATCGAGTTGCAGCAAAGTTTGTTCCTCGTTTGTTGACCGAACAACAGAATGAACATCGAGTGGACGTTTAACGGCAACTTCTTGAACAAGCCAATGACGATGAAACATTCATGCAAAGAATCATAACGGGAGGCGAAAGCTGGGTTTACGGCTACGACGTTGAGACAAATGTTAAATCATCGCAGTGGATCGGCAAAGGATCTCCACGCCCCAAGAAAGCACGTTAGTCTTGATCAGAAGTCAAAGTGATGCTCTCTGTTTGTTAGATTATAATAGAAGAATTGTGCATTTTTAATTCTTTCCTCAAGATGAAACAGTGAACCGTACGTACTGTCAAGGCGTTTTACAACGGTTACGTGAAAAAATCCGTAAAAAGAGACCAGTGTCCTTGCTCGCCAGACCTGGCTTCTTGCGATTTTTTCTTATTTCAAAAATTAAAATATCAGGGATGAAAGGATGCCGTTTTGAGACTATTGATGACATTAAAGCAAAATTGTCATGGACCTTAAAGGCTGTTTCAAATGAAGCTATCCAGGGCTGCTTCGCGAAGTTGAAACACCGCTGGGAAAAGTGTGTGAATAGGAGGGAGGAGTATTTTGAAGGAGACAAGGATCAATAATCTGTAAAATAAATAATAAATATTAAAAAAAATAAAGTTCGTTTATTTTCTGAACAGACTTCCTACCTGTACGTATGGGAGTTGAAACCTTTAGGGATGGGACTATTGCAGAGAGGAGGATATCGCAGAACACATGGTGTTCGTGTGCGATCGGTTCCTGCAGCACAGGGAAGCATGCTAGAGGGAATTAGGTGTGCTTTCCCCAGATGACATCATGAGGCCTTTGCTGCGGATCGAACGGACGTGGTACACGGTGTCCACGGTGATGAAAATTATCCGTACGATTTTGAAAGAATTGCAGGAGTGAATAATAACCTTTGATTCTTCCTTGTTCTGAGTCCATATTAAAATAGGTTCGGTTCCAAGGTGGAGATAAGAGAAAAAAAATACTCGTATATTGGGTATAGAATCCAATTAACTCAACGGCTTTTTTCTCTTCATAGGACCATCATAAATATATTTTCTCCAGTTTAAAATATTTAGCGGAATAATGTTGACTAAAGAATAAATTTCCCCATTTTTTAAAAAGTTTAATCTTTAAGTAGAAACGAAAATTTTGATCAACTTTAGTACAATTTGAAAGAAAGTTTCATATGATGTTAAAAGAAATTTATTTAATAAGTTTATAACAAAAAAGTCAATTTTAAAAAACTATCGAAATAATTGACGGCTTTGTATAACTGTCTATTATATAACGATAATTTTCTTATTTAAAGCTATACAAAATAACTTCCATCGGATTAGTTACGATTCTTTCAATCCACCGGCTTGGTCTAGTGGTGAACGCATCTTCTCAAATCAGCTGATTTGGAAGTCGAGAGTTCCAGTGTTCAAGTCCTAGTAAAGCCAGTTATTTTTACACGGATTTGAATACTAGATCGTGGATACCGGTGTTCTTTGGTGGTTGGGTTTCAATTACCCACACATCTCAGGAATGGTCGAACTGAGATTGTACAAGACTATACTTCATTTACACTCATACATATATCATCCTCGTTCATCCTCTGAAGTATTATCTGAAAGGAAAACGAAAGAAAGATACGATTCTTTCAGAAGTCGATAAAAAAAGTTAAAATGAAGATCTCGAGTTCAATTCCCGGTAAGGATCTGGATTATTACGGCAAGATAGAACTCTTTTTCGTGGTCTCCCTAACCATAAAAGCCAAACGCTAAAAAAGTAACAAATTAGCAATTAGAATGTCAGATAATCTTGTCTACTCAGGTGAATAACGATAAAAATTTGAATATCAAATTATAACAAAACAGAACCAAAAGAATTTTAAATTTAAAGTAACGAAGAAAATGTTTTGCAAACACTGTAAGACAGCGTTCTAGTTTGTCCATGTGATCCAGCGATATGACGTATCAAAAAAAAAGTAGTAATATTTAAAGACGGTTGGAATAGTTTCCGATCGTTGTTTCAGGGTGTAATAAATTAAGTGACAGAAAAAGGAACACAGTCCCGTTCGGTTTCTTTTTTTTAATATATTGGCCTACATAACAGGAAATTCTTGTATGGAGCTATTCACGACCAATTTTTCAATTTATAGAGTGCGACAGCCGCGGGTGATCGAGAGTGTGTTTAATTTTAAAGTTGTTGAAAGTTTATCTTAAGTTTCATGCATGTATTATATAGGAGTGACCCTGTACTATATAGAATGCATGTACGTATAGACATCAATAAAGTCTTCAATCTTCGTGAATCGAACTTCGTGTGCCGTACTTTATATATTAAAGTTCGAGTATAGTGTTATTCAGTAATTATTATAAATTATATAACGTGGGTTATTTTGTCACGTTACAGTGTCACGCTGTATTAATATATTCGTAATAAAAAAAATCGAAAATAAGTAATATTAATAAGTTATCAAGTGTTTGCTAAGGCCTTGAACTCTTTGACTTAAACATCCTCTTCAGAGTACTATAGAAAATTATGCTAAACCATATTAGTAAATAAATAATACACTGTTATGCTAATATGTTAATGTTTAGTTAACATCATTATTATCATACACACACAACACTATAAATATATTACCATTTACGTTTTACATTATTGTTGTTTGTTAACAATTATATTATTAATTATAATTGTTAATGTTATAATAATAAACTTCAGCCAACGGAAATGTCATTGCATGTAAAAATGATTTTTTAATAATTTTTTGTAGTCTTTATTGATATCATAATCTACATAAATATACAACCGTTTTTTATTTATTTATAAAAACATATTATTGATGTTAGAGCTAAATAGATAATGCGAAGATTTTCAGTGTGCCTTAAAAACATACAATAAATTTTATTTTTAACAATTAAAAGATAAATGTTTAAAAACTCACATAATAAAAAAATTATTAATTATAAATAGTTCGTAGAGTAATTCTATATTTTGTAAAATAAAGATAAAATTTGTTTTGGAATACGAGGGATATTTTGAATGTAACAACCGTTCACTAATCTCTTTTTGCTGAGGGGGGCATACTTGTGGAACTTTCAGCAAACCGGACGACCGATTTGTTGACATATTTGGCTGTAGGCTAACATTTACCGTTATTTCGTATGATTATTGATGTGTGTTCTGTAAAATTTCAAATTTAATGAGACTATTATTTAGAAAAGTACGTATGCTTTGTTATGTATGTAGTACTAGTAAAAAAAGGAAAAAGTATATTTTGATCGACGGTTATCATAAACGGTTAAACTCTTAAGATAGATGTAAAATTTTTTGCTTTAACAGGTGAGGAAAGTTTACAAATTTCCGGAATATATATTTACGTTCCGGTATTGGTCTATTCTTTGATTAAACTTTCCAAACTGCTCAACGTAAATTCTGCCAGAATGGCTAAAAAAGGTTCTATATTTAAGGTTCTGGTGGTATTAAATCTATATATATAAAAATGTTAAGTTCGTTTGTGTACGGCTTCAAAAACTCAAAATGTTCTGCACCGATTGTGCTCAAATTTTAGCACGATATATAACCCGCATCAAAGATTGTTTTCATCTATTTTTAAGAAATCTATTTATCTATTTTCAATTTGTACAGTTTTTTAATAAATAAGAGGCTAATAAATCAGATGGAAATGTAAACAAAGGAAAACCAATCAGATCAATGCAAGATGGCCGCTGTCAAACACAACGACCAATCACAAAGAGCCCGTATGGCCGTTGCCAATGTAAACAAAATCACAACTGATTAAGTAACAAATTTCTTTGAATTATATTTAACAGCTAAAACATCTGTATTTTATAAATAAAAAAAAACAAAAAGAAAAGCCACCAAGAAGGATGACTTACAGTAAATAAATTAAAACACCCAACTTTCTTATAGCCCAGATAGACTTAAGACTATGCAAACAAAAAAAGTCGAAATAACCAAATACATAGAAAATAACATCCCTACATAATGAACAAAAAATCCTTTATTAGGTTATTTTTTTACTATCGTTTTACCAAAAAACGATTGTTTGGTCATTTAGCGTTCTTTGCTATGTAAAAGCAAAGAACAAAATTCACAAATAGTAACACTGAAACCACACAACTAAGTATTCGCTTTTTTTTTGTTTTTTCTAACCTCCAAAACCACCGTTATGCATTGCTTCAGATGATGATATGAATGATTTATAGCGTATGAAAATGCCATGCCTGATCGGGATTCCAACTCGGAACCACCGGATTAAAATCCGAGACGTTACCACTCGCGCCACGGAGGCCTGCAAACATATTCGTTAGGAGCCGAATAAAAACACGACTTACCAATATGGCGTTGAGTGTCAAACCAATTTTATACGGACTATAATTACTTTTAATGCGCGAAACCCTTTGCAATAATTGAACATTAACTTAAACCTCTTCAAAAATTATTCCTTTTGAACTAAGCCACATTTTGATATCATTGTTTTTCTATAACACAGCTGGAATTCTTTTCGTTTAATGATAAAAAGCGTTGTCGAAGATAATATCCGAATTCTCTTCCAAAAGACATAATACACCGCTAAACTATTTATAAATAATTCAAATTTGTGTAATTTTTTTACGAATCGCGTTTTTATCAAAATCTCACCTTTTTCTCAATTGACCTGCGGTGTTTTGTTTTCTTTGGAGACCGTAATTCATTAGTAGATTCATACTCGAGAATCACGTTGTACACTGAAGCAGCACAACTTCTACTTACGTTAGCAGTTTATTAACATCTGAAATCAACACCTTTTGATTATTCTGTAATTTGTAAGCATTACTCTGCTTTTGTAAGCATTTAAAATGATGTGTTTTTTCGCACGACTTAAGGGCTTTTTTTCGCAGCCCACAAATCTTTATATATAAAAATGTTAAGTTCGTTTGTGTACGCTTCAAAAACTCAAAATGTTCTGCACCGATTTAGCTCAAATTTTAACACGATATATAACCCGCATCAAAGATTGTTTTTATCAATTTTTCGCATCAGACACATACCCGCGACCGCGAGAAAACAGTTTTTTTAACGGTCAGTTGTGTACCAGTGACCGTGCCATCTGCCGGAAGCGAGGGGAACACTCGCCATACTAGCTAACGACAACCGCAGTCACACGTGAAACAATACCTGTTTCCAATTACATTGTTTATTAACAAAAAAAAAAAAAACGTATCCACTTGCATCTGATTCAGATTATTATACAATCTGAATTAAATATTCACTTTAATCGAGGTACTTTTGTGTGATCGTGTCGTGATTGAGCTGCGCCTTTCACCAAGCTCTGAATTTATTAGAAAACGACCAACAGTGGAATATATGTATTAATGACGGTGCAACACTGCACATCCAAACCAAATTCGCGCATTATTCGCAATTATATTGACCGCTTGCTTCCCTTCATCTCCCCCAGAGTTATGGGAAAGATATCGATCGCATATGGCTGAGGATATTTTGCATAGAGTACGCCTAGAAAATACCAATATGACCATGGAATTTACAGAAGGCATTTACACGAAGCATTGATAAATATTGAAGACAAGTGCTTAGCTATTGCAAATAAAGTTCTTAGTCAATTGGGAATGCCAGCATCCACCCGAGCTGCGATTGCTTCATTTGATGTGGATTTACGCCGTGAACAGAGTTACAACATAGGTGATCTTCAGTCATATGTCCAATCAAACATTTCGAAATTAACGCGTGAACAGAAAGGCATTTATGATCGCATAATGCAAATGATAAATGACGGAGTTGGGGGACCTTCTTCTTGGATGCGCCAGGAGGAACTGGGAAAACATTCCTCATTAGATTGATTCTAGCAACGGTTCGATCAAAAAATGACAATTATCCTGTTGCGGAATATTAATCAGCCAAAACTCTGCAACGGCACGCGACTTGCAGTTAAGAAATTGATGAATAACGTAGTGGAAGCAACGATTTTAACGGGGCCTTTCAAAGGTGAAGATGTCCTTATTCCTCGAATACCCATAATCCCGACCGATACACCATTTTAATTTAAAAGATTGCAATTCCCAATTCGATTGGCATTTGCAATCACAATCAATAAAGCTCAAGGTCAATCTTTAGAATTGTGTGGTCTAGATTTAGATGCGGATTGCTTCTCACATGGGCAACTGTATGTTGCGTGTTCCCGAGTCGGCAAACCAGATAGCCTTTATATCTACGCAGACAGTGGAAAAACAAAAATATATTGTATATCCACAAATATAGCAAAATTAAACTTCTATGAAACGTATGCTTTGTTTTGTTTCTCAATTTTCATCCTTGCAACCACAATGTGCCACAGCGAAGCGTGGCGGGTAGAGCTAGTTTTAAATAAAATTAAAAAAGAGGAAGGGCCATTTTTAATTTTTAACTTTTTGTATAGTGTCGTAGAAAATTGTACTTTCGTACGGTGAAAGTACCTTAGTTATTTAAAATTACCAAGTTTGAAGTTGATTGGGTTTAAGGAAGGGAGATTTTTAAAATTAACAGTTTTTGTCTCGTATTCCAAAAACTCTTTGAACAAAAAAGTCGAAATTTGACACAAATATTTCGCCAAACTTTTTCGAAGTAAGTTTAAGTTGGTAAATAACGATTTATACTTGTTACCAATAAATGTTTGGAAGGGCTTATTAGGAAATTGTATGCATTCAATTTACTTTAACAAACGTGTTTTCATTTATACGATTAAAACTAATAGCAATTATTTTGATTTTAAAAAAATCAGCGTAAACATAATATATAAAAAATTATTTATAAATGCTTAAAACAAATGCTTTACTTCAATTTGTACAAAACCACGCCTATGAGGCCAATTTACACTTGTCATTAGAATTTAAAACCACGTTAAAAATCTTCTTTTTTTAAATATATAATTAAAGCTACAAATCCCGAAATTTTCATTCATTTATTGATTTTAACTATTCAAATTTTGGTATTTTTTAATAATTTCAGTAAAATTAAAGTATGTATTATTAAAACACTACATCACTTCTACTTCATTCCTACTATCTATGTACTGCAAACGCAAAAAGGTTTTTCATGTTACAACATGAAATTATAATGCCTGGAAGACCCTCAATCCAAATCAAATAAAGGGAATTAATGAAAATGAGTAAATTAGGCTTGTTTTATTATTTTTTAAAAACATACTTTAACTTACTACTCATCCATTATCACTAAAATTAAATTAATTATTATTTTAACTAGAGAAAAAATAATAAAATCACGTAAAAAATAAAAAAAATATCGAAACATAATTTACATGAACTCGCTTTACTGACCTACCGACTTGATATCGACATGTATGTGCCAGTAGACATCTTCGTTTTTTATACAAACCTGTAAACAGTTTTATTTATAATAAATGCCGTAATAGAATTTTACGATAAAATTGGGCCGAATACTTAAATATTTTAAGGAGTTACTCGAAAACCTACTCTAGTAAGGCAATAATTATGAGAAGCATTTATCATGCGAACAGCCTGAACGAGTTTTTTTTTACCTTTACTCTTTCAGTTAAATAAAAACTAATTTCAAAAGTTCTACCCAATCAGCTGTCAATAAATACTTACTCGAGGAGGCTGCTAATTACCTATTGTAATATTATTATCAAATAACGTGTATCTACATCTTTCCTGCTATTACAAAGAAGGTAAATACGTATTAATGTAGTTTGCTATTGTTTTCAAAAATTATATTCATAATTCCAGATTTGTTTTCTTTTGTTCTCTCTTTAGTAATAAAAATGTAGTGTCTATTCTGTATAACGTTATTTCCACACATATACACTTATAAACACGTGCATGTATATAAATTATTTATTTTACTTACGCATATATGCATTCAAGTATATTTTGTAAGTAATGTAATTAATACTGATGCTTATGGTTTTTCCTCCTTTTTTTCAGATAGTTTTCGAGATAATCAATTATGACTAACATTCCTCGTATAAGGGTTGTGGTGCTTGGATCTAGCCGAGTTGGAAAATCAGGTAAAAGCATTAGAAACTTTATAAATACTTAAAATTTATGAACGTTATACTTAAATACTGTCAGGTACATTTCAATAATAAATATATTAGAAATACGTATCAAATTAGTATAATATTTACAATTGAATTTAACATGTACAGTTTAATTTTATTGGTTGGCTTCATTCTTTTTTACTATGAGGGAGAATATTTTTAAAAAAGAACCAGTTTTTAGAACTCAGCAATCTAATAACTTCGCTTAATTGACGATAACTTACGAACTTTTAGTTGAGTTGGTTCACATTTTGAAACATTGTTCATGCCAGTTTGTTCTTAATAATCTGAAAAATTTCAAATACCTGACTATATAATATTAATTTTTAAAATTTTTTAAAGTTATTGTTACATATATATGCAACTTCTGCAGAGACGGGGACATTCTATATTGATTTCGTTTTGAATTAAATGTTAGAATAAAATATTACATTTTAGTTAGAGCTGACAATTTTTATTTTTACTATTATAAATTTAATGTTGAGGGAAATGCAGCTCAATGTTGCCAAATTTCCTTCGAAAATCCCAGAAATTTATATAAAGCCTGTATAAATTTATATGATGTTTATTTAGAACAAAAAAATATTATCAGATAAATATGGATGTAAGTGCATTAAGTACGCTTTAAACAAATCGTTCTAAAGAAATAAAATAACTGTCAAATTATTTATGTAATTCTCATCAGTAAAATATAAATAAAGTTCATGAATAATGAAGAAAAAATTTATATTAAAATATACGGACTGATAAAATATTAATAATGAAATCCAAACGGAATTTTATCGATATTTTTACAGCTGCATAAAGTTAAGGATTCCAGTTACTGGTAAGTCCAGATTATCTGGTTCTACCATTACTTTTCCTTAAAATTATCAAAATGGTTTAAAAATTAAACCAACTCATTCATTATACATCAGCCGATGGATTGCATTAAAAGTAACAAATTCTTTTTCTTGTAGTCATTTTAATCTAGTAATTTTAAAGCATTTCTCAATGAGAAATCTCCAAATACAAATTCTTGTATCTAATGTGCTAAACAAGTGGGAAAAATCTTTTCATAAATTAAATAAATCAGTAAAATTTTAATTAAAACATTTCCTATATTTTTAAAGTTATACGAGACAAAACTTAAAACTTATTTTTAATCGAAGTCGATCGGCTATATCTCCGGATTTATTATTAGCCTTCTTAATTTCTTTCAATTCTGTAAAAATTAAATTATTTCTGTTCCTTATATCGAAATCAATAAATGGAGTAAACATTTTACACTATTTTTTTTAATATAATTTAAAATAAATAAATTTTTTTTGTGATAAAATGTTGCAGACGTCTAGCTATCTCTTCACTTCCTACCATTCTTTAACTGTTAAAATGATTAATGTGAAGAATTACTGTGTTCTAAAAAAATACAAAGCGAGTCAAAAGTATGGAAACCCCTCAAAAACTTTAAAACTGTTCCAGATAGAATACTGTAACTTTCAGGATAAGTGTCGGTCAAAGTAGTTGACCGACATCTTGGAAGAGAAATAGAATTTCAACCCCTTCTTGGGGGGTGGTCCAGGGATTGTAACTCAAATATTTAAAATAGTAACACTCTTGTGTGATACATCGATGTCTGTACACAAAATGGCGGCGGGATAAAGTTTGAATTTTGAGAATTACTAAATTTTAGTAAGTTCAAATAACAAACTTAAATAAAAAGAAATTAAACTGAATTAAAATTAAAATTAAAAAAAATTATGTTTTAACACAAAAAACTGGTTTTGTTCAACTTTAATGAATAAATAAATAAAAATATTGTCACCTAATTGTGCTGATCAGAAGTTGGTCACTGATGTACTTTTACCATTGTTGCAAAATTGAAGATTACTTCATTGTTTTATAATATTCCACCTAGACTGTTTCATTATTACACTGTTAGGTTTTTTACAAGAATTTATAGTAATCGGTTGGCTAATAGATTTTGTCTACCTTTACTGCATTTGTAAGCCACTTTTGTTAATTACATCTTTTATTACCTTTTTGTAATTGTTTTTTACCAAATTAATTTTTTCTTTGCTACCTGCTAACATTGCTTTCAACATCTCACTTAGTGAACAGGAGAGGTTCACACTCTTTTTTAGGGGCTTTGGTGATAGAGTTAGGTCGTATAATGAAGTTTATGAATTGTTCAACGCAACGTTTAATAATCGTAACCCTATTTCAAAAGTTACAGCGTCAAAAACCATCAAAAAATTTGAAGAAACAGGAACCATTAATAATAGGGGAAAACCAGGGAGACCTAAATCTCCAACAAATAATAACAAATCGTTAGAAATGATGCGAGAATTTATTGAGAATCCTCGTTCCTCGACTCGAACAGCAGCACTACAACATAACGTTAGCCAGATTTCTGCGATTCGAACATTAAAAAGTGAAAATTTCAAACTCTTTAAAATTTGTCCGATGCAAAAACTTAATGAAGATGACTACGATCAAAGGCTTGAGTTTTACGAAATTATGATGCACACTATTAGCACAGGTCCTAATTTATTAAACAACATAGTATTCAGTGATGAGCCCACATTTTTTTTAAAATGGCAATGTGAATTGCCATAGTTGGTGAGACTGAACTGATATTAATCCACACTAGTATCGTAGGGCACATACACAGTATCCAGTCAAAGTAAATGTACGGGAAGGTATTATTGATGGACGATTGTTAGGGCCTACATTTATTGATGTAAATTTAAACGCAGTGAAATATAAGGCTTTGCTTCTCGACTATAATAATTTGACTATAATCATCATGAGATGGTGCCCCGCCTCATTTTGGTCTTCAGGTACGTGAAAGTTTAAATACATTTTTTCCTGGAAGATGGATTGGGAAGGGGTCAAATAGAATGGCCAGAGAAATCACCCGATCTCGATCGGTGATCGATCGGTGACTCACACACTCATTCTCTCTCTCTCTCTCTGTATATATATATATATATATATATATATATATATAAACGATAAAACTCGGAAGTCATTAAGATTTTAAGGACATTTCTTATTAATCATAATCAAGGAAGTCTCTGTGGCGTAAGGCCAAAGCCTCCAGAACAGTGCGTGATACTCGGGATGAGACTGCTAGCATTTACGATAACTACGATGACTGAAGCTCCAAGCGAGGAGATCGGTGAACAGGTGGCCGACCTGCAGCCAAAGGAGCCGGAATCACGCAAGCTCTCCCACACTGTGAGAACGGAGGTGATAAAGTTCAATGAACCCTCCAACAAGAGAACCACCCCGTCCTCCTGGGAGCCGGAATTGGAGTTCTTATGTGTACGGGGGGGTATCTGCAGCGGAGAGAGGCTCGCCGCAACTAAACAGAACCTTGATCAAGAAGCATAGGGGACCAAGTAGCTCCAGTGAGGCAGACCAGATGACGGTGGAAGGAAGTAGCGACAGAATGTTGGAGGTGGTGGACGACCTTTTTTCGCTGTGCGATACGGGCATGATCACAGCCAACATGGTCCGTGGCTGGTTGTGCTCAAAGATAGAGCAAGAGAATTGGTCGCAGCCGCCCAGGGGAATACAGCGCAGGCTGTTAGTAGCGTAGACGAAGAAACACAGACCAGATATGAAAGCTATGACATGGTGGAGATAATACTCATATCAGGTGACCCGAATGACCTACAGGAAGTCATCAGCATGAAATGGAATACAGACAATTTCAAAAAAGTGGAACTCAAGCACAGTTTCCCGAAACCTGATGAGGATTGCTGTATGGTCCTCATCGGATCTAGGAAGAATTGGGAAAAAGACCAATTGCGGAAGCAGGCCGTAGGCTGGCCCCGGACATTGGGGGAAGATTGGCAACGGGTGGCCGCGTTCCAAGTGGCACAATACTTAAAGATACCAGAAACATTGAAATATATTATCCTGAAAGATGAGGACATGGACCAATTAACAGTTTTCGCCGTTGTGCTGAAGGAGGAAGATCCGAGATGGCAAGACATCTGAAGCAAGCCCTCACCAAAATCACACGGACAGGGGGAAGAAAACTTCTACTGACAGTCGGCAACAATGAACTGAGTAGCAAGATCAGTAAAAGTTTGGAGTACTGGGCCATGAGTAATCGCCTGAGGAACGGTGGCTCCTGCACCTGGTTGAAGTTAAACGAGGCAAGACGGGGGCCCGCCTCTGAGATTGTGCTGGTACGAAAGGAGGGGCTCAGCTACGCTGAGCTACTCCAGAAAGTAAGAAGCGGGCTTGGAGAGCACCTGGCTGAGGACATTATGTCGGTTCGAAAGGGTAGAGCCGACACGATGGAAATTAGGTTCAAAGAATCCTCAACGAAGAAAGAGGACATGGTATAAAGGCTCAGTTTCAAAGTGGAAAACGCAGTGGTCACTGAGAACAGGAGGGATTCTCGCATGGTAGCGTACCGCATTACAGGATTAGATTTGGATGCCACCTCGGAGGAGATCACCTCTGCGATAAGAAGAGTGATGGAGAGCGAGGTCCCAGTTCGTGTCTCGTGCCTCAGGCCGGCCTACGGGGACGGCCCGTAAGAAAGCCACACTGCAACTATACAAAAGAGACACCAGTCTGCTAGCCATCAAAGACAGCATCAAAGTAGGTTGGCATTCGTGTAAAATGGAGCTCTGGTAAGAGGAGGTGAAGTACTTCCAGTGCTGGAGTTTCGACTGTAAAACGGCAGCCTGCAAGAGACCCGACAGATCGACCCTGTGCTACAATTGCGGAGAGCGAGGCCGTAAGGTGGCAGATTGTGCGGAACCTGCGAAATGCCATGATTGTACGCTGGGAGGACACCGGGCCGGGGGCCGGGCTGTACTCACCAACCTTCATGAAGTGCATCTAACCGAAGTGCATCTACTACTAATACTAAAGCCTGAGACGAAGCGTGGCGACGTCTAGGGCTAGGGAAGTAGTCCCCATGACTAGGATGTTCTGGTCTACCCCATGCAAGAGTGGGAGGGGGGTCGGAGCTACATGATGATGGTATGGGGGGGCTCCAAGATGTGAGGAGACGGGTTTCGTGGGGTAAGCACCAGATGTGCTCAACGCACACCTGGTGCTTCGTAGGTTAGGGGCGGGAACGGTAGCTCTCCAGCAGAGGGTTGGGCTGGCCCAGAAGAGGAAGTCGGCGTGTCCTGATGACGCTAGGGAGACCCCGGTGGGATGTCCCTACTGGTGGCTAGACAGGGAGTCAGGCTGCTGCCACGACACCCTGAGGGACTAAGTGATGCTTAATTACTGGACTGGTTCCCTTGGGGGTTTTCCAACCGAAAAATATCATAATAAAAGAGATAAACGATTTCAACCTATCGGTAGTCAAGCCTGGGTAAAACTAACGTTCTAAATTTCATTGCTCTTATAGAAACACATCTCATGTAAAAAAAATATTTTTGTGACATTGTTCGATCATTAAAGTTTTATTCGAAATAAAAATATTTTCCTTATATTAAAAGTAGATCAGGTCTAATTATCTTCTAAGTTTTTTATACTTAGTTTGATAACGTTCTATTCTTAAGTGATATATGAGGAGTAAATATTTAGGCAAAACATACAGATATAAACAACCAATAAAGTTTGAAAGAAATATTTTGATTTTCCATTTATATACTACGAACGATTTTGAGCAATTTACATTATTAAATAAATACATTATCAACACGTTATATTGTTATTATTACTTTGTTAAATACATAGAAATACATTATTAAAAGTTCTATTATTGTAATTTTTATTTGCTTATAACTTTTATTGCTCTAGCTTACACCTCGGTTATTGTGAATAATCATTCCTTTAAGCTAGCATATTCTAGTAAAAACTTTGCAATTTTCGGTTTTTCCATTAATTTGTTTTTTACGTTTATTCGGCTGTTTTAGTTTGTACAAAACTTTAGTTAAAAATCTTTTTTGTGATAAAATCTTTGAATCTCGATGAATGCTTTTACTTCTGTAAATCAAAAGTACGTGCTTGGTACCTATGAATGAAATTTGAAGTAATTTTTTAGTTTTTAGATTTTATTTTAGTTTTCACCTTTAATTAACCTTAAATATAGTAAATTTGTGGTTTTTTATAAATATTGGGGGGATATTTTTAATAACGTTATTCTAGGAGTTCATACTATTCTTTAGATAAGGGCCTAAAACTTATCTAAGTAAAGTTTTTTGATATCACCAACCACTGTCCCAAGGGGTGGAAAAAATGGGGTTTCGAAGACAAAAAATCATACCTCCCTCAACAGGCACAGTATTGAATCGGTTTAATGTGATAGTTAGTCCTCTAAACATTACCTAAAACTTTTATCTGAAACAATTTTTGATATGACCAACCCTTACAGCAAGGGATGACCAAAACGTTGCTGGAATTGTAAGAAGATGATAAGCTTCTTGTCGTATGAGAAGCATGATAAACTTTTTTTCACATTCAACCATTGACGTATTGAGAAAATTTGAAGGTTTTCTTAACTTTAAGGTGGAAATATTTTTTATTATCCCCTACTTAGTACCGGTGAAATCAACCTCCACCTTCCGTCGTGCCGAAAGGAATTTTTTTTAATTGAAATCTATTATCGGACAATCCAATATATAAGAGTATCCAATATACTCTTGCAAGCGTACGACAAAAACACATTCTGTCCCAGAATATATTTAAACTTAGATCAAAATAAATGGTGCATCCAGAAAAAGTACGAATTAAATATTGAGGTTAATTTCATGGTAAAAATTGGTTTAACTTTTTATGAGAAACTTTTTAGAATCTACTTTAATAAAAAGCCGTTACTGTTACAATCAGGTGTTCTGGAAAAAATATTAGCTTTTATTTTCTTCTTTGCTCGATCCTTCGCTCCGTGTTAACAATTAGAAGATAATTTTTCTTTCATTCCAAACCAATTTCTATATTTCAGTTAATTTATTTTTCGCCAGTGTCCTTCACACCATATTTTAAAACATGCCGAATTTAATAGCATGTTTTAAAGAGATATATTGTATATATTCCTGTTTACCTTAAAAAATAATTGGTATCTGTTCAAAATATAACGTTATCGTTCCATTTATAAATCGAAATTCACTTTTATTATCAGCAGTAATCTCTGTTTATATAATGAAAAAAAAAAAAAAAAACTTTTAGTGGCATCAGTAGAGTGGTGGATATATTCCGAAGTATAAATATCACGTTGTATGTCGGGGTGACTCCGAGGGTTAACGCTTGCTTTCTCGTGCGATGGAAGTTGATAGTTCGATGCCCTGCCGGACCAGTTATACTTTAACGCTGTCAGCTACTCGATACTCTCTCCCAATCACCGTTTTATAGCTGGATTCAAATTAACCCTGTGCGACGATCCGAGATGTAACAAGCTACAGTTTGGAATCGTTATACAAACGAGGGATGCATCTGCTTGCAGTTTCCGATTGAACAAAGTTGTACAAACTGGAGATTTCTGGAGTACCATATAAATCAAAAAAGAAAAAATACCGAGCAAATTACAAAAATCTGATTCTTTTATTTTTTTACACATCAAAGATGTGTAAAATTTATATTAGATGTGAATTTATTTAGATAGAATTTAAACGAGGAAATAATTTTATTACTCATATTATTTTGAGAAATAATTATGGACAGTTTGGAATAAGTCTAAAAAAATGGAATATAGTGGAAAATACGAATAAATAGTAATAAAAATTAATGTTGTTGATGTTGATTTAAGCACACTAAAGTTTGCTAGTAATTAAAAATTGCTATGACGGATATGAAAATATATTTATATGTAATAAAATTAAAACTCCGTAATTAGATTCAATAAAGGCTTTTTTTATGAATAAAATTGAACATTAAACATAGCTAAAAAAAACAAAAATTGTTTATATATAAAACATCTTACTACCTGAAGGTAACTATTTAAAAATATTTATATTCCCAGTATCTATATTTAAGCAAATAATAAATAATAAACCAGCTTTTAATTTTAAACTTAATTACACGATGTATTTTGTTTCCATTTAATTGAAATAATGTAGTAATAACGTAAGGTATAAGATATATACGATCAGGAACAATTTGATGACTATCGAGTCTAAAACTTAGATAATTAAATTTAATAAACTTTATAAATAACCGTACATCCAAGATTTTATAACTTTTTTACATCCCGTACATCGTTATTTAAAAAAAAAATATAAATCCCCATTACTCAATATTCGCTTTTATATATATATATATATATATATATATATATATATGTATAACACCGTGCTTGTTATAAGTGATTTTATCGACAACAGGATAGGTAAGATCAACTTAAACAGGAAAGGTTCAGCATTTTTATTAACTGGATTATTTCTTAAATTAGCACACCAAGGAGCCAAGTTTTCATCTGACAGTCTTTAGTGTAACTTAGTAGCAAATACATATAAAAATTATTACTAAAGACATTTTATAAAATTCTTTTTAAGGACGTATTAAATGATTTACATATATAATAGATAATTTTAAAATAGAATAAATACTTTAGAGATCAACTTTTTTAAGTTTCACACACACATACACTTAAATATCAGTTCTATATGTAGCTTTGCTACAATAGCTAGCTTTGGTATATATATTGGCGCCACTACAACGCCATTGCCACGGCCGATGCAAAAGTTGCCCACCTTGACCTAGACGCATCAACACGCTGCATTAGTTTGTTACAAGTAACACGTCTATTGCATTCTAAAAAGGGTATTAATGTAAGCGAGTACATTTATCAACAAAAACATCACGTTTACAAGAATTAAAACCGTAGTTATTTTGTTATTATTTTTTAAATACGTAGGTAACATCAAAAACAACAACCCGGCAACAAGTATAACGGTGCTTATTTATCAAAATACTGTAATAATAAAAATAATAACAAATCCAGTTATAATTTAGTTACTTAAATGCTATTTAAAATAATAGCTGATAAATTTTAGATCGTGATTTAGTTAAAGAAGTTGTAAAACGTTTCACTTAAAGTTCATTTTTCTTCACACGAGACCTGACATTTTAAGTGAATGGTTAAAATAAATGCATCGTGCTTTAGCGTAAAAGTTGTACATTACAGTCTATTCATTGTTATTATAATAACTGGTTAATGAATAGCCCACATAGCTCAGCTAGTTTTTTTTTTATAACATATGTGTATAATTTACTCGTAAATTATAGCTTACGAAATAATTACTTAAATTTTAATAAACAAGAATATTCTACCGGTAGTTGTTCCGGCCGATCTGCCCCGCAGAGCCACGGTTCGATGGAACTCAGGACCAGACCGTTCAGTATTATCCATTTATTAAATTTTATTTATAATAAAACTACGCAGACGTCTCTGGGATGCTGTTATAAATCAACAACACACTTTCGTGAGTTGTAAATTTGAGACTTATGAAGGGTTTTTCCCCTTAAAAGTTCACAAAAACAAATCGCAACGTATCCATTACGTTTTTTGGAACTTTATTAGACACTTCCTTTATGAAAATATAATATTTATTTAGTATTAATCTTTTAGTAATATCCATCTATTTATTAATTGATTTAATGCAATAATATTAACTATTAATCTTTTTACTATGAATATTTTTATTATTGCTTTAATTTGTTACCACGGTAGTTTATCGTTTTATTTATTTTCATTCCATTTATTATTTCCGCAGATATATACTTATTTTTAACAGTTTTATAAAATTTTAAAGAAGTTACCTGTTTGCTGGTGGTCCAGTAATTTTAATTTACATGTAAAATTTAATTGCTTTCTAATACTTTAATATGTACAGGACTATCAAAAAAGAATAGTGCGGTTTTGAACATGGTTTAAATTAAAACAGAATTACTTACAGTTTATGTTTTTTATTTTTCAAATTTGTCACTCAAACATTTTTTTACATAATTAATAAATTTCAATATGTGTGCTCTTAGTCGCTCGATAAATGTCCAAACGATACTCAACTTCTCTCCAAACATTGGTTAACATTTCTTCGTTAATGGTTGCCATTGCTTCATTAATCCTGTTTTTTAAGTTGTTTAGTTCGCGAATTTTTTGTGTATAAACAACGCTTTTGATGTACCCCCACAAGAAAAAGTCAGGTCTGGACTCCTTGGAGGCGAAAGTATGGGTCCTTGCCGGCCTATCCATCGATCTCCAAATTTTTCGTTCAAAGCGTCCGTGACCGATGCATTGAAATGCGGGGGAGCACCATCTTGTTGGAAATGAAGTAGATGAATGTTTTCGAGTTCATCCAGCTGAGGAAAGCAATAATTGGTAAACATGTCAAGATACACAACTCCATTAATTGTTTTTTCAGCGAAGAAGAAAGGCCCTATTACACGATTTTTCATCACACCACACCAAACATTAACTTTAGGCGAATCGCGTTGTTCTCAATAATTGCGTGTGGGTTTTCAGAGCCCCATATTCGTGAAATGTGTCTGTTAAAACATCCATTCACATGGAATGTAGCTTCGTCTGTAAAAATTATATCATCTAAAAATGATTCGTTTTCACTTATTCTGTCCAACATTTCAACAGCGAAATTGTAACGTTTTACACCATAATCGGGTTTCAATTCCTGCAGTATTTGGATTTTATAAGCGTGTAATTTCAGTTTTTTATGTAAAGCTTTGTGAACTGTTGATTTTGGAATACCTAATTCGACGCTTCGTCGGAAGATGGACTTTCCAGGAGTTCTAATTGCCGATTGTCTAATTAGTTCAACCGTTTCGTCTGGTACACTTGGTCTGCCGGTTGATTTCTGTTTCTTAACTGATCCAGTTTCTTCGAATTGCTTGAACCAACGTGTTATTTTATTTTTGTGTGGTGGGCGATCCCATCCATGTTCTGTGAAATTTCTTTAATTTCCACTTATTCACATTTTGGTGGACAAGTAAACTCAACTCCCTGACGTATTTGAGCAGAAATTTCGTGTTGAAAGCCAGGCATCTCTTCCGGGTTTCAAGGCTCTTACCCTTACTACCAACATTCCTCTCCTCTTGTAGCTCCCCCTCTTCCATTCGGGACACAATCTACGACGACCTCACCTCTCCTGGTCAGACCTCCTCCCTGGAGGACAAAGAGCTCCTACTATCAGCCTTCGGCTTCTTCTTTTCCTCGGCACCCGGGGGGGGGGGAGAACCGCAATCCCCGCTTCCCGGGGGACTTCGAAACCATCTACCCATCAGATCTCATAGAGAGAGGCGGGAAATCGTTCTCAAATTTCCTATTACACTCGACATCCGCAGCGGTCGGAGTTGGCAGAACAATCCGCTGCGCCGAGCCGACGTTCCCTCCACCTTCTTTCCTTGCGTCCAGTCACCAATTTTAATGCCTTCACACGCCGAAAACCTCTCATCCTGCATGACCGTCGTCTTAATACTTTAAGGTCAATATTAGGGGTGGGAAAGTCGATCAAAGTATATTGATCGATCAAAGTATATTAATCTATTGTCATATAGATTTCTTGAATTTAAAAAAAAATTCATTTATTTAAACGTTTAATAATAAAATTCACAATAAAACTCCATTATAATTTACCCCCACCCTCCCAAAAAAAAAAATGGTAACTTTTTATTGGTTTTACATTTTTCAGTGGAAGTTTTTTAATTTCTTCCATTTAACATAGTAAACAGAAAAATCAAAATAAATTCTTTGAAGGTGATTTTGGAAGTGGATGAGCAGAAAATATTAAAAAGAAAAAACTTTTGAATTTAAAAAATTTTTTTGGTTTACTTAAACATAAAATGATAATTTTACAATAAAACTTCATCATAAATTACCCCTACTAAAAAAAATCTTAGATAACTTTATTTATTTATCATTGTTTTTCCAGTATATAAGAATAAATAACGAATGTCAGGAAAGTATTACAACTTTGTTCAGTTTTTTACAGAATATAATGCCTCTTAGATAGCAAAGGTACTTTCTAATGATGTTCGGTTTTATTCAAAGTCCCCTTAATTCCCCTTTTATTTTTTATCGCTTCTGGATTCAAGTCACATTCTTGTAGTAATTAGATGATCTCATTGCGACAGTATGACATTTTGGTTCCGTATTTAGGCAATTCCATTCAGAAACGGAGAATAATAAGCCTACTTTTATTTCTTTTTTCGTCAGCTATCGTTTTGCTCGATATATTCAAAATGTGTCAACAAATGTTTATGAAATTTTGTAAGATGACTTTTGAATATGGAATGGAATGCTATTTAATTTTGGTTACTATTTATTTTGGTGAAAGGGTTGGGGAAATACGGTCATCATGGCTCCATTACTCAAAATATTTGTCAAGAAGTATTGTAATATTTTTATGTGCGTAATTACCTACTTTGATGTTCCACTTAATTTTTAATCTAAGCATAATCTTCTAGCAAAGCTGGGAAAGTTATGCACTTCTTTGTCATTTTTTATTTTATATCACTTTCAGTAAAATATTATTTAACTCTAAAAATTAAGTTTGTAGATTGATATTATAGAATGAAACTAAATTTTTTATCTTTTATAAAAGTTAAAGAAGTTGCACATAAAGACACGAAACCTTTTCGGAAAACTGAGATTCGAGATTGCTGTGAAATAATATTTTTTAATATTTATCTTAATAGCGACTTATGTTGTATGAAAAGTTTTCTGGATATTCTTCCTCATCGTACTTGTCTTCTAGTCTCTTTAAGAAACTTCTGTAATTTTTTGAAATTCAAAATAAATTGTGTTACTTTTCTGGCCGCGTTCCATGTTTAATTTATTCAAAGTATTCAATATAGTTTGTAACTTTTGGCTTGAACTCCAACTCGATAAGTAACTGAGTTTTTCCGGGGTTTCCTTCATCAAATTTTAATATGACGTAAATCCCAGAACGTGTAATAAAATCCTCCCATAAATCTCTTTCGGAAAAATAATCGATTATTTAAGCTCTCACTTGGGTTATGTGTTTTTCTTTTTAAATTTTTCTAATAACCTTTTTTCGAAAATAAATACGCCCACAATTACTGAAATAATTTGTGAAAATGAAAATTGGAGTTACGGTCATAATTTTTGTCTGGTCTTACTGTCACATTTGTATAATTCACATATATCATCTGAACTGAGGCAAAGTTGTACCATATCTTCATTGCTAATTGATATACGAAAGTACATTACACTGCATAAATGCAGTGGTAACAATATTTATCTGTTAATGACAAGGTAATAATATTATGTAGCAGTTTTTATATGGCTGTACCTGTTAACCGATTTTTTCTCGCCTTGAGTTTCCCGTCTGAATTATTTCTGTCCTTTCCTTCAAATTTCTCAATCGTGTACTCTTTTTCTTTTCTATATCCAATTCAATTTCATCTTCATTTCTTTTGAATGACTTCAGTCAGAGTTTGGGCGTTTTTAAATATGACCAAATTGTCAGATTTTTCAGATTTTGGCATGTTTAAAATTTTTTAGAAATATATCTAGTTGGTACAGAAACATGATAATTTATACACTATTTTGAATAGAGAATTTCAAACTTCAGCTTGCAAAACTCGAAAATTAGTTTTTATCTATATTTCTATCTTATAGCCCTTTCCTTAAATGTGCTCCTGATATAAAGTGATTTTTCAGTTTGAATCAAGGTTATTTACTTTATTTTGCAGTACAGGATATTATTGGGGGTAGTGCATTAATTAAATCCCGACAGGTAAATAAAAATAAGTGTATGCTTGCTCGTAAGGTAAAAGATCGGGTCATCTACACCATAACTCTTGATCGTGGCCTACAGCTTCCTGGTGCTATCTCGAGTTAACAGCTGACTATATAGTTATCGGTAAGAAATCAGCTCGAGGGCTATTAGCTTTTTACATATATTATTAGTTATATAATAACAGCCTCACCTATAAAATTACAATTATCACTTGTGTTACGAAAACCGATCTAAAATCCTCGTTTTGCGCAGATAGTTCATCTAAACATCAATTTGGGCGTTAAAAGACGTTTCTTAAATTAAGTATTTTCGGAAATATATTTTATAGTCCAGTTCTACAGCATCTTCAGATCACCAGCAAAAAATAGGTCATGCTAGTCTCTCTTAAAAATGTATATGCAATTTTTTATCGAATATAATTCAGTTTTTCAAACACTAAAATTAAGAGATACAGCTTCAATTAATTCCAGTTTTCTTTTAATTCAGAAAAGGTAAACATTTAAGAAATCGTAATTGGTTTTTGTTTTATTTATTTTCTACCATTTTTTATTAATTTTTTTCGATTTTACTGTAGTAAATATTTTAGTTAACGATTTATTAGTTATTAACGTAATTTATGTAAATGAAAAAAAAATAAAATAAATTAAACGAAAAAGTAGCTTTTACTCTGAAAAATACATTAATTTAAACATTCAAGAAAAAAAATTAATTTTGCTTGTTTATTGAAAGTATTCACAACTATGTTTGGTAAAGCGTTAATTAAAATTTTTTATAAAACAAGTACCTAAAAAACTGAGTAATAATTCCGTTTAATGCTTGGTTACAATGACGTCTATCGATATAAACCCACGAAATATAATATTTCTCCCAAGTTAAGCAGTACTTATCACAGGTTCCATGAATCAAATGTATACATTAATAAGAGAAAACTGAAAAAGTCTATTTCAATCAACTATTTAAATTAACTTATCCAAAACTTTATTTAGCCAGAAAAAAGGTTTGGACTGTTTTCTGTAAAACTTTACATTCGATAAAACATCAGTTTTTGTCTCCTTTATTTACTAACTTTTTTAAATGTCTACAATAAAAAATGTTTGATTAATGAAAATCACATTCACTAATGAACAGAGACAGTGTAGTCTGAAAAAACACTGTACATCAAAGAGAAGACTAAGTTAATTAAACTCTTGGAATTTTTTGTTGCAATCTCTTAATGATTGACGAAAGTAAACTATCATTGTAGAGGGCGAAGTTGCTTACACTCAAGAATAATGATCTCTACTCATGTCATTTCTAGGCATAATTTTGTTTTAAGATTTATTTTAAATACGCCGAATAAAATTTGGTTATGATATATACCATTATTAAATCTTGTAGATATGAGAATAATCAAAATGCGAAAAGACTGCCTGCCTATTTTCAGTAATTAAAAAGTCATAATTCATTAAAAAATTGAAACTAAATCTAAAATCCATGTGTATAATCTTTACAATTGAAATGATTAGTTCCGATTTTTTACCAACGAGAATAGTTTATAAATTATATCTGGTTTAGTATTTTTATTAAACTAAATAAAGTAATTTATGACTAGCAGTTGGTCATCTACGATTAAATAACCAAACCACATCCATTTTTACAGCAGGTAGAGTTAAGAGATTTTATTCTATTTGAACCACTTCTTTATGAAATAGAGAAAAATTAACGTCCAACAATGATATAAGCGGACGTCTACAAAAAGTAAATTAAAATCCATGAATTAGATACTAAATTATTATCACCTTTTCTAAAGAGTAGGCTATTATTTATTTAATAATTTAGTTCTTGAAGTTGTGTAACCGAATTTATTATTAATTTAAAGGCGAAAATTCCTGTACTGAGATGATACATATTTTATAACGTACGGATTCACTAAATTACGAAGTTCATTGTTAGTGTTATTTATACTATGCTGTGACGCATATGAAGTTTCGAAGTACAACACGCTTCCTCTAAGAGAAATAATGTGAACTATACGGCCAGCCCTGTGATGAACAATGGTCATTTGTATATATATATATATATGTATATCACTTGCATTGTGGTGGTCATGATAAGCTAATATGGAACACTTGAATCAATGAATAAGACAACTGAAAACATTTCGTTGTTAACTTTTTCAGATAGGTCTGACATATGATGCTTGTTATTCTTGGAAATGGGTACATTTTCGGGAATGACTTGTGACTAATTTCAGGTTGGCTTCAACCACTGCGTTTACGCTGATTAATTTACATACTGCAATGACGAAGAATACAATACTAAATGAAAAATTGGTAAATCTAAACTAGTTATTTCGATAATTTTTGAAAACGTATTTTTCTATGAACTTATCCGATAAATTTCCACATTTTTTGTTTGTTTTTATTACCCATTTGAACAGAAATCAGTGTTTATGATCTTTTGATAATTGAAAGGGGTACTTTAATTTATTGCTTAATGTTATCTGTTTCAATCACATTTATGTGAACGATCCATAAATCGCCTGAGTACAAATGAGCACTATTCAGATTACTTTTCTGAGAATATTGGTTTTCATTGTTTCCGTTAATACTTATGAAGACAGAGTGTAGATTACCATATATCTCATCTGATTTTCGTTGGACTTGCCACATGATGGTTTGCAGTAATCTATACTATTATATAAAAACGAAGAGTGTTTATGTTTGTTCGGGGTAAACAAAAACAAACTACTCGATTTATCGCAACCAAATTTTTACCCATGTTTCTTGGCATAACTGAGAAGGGTTTTACATATATTTCATCTCTAAAACACTTGAAGAACCAACTGATCGATTGTTTTCAAATTTCAGAAAACATTCGTATTATACCATGGTAGGTGTTAAGCCATAGACCGAGGCTCTAGCTTCTTTGAAGGTTAAAATATTACAAATATTTATTATTTCTTCACTCCCCCCCCCACCATCAAGGAGGGTAAAGTTGTAAATTAAAGATATTCTTTCGGAAAAAAAAGATTAATCGTTTTACTTTATTATTACATTTCTACCTCCATGGTAGAGAAATAAGTTATGAATTTTTGATCGTCAAAAGTGTGTACTTTAGTTACCGTAGCTACTATTTTTCTGTATTTTGTAATTTAGTTTCTTTTTCAGGTTTCTATAAAGCCTGAATACTTTAATTGTTATTTATCAGTATTATTCTCACAATCATGAGGATAACGAGCAGTATAGGGGTTAAGGGGGCGTAGACCCTTGGGTAGACGGGAATGGTGACCTAAGCGAACTCTGCGGGTGTCCAAGGCCCCGTCCCCCTATAACACGGGAATGGCGGACGAAGCGAGCTCTGCGGCCCTGGAGTAGGCCTGTGGCCCTGGAAGTTCTCAAGGAGCTTCTGAGTTGGTTCTGGGGTTTGCATGGACCCTGAGGGTCAGGCTAGACGGGCTGGCTAGTACCCGTATAATTACTTACTGAAGTCAAGAGGAACTTTTAAAATTTTTTATGATCTCTAGTAGGGAACGGGATGTTTTATTCCGATTATTTGGTCATTTTTGAAAATTTTTTCGTCAATTACAACCGTTGTTATTGTGATACTAATACAAAAGTTAATATCGTAATGAAAATTATTTTTTCAGAATCAATATGAAGTGGCATCATAAATGATAATAACGTTATTTACCGCATTTCATATTAATCATTCGACTTCTTTAAGTTTTTATAACTATTAAAAGTTTTACATAAAATTAGAACGTCCGAATACGGTCTAAGTATAACCACTACTCAGTAGTATCTCTCGATTTAAAAAAAAAAAGTACTAATATTTGCTTATATGACATATTAATGTCCTTTTCTTTTTTTAAAAAATTAAACCGTTTTATTTTTTCTTAATTTCCTTTTAAATTTCACCGTATAAAGTTTGTTTAACTGTATGAGGTATAGAGTAATTTATAGTAGTTGCCTATTTGTTTACATTTTTCCAATTACATTAAAGAAAAATGTACAAAAATAATCGTTTTTAAAACATAATTATTCAACTTTTAATATAGACTTAAAAGGTGTACGCTATTGTACTGAGATCGTTACCTCGTTTTTAACAAGGTATGTAGCACATACATGAATCACGTATATCTATGCTCATATTCATATACCTTAATTATCGATCGTCTAGATCCATGTTAACTATCATGTGTTTAATTCTTGTATTGTTCTAGTTCTAAACGATAAAACAATATTTCTTATTTTTTTATTATTTAATTAACCCTCATTTTATAGCTTTTGTTTAACACCATAGGTTTTCTTTTAAAAATACTTATAATTTACGACAAGGTAAAATACATGGAAGATGGAAGTAGTCTGTAATTTTATCTTAGGTTTTAATGTCTGTCTGTCCATCACACTTTATGTATGTCTGACATTATGTGCAGTTATTATTATTTTTTAGTATAGTATTTTTAAATAATCATATATATATATATATATATATATATATATATATGGAGAGAGGGAGAGTGACTGATATATAGTGCAAATGATATATTTTATGAGTTGAGCGGAATTATACTGTTACTTTTTTGTATTGTTTTGTTTTATTATTCTATTCTTTTCTAATAATAATAATAATAATAATAAAAATAATAATAATAATAATATGGATGTATTGATAATACAAAATTCTTTTGTCAGGGTAGGTATCGTTTATTAAAATATAGGTGTTTTATTTCGTCTTTGGTGTAATACAGCTTTTAATTTTTTTTTAATACCTGCATCACGTCTTGAGAGTAATATATCAAAGTACGATAACATTACACAGACAGACAAATGTTTTTTACCTTTCACCTGTTGTAATACAGTCAACCTCTGTTTTGTAGTTATTCTCCTCGTACGTACAAGTAATGAGATAGAAGGTATATTATGTTAACAATGCTATTACGCAGTAACAACAATAACGAATAATATAACTGAAGAAATACAAGTATTGTTGTACATCTACAGCACAAATCATTATAATGTAAACCTACTGTTGAAGTGTATTAATATTGTTGTTTTGAAATTAATGTTAGTACTTGTTGTGCTTTCATTTAACAATTTAATCGTAACACACCGATTAAATGTTATTATTATTTTAGATATTAATTTTCAATAATATTAAGTATTTTGCCCATAATATTTCTAGTGAAATCAAAAGTTAAATATGAATGAATTTAAACTTATCATTGGAGATAGGTTCTATTCATGATATATAAAGGAATAATATAGCCAGTAACAACTTTATCTAATTTAATTTTTCAGATTTTTTTGTTTCTCTATATAAACAGTTTCACAATCAGTATAGTGTTTCTTAATGCTCTCAAATCTTCATTATAGCTGCTTTCTTTGATAGTAATGATGTTAATTATACAACTACTAGTCTCTTTGGTTGTCACAAGCTCAATATCACTAACAGTTTGATATATTGATATGCATCAGAATATAAAAATAGTGAAGAAGACAATGAGAAATCATTCCACTTCGTCCTTCACTTTAATAAGCATAGTATCAGATTCTTGTTGTTATGTGTGTGTGTATGTATATATAAAATTAAAATAAACAAACTGGTTAATTATTTTCATTAGGGACATGAAAAAATGTACATGTCAGGTATTCTACAACGGTTTGTTTATGATATCTAACATAAAACGATCACGCATTACAAAGTTTTCTTTAAGCTTGGAAAGATGAATAAAAATCCATAAATTTTTGTTTAAAAGTTAACATTTCTCTTTTATCGCTAATTTTTTTTTTCAGATTAACAAAGAGTATATTTCTTTATAAAAATTTTTATAAAGTAAAATTATTATTTTTCATCTCTGAGAGTAAAATAATTATAATCACTTTTATTTGGAGATATCAAAGTTAATACATAGAGAAATATGTCGTGTTATTTTAATTCATAATAAATCATATAGAAAATATTAATTAGCTGTCAGCGGGTAGCTAAGTAATATCTTCCGCATTACTGTACATATTGAAAAGATATTGATATGTAACTATTTTGGTTAATTTCAATTAAAAAGATAATACGCATCAATTTATTTTATTCGAATATATATTTAATTGAACCATACTCAAACGTAGTAATTTTTTGTTGATTAACAATTTTCTTTCTAAATAGTTACGTTCACTAAAAAGACTATATATAATAACTAATTAATTAATTAGTTATAATAACTATATATAATTAATATTATTTAAATTAATTATTTTTGTAATTCCTCTGTTATTAGAAAAAAATTATTTCCTTTTAATGGATTTTGATTACAATTTACCGAGTTTACAGGTTTTTTCCATCAACTCGGTTGAGTTCAGTAATTAAAAAACAGTTAACGTTAAAAGCCTTACATAAGTAGTAAAGTGATAAAATACAGTTAACTAATAAGAATTTGCGGTAAATTTATCTTTTTTCATTTTTTTTTTAAAGATAAATGAGATAACGGAATTTGTTTAATAAGAAGATAGGAGTTTAAATACCTATTGTCTGTTTCTATATTCTAATTCTGCCAAGTTTCATAAAAAATCGTTCTTTTTATAAAGAACCTTAAGAAATACAACCATTTCCCTAGTATTTTTTGTTTCATAACTGAAAGGAATACATTAAATTTTTGCTTTACACTAACTGTTCTAGTCTTTCTTATGATTGTTGTTCATATAATGCTCCTGAGATACAACAGGCTTTTTTCATTACTTTCAGAGTTGTTAACTTTAAGTGTATAAATGCTTATTATAGAATCAATTCCTGCGGTGAACAGAGCGATAATGTCACTTGTAGGGCAGAATATTCCAATTTTTGGAATGGTTTGATTTGCTGTTGCATACAGCTAGCATAACGAAAACTACTTCATTCCTCATTTTCCTTAAAAATCTTGGGATGGGATTTTTTTGTCTTACTAATAATATATAACAATTTCGTGAATGTTTTTTTCTCGTGTCACGCCATTTAAATTGCTATATTATGAAATTCAGCATACGTGTCGGATGGAGTAAGAGGTTAACATATATTCTAATTTATTCTGCTAATATTTACTTATCATGCGGTGTCAGGTATGCTTTAATATATACTACTGTAATAATTACGTTGAAATTTATATACGAGGGTTATTTTTTTTCAAGGTCCAATCGGTCGCGAAATAAAAACCCGCGCAAAAATCGGATGTACCTTTGCGCATATGTGTTGCGCAGCGTTTCTAGTATGGCCTTAAATCACGCTGCGTCACTTCGTTTAGTTCTGAACACGCAGCTAGCGCGTAAACATGTCTACAACAATAGAATCTCCCGCCAAGTGTGAATGCGTGCGGTAATTCGATTTCTTCAGGCTGAGGGGTGTAATGCAGCTGAAATTCATAGACGAATAACTAATGTGTACGGTGAAACTTCAATGAGTGACAGCAAAGTACGACAATGGTGCAGGAACTTTAAAGCAGGACGTACAGATGTTCATGGTGCAGGCGGTCAGGGAAGGAAGCGAGTGTCAACCGATGATCTCGTTGAGCGAGTGGATGAGGCAATTCGAGAAAATCGTCGGTTCAAAATTTCTGTATTGATTGATTCGTTTCAGCGTAACTATGTAAGTACTTGTTACAAATAAAATTTGTTTTATTTTCACTGTGGTTTTAATTTCGTAACCGATCGGACCTTGAAAATAAAATAACCCTCGTATATTCTGTTAAGATCAGCAACAAGATGATTTTAACCGATCCAGTACTGTTGACATTTTTTACACGGATTTGAATACTAGATCCTGGATACCGGTGTTCTTTGGTGGCTGGATTTCAATTAACCACACATCTCAGGAATGGTCGAACTGAGAATGTACAAGACTACACTTCATTTACACTCATACATATCATCCTCATTCATCCTCTGAAGAATTATCTAAACGGTAGTTACCGGAGGCTAAACAGGAAAAAGAAAGAAAGTACTGTTGACGTAGGGAGTTGCTTTCTGAATCAAGTTACAGCTAGCTATAAGAGAAATTCCCCACTTATTTCAGCATATATTTGCATTTTCCATGCCCTTTCCTCACCTGGTATAACTTACACGATATAAATTGGGCACATTGGTAGGGCACTTCCCGAACTGGTAATTATTTCCATTGTTATTGTATTCCCTCGATTTCCATTATAATAAATGATTGAAAATCAAAGCTTTTATTTACGAGGATTTCGACAAATTACAAACAAGTTTTCCAGATTTCATTCAGTTTGAATGAATAATTCTAATCTGGTTAATGGCAAGGGTGAATTGTTAATTCGGGTCGATAAGCTTGTACTACAAATTTACCAAGTCATTTTGATGTCGAAGGTTTAGCGGAATTATGTTAACCAAAACGGGAAGCCAATTTTGGTAAGAAGTAGAAGAAAAAATACTTCTAAAAATATTTACTCTATTATAAACTCCACGTTCATTTTAATGACATACTCACTGTTATTAGAAACAGTAAGCACAGTACCCACATCGACCGTAATGCCCGCTTCGTTCCAAAATGGAACACAGTATTGAGCCAAGAATAAACTAATGCCAGGGTTTAAGTGTCATGCTTGTTTGCTTCTGCTTCCCTGGCACTTCCTGGTCGTTTATAAATAACTAAAAACATTATAAATTTCGAGACAAAACAAGTTTGCTAGAATCGGGAACTTTTTTTTTTGTTTTAAGTCGGAAGTGGTAAAATTTGTCTCAACCAAACTGTCAGCAGCCCGTACATACTGGGTGTGTGGGGTTCACCATAAACTATGGTGGGGCCCACTAAAAACCCACTCCCTCACGCAACGTGGTACTGGAATTGCCGCCGATGGTATAACCTCAGCACCACGCGTGTCACAGGCACACCTCACATTCATACAAATATTTTACACCTCTCATTCACACTCTATTTTCAAAAAATAAATATACAACATACACATAACTCCTGACAGTGATGCTGACCTCAGGCGGCAATGCCGCGTCCTCCGGGAGCCATCTATGACAACAATTCAAGGGCATCCCCGTCATCCGCCCTCGAGAGCTGGCGCCCCATCACCGTCCTCAACCAACACCTTCACTGTCCTCCACGTGTTCTTCTTCAAATACTTTTTGTCGAAGTACTCCTAGGAATCATTGAACACACATATTCCAGCCCTCACCGGACGATATCATCAACTGCATGATTCCCTTCGGTGAGTTCAAATCTTCCTGAGGTTTCTCTTCCAGCCACCTAGGGCACTCAAAAAACGTATGATTTACGAAATCCACCGTACCTCAGTATTGGCAGCTATCCGTCTGTTTTCTGCCAATTTTACGGAGGTAGTCTCTCAAACGACCCGTGACTCGTTAGTCAGTAAGCCGTCCAGAAGTCCACCTCCCCATGGGTTTTGGTACCCACGCTGTAACATCAGGTATCAATATATAATTCCAGCTGCCCTCTTTTGCTCTACTCCACCTCTCTTGCCACTCCGTAAGCATTCGTGTCCTCGCCTCTTCCCTTCCACCTGTGACTCTGTCCAACCTCTCCCTGGCCAGGAGATCCAACGGCGGCAATCCCGCCACTACCAGTGCCGCATCAAAGGAGACCGTTCTGTACAGTTGTGCCACCCTTAACGCCAACTTCCTGTACACCCTATTTAACCTCTGGGTGTTTCTTAGAATTCTAAAAGCCTCCACCTATATTTGAACTGTATGTAACATGGCCGACACCACTGTCGATGCTATCAATCAACGCCTGAAGGTTCTGGGGCTCCCGACGCTGGCCATAATCCTAACCAGCGCCGAGGACATCCGCTCTGCTTTCATAACCACTCGCTGCATATGGTAGGAATATCTTCCAGACTTATGGAGCCAAACCCCGAGGTACTTAGCACCATCCCTCGGGGTAATCCCTCACCATCCAATTTAACTGAGAACTGGGGCAAACGCCGCCTTCCTTCCATCACTATAATTTCGGTCTTATTAGCCGCTAGCCGCAGACCTTGTGCTTAGAGCCAGATCTTGATTTTCTCAACTGTCTCTGTAGCCGTTGTCACCACGGTGACGACTGTGAATTAGGCTTCTTTAGTGCGAGATAATAAATACATTCATGGAAAATATACAGGATTTTCAATTTTCTTTCCCCTACAATAATTTATAAATAGACGTAGATATACCTACGTTAATGCATAACTATTCCTCGCAAAAACGAATTATTTATTTTAGTTAACTTGGTACTTAGTGCAACCCTCTCATATAGGTTGGTTATAAAAAATTACTCTTAAGAGTGATAAAAATACCATTTGTCTTAAATCAGTTAAAAAGATATCCCGCCTATGAACAGAATTTATGCTATCTTTATCTTTGTTAAGAGTAATGTTTTACAGCCAGCCTATTAGAAAGTTGCACTAAGTCATCGTAGGGAACCTAAACTGGAGATTTCACTGGTTTCAGTGTTTTGAGACTGAATTTATACCTTTAATTTGAATTATTAAAACAATAAAACAATGGCTTTTTGTAATTTTTTACTCTTATTCTAAAACACTACTAAAATTACTTCTTGTATCGAATGTTTCGAAATTACAACTTACTACTAAGAAATTACTTAGCAAACTTAAGAAATAATAATAATAAATCAAATGTATTATTTCTTTTTTTCATTTACTTTTTCTTATTTATAATTTTACTCGCTTTCTAATGTTGATGTCTGTTTAGTAGTCGAATGGCCACCTAGGTTTAGATTTTAAGTAAATTTTTTAAAGTATTTTTTAGAACGTAATCTTGTTCTTCAGTGTATTTTAATGATCGTTCAGCACATCTTTATTAGTATTCCGTGAACTACTTTTCTCTTTTATGTCGCATCAAGTTATATGGTCATCATTGTCAGCTAAATAAAACAAGATTTAGTTAATTTCCCTGAGACTGCCCTATGTTTGATAATATATTTCTTGTTACCAAAAATTAACACTTAATAATATGAGATTGTGTACAATGCAGCTAAAAATAAAATAAAAATTACACGTGTTATTTTTCTTCTTCATGATGTGTTGTTCTGTGGCAAATTCAATACACCATCCTTGTTTCAATTTGTTTTTGTAACCAGTTGTTTCTGAACTATGGACTAATACCCCCTTTCTTTATTTCAATCTCTTCCTTCCTTTCTTCTTTATCCCTTCAACTGTTCCTTCTAGAGCTGGTAACACTTCTTCCTCTGTCAGAACACATTCAATCCGATTCCTTTCCTTCTCTGAATTGTATGTAGGAATACCTTATACTAAAAACTTCTGCTAATCACCTCTTCATTTCTCCGTTCACCAGTTTTATTCTTTGCACCTTCCTATACACCTACATCTCGAAAGCTTCAATCTTTTTCTTTCTCTTTCGTAATGACTATCTTTCTCACCTACTCTACAAAGTTCTCCTCCTCTAAGTGTAATGAAATTGTCAACCTATCAATTGGATACACTTGCATATCTTATAACTTTCTCATGTTGAACTATTTTCATGCGATTTTATTAAAATTAAATGATTATTTCAGTATAACTAAAAAATTTACTCTTCCTTCTAAATTCAAAGAATCATTTCATTTCCTAGAACCATTTAAATAAATATTTTACCTCAATGCATTTTTTTAAAAAAAACTTTCTTTTCGGTTTTTCATGTTGATCTCTATCCTTTTCGAACAAAATCAGAAACATATATAAAACCCAATCTTAACAATAAGATAATTGTTAATACATCAGAACATACTGAAGAACGTATCTCCTTGGTGATGCAAATTACAAATCATTCTGTAACTTAATCAAATATCTCGCTTTCCTTCTATATGATTCTCATTATTTCTCTATAGCTGCTATAATACTCTTATAAATAGGAGGTACATATAAATGAGAGGTCTGATTGAAAATTTATGATTCACTTGGATACTTTCACATGTCAATCAATTCTATCATGTGTTTGTTTCTTTGTCCTTTAAAACCTTATTTTTGGATAGCTTAATAATTTTTGAGGAAAGACATTTTTGTTTTCAACAAACATTTAAGTTAGTCAACGTAAAATGATTGATCAGCAATGTGTTTTTCTCATCTCAGCAGTAAAAATCTGATGTGGAGACTACGTGACTTCCTTGTGCCTATTAAATTATATAGTATACACATTTTTAAAAGTACACAAAATTTTATTTCACTAATAACTTCTTATTTTTTTTTTTATTTTTTATTTTGTTGTTATTATTGAATTATTATTTATTGGATTTTTTTATAATCAGAAGTTAATAATTATTAATAAATCAATATATTTAAATTAAAGAAAAAAGTAAAAAAAAAGGAAATGAAGTCGAATTTGAACCGATGTGCCTTCCGCTTGTAAGATTCAAATATTTCATTAATTAATATTTTATATGATTATAACTCTGGAACCAATGAAACTAAGTACCACTTATGATATACCGTTGAAAAGCTCTGAATGAGGGCTTATTACTGCAGTTAAGATGAAGTCCAAGATCAAAATGTTTTGAATTTTGGGCTTTTTTGGACATTTTTGGTCAAGTCATTTGCAATCAAAATGGGAGGTGCACAACTAGATAAAAACAGTTAAAATCCAAAATTCCAACATTCTATGTTGAAATTTTACGTACATACGTACGTACGTACAGACGTCACGCCAAAAACTAGTCAAAATGGATTCAGGGATGGTTCAAATGGATATTTCCATTGAAATCTGAAAACCGAAATCTTTCGCGATTGCAACTCTTCCTTTACTTCGTACAAGGAAGTAAAAATTCCTCGATCTTTCAAGCAATTAAGGGTGGAATTGATGTTCACTACGAGGAAGCCCCTTAATGGAAGCCTTGGGCCCCCTTAGAAGGTTCGTTTTCCGGAATCAGAGATTCTGTTTATTGTCCGGTGGCTGCGACTAAAGGATCTGTTGAGAAACTACGGGCCTTATAATCTTTACCAAAATACAATATGCTAATAATTTTTTTTCGTAATTTATGATAACAGTGTAGATTATGTTCTGATGAAATAATATTTCAAAACGTCCTGCTGCACAAAATAATCAGTGAGTTTTACTAAAGAAAGTTATACGTTTCATATTACGCATTAAAAAACAGTTCAAATCAAAAATAAAATATTTTATAACTTGTTTGTACAGCAATAATACAAAATGATAAGAAAGTAAACAACAAATTAGATACTTTAATTAATTAAATGTAAATGGGTTTTCAATGGAGTTCAAATATTTTAAATAAAAATTAAAAATATAAAATTGATACACGATCTAATCAAAGCTTTATTATTATAAACAAGGACCATGTGATTACTAATGAAATAACAAAATAGAAATCAGTTTTATATGTCATAACATAAGAAGATACACTAATGTAATAAAGATAATCATCTATAAATAGGTAATTAAGATTGTGATGAAAATAAAACAAATTGTCGTAATGAAATGAGTTAAAATTTCACGCGTTTCCAATTTCTGTTGCTAAACATAAGAAAATCAGTATCGATTACGCGATTCATTAAATATAAAATACAGAATCGTAAAAATTGAGTTTATTTTTATGTTCATACGAGCAATAAATTTGATGTTATTTTTTATTTTCTGATTTAAAAACGATCTCTTTTTATTTTTAAATTATAAGGTAATACTTTAAAATAAAATTAATCAGAAACTCCAAGATATTTCTAAGTTGTTTTATCAACTACTGGAGTAGGAATTGTCGGCAAGAATGATTTCGCTGTTTGTATGCCAACACGTCTGTTAATATATTTGCTTGAGCCGTAAAACAACGGTGAATGTATATTAACAAAAACAATAACCCGTAACCGGTTTCAAAGATAATAAAACGAGTGACCTGTATGAGTCTGTGCAGATAATAGTAAAGAAGACATCACTTTTGACAGAAACAACTGATAAAAATCAAACGGAAAGACGCTGCAATCGGAATTTTGTTTGAATACATATATGTTGGTGTGCCTATAAATGTTTGCGAGTGTGTATTCATTTTAATCTATACTACGTTGTGAAAGTGTAATAACTTAGATTTAACAAACACGGGTGACAAGTTTTGACTTTTTTAAAGTCAAATGTCTAATTTTTTATTTTATTTAATAAATGATAACTATTATTGTTTTATTTTTTTTTGTTTATAATTCTTGAAACTTAAAACCAGCACAATAAAAAATCCGAATAAAATGAATAAAAAAAAAATTAATCAATTAGTGAAATTTTTTAATATATAAAGGGAAAGCTGAAATATCAGCAGCTGTTAAACGAGTACGGGTAGCAACCATCGTCATTTTGACGGAAAACGACGAAGACTTTCAGACATAACTAAAGCTATCGCAGTAGTTTATGTATGTATATACATATGCGTGTACACACACACACACACACACACACACACATATACATACAGAGTGCAAAAACAAGTGACCAAGTGGTTTTATGTAATAACAGTAGACCTGTTATTTGAATTTTAACGAGCAAATAATTCAGTGACGTATTAAATAAAAAAAGTAAATTAAACGACCACTTATCCTGACATCTTCGATTGGCGCCAGGAAGTTAAAAATTGTGTGGAGTCCAGTTACTTTAAATTTTATTATACTTTGTTTTAATACGTTATTTGAATCAGATTTTATATGGTCGACAGTAAGCGCTAAAATTAATGTATGTTTCCGTATACAGCCAGTAAGTGTAGGTAATTTTGTATGTTAATGTTATGTTTGGTTATGCTATTAGGGTTACTATAATTAAGGGAAATTTATCTTAATATATGTAATTATGTATAATTTAATAAATTAATAAATAGTATTTTATTACAACTTAATTTAATATAATTAATTAATTTTTTCCTAATTGTTTCAGCTGTCACTGTACGATATTTAACGAAAAGATATATAGGCGAATATAGTTCCAACACAGGTATGTAATTTATTATCACTATCAATACATCAGAAATAGGCTTTACTAAAACATATAACGCTAATATAAAGCAGTGATTATTTGCGCATTGTATACGTTTTAGTGACGAATTACCCACACGAATACGAATAACATAACATACTCACAAATATACGAATAACTCACATACACACGAATAACATAATTTGAGCAATTATGTTAATTACACAAATTATTTATTGAATTATTCCTGTTGTATCAGAAGTTTCTTTTTTCTTCCGTGTCCTGAAGAAAATAAAACCATTGTAACAGGACTCTCGGTTGAAAGTTGAAACTGCTGTTTTTTGAAAATAAATGCAAAAGAAAAAAATACGAAACAGAAGAGGCCGATGACCAGTGGTCTCTTACAAGAGTGTTTAGTTTTATTACAGTAATGTTTCTTTATATTTCATTACTTTAATAACAATGTAAAAAATAAATTAATGTAAATATATTATAAAAAATATAAATATGAGTTTCTGTTTATTTATTACTGCCGTATTCTCCCTAGGTCTATTTTTTGTGTCCGCGACTCTTTTTATCTATTTTTCAGTGTAATTTTTCGTTCAGACTACATGTACGATAACAAAAGCTAGAGGAGGACTATCGTAAAATAAAAATAATGCTTATAAACAAAAATTACACGAATAAAAGAATAATAAATGAAATAAATTATTTAAAAAGATCTACAAAAATAAATAAAAATATTTTTAACTAAATTAACAATAAAAAATAAATAAAACTTCAAAACCAATAAAATAATCTCTAAGTAAAACAAAAAAGAAAGATTCTATAAAATAAAAGTTGACAATAGAATGATATAAAAGAAAAGAAGAGAAAATGGTAAAAATTATTGTAACAATCATAAAAAGAAATAAAATTTATAGCGTATAAATCTATTTAGAGATAATAAGTAAAATAAATATTTTTTTTAACTTTCATTACAGCCAGTCGAATGATCATCTTCTCTTTTTTTCTATAGAGCTATGAATTCTTCTATTTCCGTATTCAATTTTCCCATTTCTTTTTTTTTACCCTACCTTTCAAAGCATAAAAAATGTTTTAAAAAAATATTTTAAAATGGAATGAAAAATTAAGGTTCGAATTTTAATATCATATGTTTAATATCTCAATTCTGAATAGCGAATGACCGGTACAATATCTCATACTACTTACATGTATAAATAATTTCTGGACTTCTATTTGCGTTAAATCTTATATCATATAATTTTCCGCAAATGTTTTACTTGATCAACTTGATAAAGTTGAATGAATGCTTTGCGTAAGCATTTTTATATAGGCTCGTGGTCGCCTTTTTATATATCATGGGATAGTAATTTCGTTTTTTGCTTCAACAAATGTAGAAAAATCTTGTAATTTTTTTTTAATTTAATTAATTTTTTTACTTACATTATAGTTTCCAGGAGAAAAGATATTGAAATAAAAAAAAGTAAATAAGAATTCAAATGGAGCGTCAAGATTCTTGATTCCGTACTGTTAGCTGATTAGCATAATCACCTTATTACATTTAAATTATGAAAAATAGATTAACGAATTTTATATTAGAATCGGTTAGATTTTCAGCTGGAGTAAAGTACAAGAGCCTCCTGTGTACTATTTTGAAAATCAAAACAATAAAATTTTATGAAGTTCGTAATTTTGATGTAACATGAGATCACGCTAAACATACTGGGATTTCAGAATTGAAAGATTAGATTTTCTATTTCCATTTTGTTTTTCTTATCTATTATTTTTTTTAATTTCAATAATAAATTTGTTGGCCAACATTATAATGATTTGGGAATTAATGGATAGCAACAAATTAAAGAGTTTTGAAAACGTTTCCAGTAATTTAAATGAAAAAAGAAAAAAAAAATCATTTCATAATGTAAAAAATTACGATTACGCAAGTACTGTGTAAATTATGTATCTTAACTCACTTGGAGAAAAAAGAATCTTTATCCTACAATACTGATGGTAAAGAGATAGACTATGATAAAATAAAACTGACCAATAGAATCTTTAAGAAATTTATATACATATATATATAAGGTAATTGCAGATGACCTCGCTCTTTTAGCAAATAATATTCAAGAAGCCAAAACACAAATCATGAGCCTTCAAAACCTAGCACAAAAGATAGGGCTTCATATCTCTTTCTAAAAAACTGAACGAATGGCCATAGATCCTCTGGTAATAGAGCACATTACGGTAAACAATCAGAAAATTAAAATAGTAAAACAATTTAAATATCTAGGGGAAATAATAACCTATAATTTAAATGAAAAAGTGACATGGCAGAACAGGACAAATAAAATGATTAAATCCTAAAAATTAACTTGGTCAACATATAACAAAAAATGCCTTTCTGCTAAAACAAAACTTAAACATTATAAAACTGTAGTACAGCCAGAAGTCACCTACAGAAGCGAGACCCTTTTCAAAATCACTCAGAAAAACCGAATTGAAAAAATTCTGAAAATAGAGAGGAGAATTGTCAGAACGTGTATCAATAAAAAACACCAAAAAGAAGGCCAATGGTGGATTGTGCCAAATGAGGTGGTGTATCGAGAAATAGAGCCTGTTACTGGTACTATGCGGAAAAAAAGAATCTCTTTCTTTGGTCATCTCATAAGGACACCGGAAACAAGACTGTCAAGAAATATCATTGAAAAGCTCTGGTTCCAAAAGCTAGAAGTAGGATGGATCAAAGAAATTAGAGAAAATATGAAAGAATTGGGAATTTTCCTGACTGACCTACAGAATAAAACTGGAAAAATTACAAAGCTAAAAGACAAAAGCATTAGATTTAAACAAAAGACAGACAAACGACAAAATACGACGAAGAGGGTGTTTACGGATGAAGAAAAGAAAGCAAGATCTGAACGGATGAAGAAATACTGGGCAGCTCGGAAGAGTAAAATAACACGCTTTTCTCAGAAAAGATCCAACTAAAATTAACTTAAGTGGTCCTATGTTGGCCGTAAAAGCATAATAATATAAGGTACCAGCCAACCAGTGTTAGGAAAAGAGGGACTAGGTATTTTTATTTCCATTTCTTACCTTCATGGTTTTTGTAACATCAGTTCTGCTGTAAAATTTAATTATTGTAAGAAAGTAATAGAATGAAACAATTTGAAAAAGTTTGGAAAAACTTTTCCAACAATTTGGAAAATTGTTTGAAAAATAATAAAAAAATAATTAATACATTAATTATTTTTAATTAATTACATGAGTAATTAATTTTTTTTTTGTAAGATCATTTAGAACCCGAAGAAATGGTGAATTTCTTCTGAAAAACTTCCTCCAGAGGAACATTTTTAAAAGAAGCTGAAAAAGCTAAAACAAAAAAGACCGAAGTGTTTTTCAAAAACTAAAAAAAAAAAAAAAAACATGAGTAAATTATAACAAAAAATTTTGTATTGATAGATTAAATTAAAATTAATCTTTTCTGACCAAAAAAAGTAAATAAATAAAATATAAATTTTTGGCATATTATTAGTAGGTAGGAAAAGAAATTGGGTGGTGAGAGGGCCCCTAAAGTTTGTTTTTTTTTTAATATTCATGATGTGTACAAATCAGAGATCTGATATAAAATTATTATAAATTTGTATCAAATCTATAAACGTAATTATTGTTAGGTTTTTATTAAATTCTCAATGTAACTGATTTTTTTCTTTCACTATGTTAAGGAAAATTAAAGATTAGCAATCGGAGGGAAGTGTATGAAAAGTAGAATATAAATAAATATACATACGAAAATTATATATATATATATATATATATATATATATATATACATAATAATATTATATATATATATATATATATATATTGCTTCAACAAATGTAGAAAAATCTTGTAATTTCTTTTTTTATTTAATTAATTTTTTTACTTACATTATAGTTTCCAGGAGAAAAGATATTGAAATAAAAAAAAAGTAAATAAGAATTCAAATGGAGCGTCAAGATTCTTGATTCCGTACTGTTGGCTGGTTAGCATAATCTCCTTACTACATTTAAATTATGAAAAATAGATAAACGAATTTTATATTAGAATTTATATATATATATATATATATATATATATATATATATATATATATATATATATAATATGTAATCTAGCGTACATTATCATTCAAATTTAAATTAGTGGCAAGTAGTAAATTGTTTAAATTATTTAGTTCATTTCTGATTGTAGTAGGATTCTATAAGTTAAGAAATTATATCAGAATGTGAGGTATTATCAGGAGGATTTATCCAAGCTACATTAAACACAGATCATAAGTTTATTTGAATACTAGATCGTGGATACCGGTGTTCTTGAGTGGTTGGATTTCAATTAACCACACATCTCAGGAATGGTCGAACTGAGAATGTACAAGACTATACACTTCATTTACACTCATACATATCATCCTCATTCATCCTCTGAAGTATTATCTAAACGGAAGTTACCGGAGGCTAAACAGGAAAAAGAAAAAAAATCATAAGTTTAGGTTTAGAGAAACAAAAATAAATACAAAACTTCATAAATTTTTTTTTCATATTTATGTTTTTTCCACTCATAAAAGGCAACTTATAAAAAGCCAAAAAACAGATTATATTCTTAAAACTTCAAAATCACTTCCAAGGCAAAGTGTAGGAATCTTCCCTATCATGTTACAAATGATCTCCCCAAAAAAAGTAATGATATGTAACAAATACTTTGATTCTAAGGTTTTGTCCTTCCACGGAAAACTATACAATGCTATTATAAAATAAATCACTAGCAAGATTGCCGGTAAAAAAAAATTAATTTACCACCACGCGTCTTTAAGATCAATTTATAAAAATCCTTCGTTATTATAGTGGGATCTATAAGAACTCGAAACACAATTATGTCAAAAATTTTACAGAAAATAAACAGAAAGAAAATAGTACAACAAACGTTAAAAATTAATGAAAACTTCGTCCCATCGTTAAGTTATAATGCCATATATATATATATATTAAAAATATTATGGCATAATGGCGAGTGAATGTACTAATAGTGTACTATTAGTTTTGTACTATTAATACTGTACTAATAGTTTTTCTAGTGATTAATTTTAAACTGCACAGTTTTTCGTAGGAGCAGGAAGGTGACATCAAAATTAAAATATTTCTTTGTTATCAACACAATATATTTTATTGGATCAGATATAACATGTGCAGGCGATATTCCAAAACTTTAAACTTAGAAGTAGATTTTTGGAGCGGGCATTCGGGGATTGTAATAAACCTAAAATATTCGAATCCTAGTTAAGGTAAGATCTTTAAACTAAGACCTCTAAAATATAAAAAATGAAGTTTTGTGCTCCAACTTATTTTTTTTGGTCTTTCATGCATCACGAAATCGACTTTCAAATCGATATTTTTTTTAATTTCTATGAAGCTAGTTGATCAATAATAGTATATTAATCGTACATTTTATTAGGTTTATCTGAAGGAACCTAGAAACTGGTCTCTTAAATTTCACTCATTCCTAACGACCCTCTCTAACATCGGCTTCGACCCTCTCTTTATTTTTAATCGGCTTTGTTTATCAGCTTGTGGTAGTTGCATTGGTGGCTTAGATAGTTTTCAGACGACAGTCTATGCGTGAATCTAATGAAAAAATATTATGACACTTGAGCACGGATGTTCTTAAATGTTTTTAACCGATTGAAGATTAAATTTTTTGATTTTTGTCCATATATTTGTTTGATTGTAGTCCGTAGATAAATCAACATCTGTAAGAAACACAATACCAACTTTTTATTACTTTTAAAATTTTTATAAATTTTTGTATTTTTTTTAATTAGAATTTTTATCTCATTAGATTGGACTGATGGACTTTCACGTTGCTTTCTGTTTTAAGTTTACCCATTTTATTATACTCAGCTTTCTTGTTTGTTTTATTAACAAATTAGATTAACCCGGTTTTATTAACCGGGTTAATCTAGTGGTTGAACTCGTCATCGCAAAATCAGCTGATTTTCGAAGTCGAGAGTTCTAAGGTAAGGTTTTTTTTTAACCTCCGGGACCACCGTTAAGTGTTGCTTCAGAGAATGAGATGAACGATTTGAAGCGTGCGTCAGCCATGCCTGACCTGGATTTGAACCCGGGACCTCCGGATAAAAGGCCCAGACGCTACCACTTGCGCCACGGAGGCCGGCCTAAGATTAGGTTAGGTTTACTATGGTGGTTCTAAGGTTAGGTTTAGAATACCTAACCTTAGTATACCATAGTATACCAGTCACCATAGTATACTAGCTATACTATACGGTGACTTAAAACATTTGATTGTTTATCATTTTTGTATATATTACGGTATATTCTTTCTTATATTGTTACCTTGCATTTTTGCTAATAATATTTTAAATTTGGTGCAAAAAAATAATATAAACTAAATCCCTAAATCCCTTGGCGTGCAGTTACAATTGGAGTAACTTTTCCCCACTTTCTGAAAGGTTATTGAGAATGTTTATCAAGATATAACAGAATAATTATCGGTGGACTATCTGATCTCTTACATTTAATATTTTAAATTGGATATTTTAAACTGTAATTAATCAATTTCAGTTAGATTATGTATAATAATGATGTTTTTGTTTAAAAAACAAAATAACAAAAAAATTCATGTACCTTTACGTTAGGAAAAGTTATCTATCAGCTGAATTGAATGAAATTATTAATTAAAAAATAAATATTAAAATAAATAACAAGAAAGTAAATTAAAATATTTGTGAGAATCCCAAACATTAATCGACACAGCAATAGAAAGTGTATTCCAATCTATAACATGAAGACTCATGTGGATTATACTGTTTACTACATACTGTATTAAACGTTATGTAATGAATTTTAGTTTAAAACGCTTCACGCCACGCATTACTGCTCCTCGTTTGCCAAGCCTTATTTTTCATTGTTATTACGGTATTATCACTAAGTAAATGTAAAATATATTTTTATTATTATTAGTTTTACCAACACTTTTAGTTAATATAACTTCTCGGCACGATTATTTTAAACTGATATAATTCTTGCACGCTACTAATAATATAAGTTTAACGTTGTAAATAATATTAATTGTTATATTTATTTATTGTATTTACATCTTCATAGCCGTCCAGTCGTAATATTTATTTAACTTGACTTATGTAATATATATATATATATATATATATATATATATATATATATATATCTTATTAAAGATTTAATTTTAGATAGTAAAGGCGAGTAGTAGTTAAGAAGCGAGAAGAGTTGGGTTTTTTAAAGTGTAAGAATAATTTTAAAAGAGTGAAAGAAACACTAACTATAAAGATAAATTGAAAGTGTTTAAAAGATATTGTATTTAGTTTTGTATTTGCTTCTTAGGTCAGTTGGTATGGTTTTTTTAAAGTTAAATAACAATGAATCGTGATTAATATTAATGAACCAATAATGTGCCGTACGCCGGCAACAAACGCTAATGCACGTTTGATAACGAATAACTATTAAGCAAACAAACATAATATAGAATTAAACACCACTTTTACCTTTATCTTCAAACCCATACCTGTAACCCGTAACAACTTTAAGTTGATATGTTGCTGTGTCCGTTATAATTTACTGTAAGAACTTATCACATTTCATAATACTTAACAGAACCCACCTAAACATATTTTTTGTTCGATTGAAGAGTTTTGAAATGTGTATAAGGAATGATGAAATAAATATATATTTAAAAATTGTAGTAAACATAAATATACACTTTCTTAATGTTAATTATCAGAGATTTACTTGTTTCGTAATTATTAGCGATCTTATATGTAATCAATAATTCACAGTGAAACAATTACATGTAGATAAAATCTAATAATTTATGAAAGTATTTAATATCAAATGGATCCATCAAGGCAGAAATAAAAAAAATTTATTTATTTTACCTTCAAATTTGTAAGAAGAATGTTTTTTGGGGATATATCCATCTTCAGTTCAAACTCATTATAATTTCATTACAAATCAATATTAAAGTTTTTTTTTAAATTGAAACAATTGCCATAACTTTATCAAACGGCTTGCTTTTAATGGACTAACAAAAATAACTGATTTAATTTTTTATTTAATGAGTCTAATATTGATGCAATCACTTTGAAAATCATCATCATCATTATTTCATCACGGGTTAGGTGAGTCACTTGTTCCAGCTTCTTTCCAGCGTTTTCTAGGTCTATCGCGCCTACCAACAGGTGCGTATAAAGGAACAGCTGCGTATAAAACAGATGCTTCTCCTATTTACTTCTATAATGGCGTATTTCATTGTTAACATTATAAATCCCAAAATCCCGACGAATGTTGTCATTCCTCATCTTATCCATCCTTGTTACACCCCTGAAACTCCTCAAAAATTTCCACAGCCTGCATCCTACTTATATCCTTACTTTTAGGAACCCATACTCCTCTACCATATAGAAGTGTATGGTGTATAAGTGTATGTGTTTACTGGCAAGCGTCTTGACAACCCCGAATACGGACTATGAAAATTAAAAATTAATTTATGCAGCGTAAAATTTCCTTACTATAATTTAGTAAATAAGTGTCAACTTTTACTACTATCAGCTGTAGCTATTTGAAAAGAAGACGGAGGTCTCCCTGAAGACTTTTTATAAAAATTTGAGTTAAAAATATCCTTTTGGATTTCAGCTTTTATGGGTTCATTGGAAGTTACTGTTTATAAATATAATAATAAAGCAGTACTTTTATTGCGCATATGGATAGGAACTAAACTATGCACCTCGTACGGTTTTAAAAATTCATCAAGGCTACTGAAATTTTAAAATTTTTAGATCTACATTAGATATTTTTTTTATTAATATTTATACAAAGTTGAGAAGCAGACCTAGCAAACGATTTACGATTAGGTGAATGAGGATACGGGAAGGAAAGCAGTATTAAGAGAAAGGAGAAATGGCGGTGGTATGTATACAAGAGGATTTCTTTGATTCATCGTCCCACGCAGTAAGTTGGATACGACATAACATTATAAGTTGTAGTTATTTTTAGTTACCGAGTTATGCTTACAAGATCAAATTTCAGACTGTTGACTAGAAAATTAAATACGTTATCTATATAAAATTATCATTCATCCACCCGAAAATCAAGTATGAATATTTATATACAAATTAAATTTTATGTGTGCAATTACCGAATTAAAAATCTCTTTTTGGGGAATAAGTTCGTTATTTATTTGTTCACAAATAAAGCAGAGGTAATTTTTGTCATTCTGTTACCGTGTAATACAGAACAGCAATGATTTTGACATCACACTGCCATCACAACGATTACTGCACATGCAGTAATATTCTTGGCTTTATAGGAAAGTAATATCTTGGTAAAAGAATATGTTATATTTTGGCATAGAGAAGAATCCAATATTACACGTGAGAAATAAAGATTTTGTTTTTCTTGTTTAATCTCCGGGACCACCGTTAGGTATTGCTTCAGAGGATGAGATGAACGATTTGTAGCTTGTGTGAAAGTGCCATACCTGAACGGGATTCGAAACCGGGACCTCCGGATGGAAGGCCAAGACGTTACCACTCGTGTCTCGGCCTTTCATCTGGAGATCTCGGGTTCGAATCCCGCTCAGGCATGGCATTTTCACCCACGCTACAAATCATTCATCTCATCCTCTGAAGCAATACCTAACAGTGGTTCCGGAGGTAAAAAAAAAATAAAAAAAAGATTAGAAAAATAAAAAGTAGAGTAATGTAGCCTAACGTATAAGCGTTAAAATTTAGTACGAGTAAGTTAGACAAGAATTACAGGTGGATGGCTGAGAAAACTTTAAGCGAAGTCGAAAAAATGTTAAATAACGTTTAACTAGAAATAAAATATCTAATCTATTTTTGAATTTATTTTCTCTTAATTACGGTACAACACATTTTTTTCGTAGCGCAGTGATGAGAAGAATTTTCGAAGAAGTTACATAAAATTAACTTATGCAATACATGATTCCTTAATTCAGTTTTGAAAATAGATGTCAGGTTTCCAAAAGAGTGCTTTCGAAGCCAATATGCTCGCTCTATTTGATTCCCTACCATCCCTACCAATTGACACAACATTTTAGCAAGAGCTGATAAGTATACTTCTATAACAATAGTTGTAAGATTAGGCACAAAAATGAAGCGGTTCAACGCGTTCGGATAATGCATACTGACATTTCCACGTCTTATATTTACAAAAAACTCAGGAATAATATTTTTTTTTACTGAAAGAATAATTATATTTTTTAATTATTTTTATTAACTGTTTTTGTTTCACCACACAGAAATGAATTGCCAATGACTGATAATTAATCAGGACTCATTTAGCAAAATAAAGTAATAAAAGAAAAAATCTAAAACTAATCAACATATAAAAATATTAACTAGTTATTTAAGATTGAATAAACCTTGAACCATTTTCATTAACGGTAATCGTTTTCTTGATACTGCCACAAACCGTTCCACATCTCTTGTGTTCCTGTTGAGATTTCTCCAAAGGTTTAACAGCATCTTTACTGCCAAATTCGAGTCATTGTAAAAGTGAAATTTCTGCAGATAAACAAAATTTTATGAACAGTTCTTTTTTTAAATTTCAATGTTTTGTAATCCCTTGATTCTAAAATTTATGACCACATTCCAGGCTTCTAAACTATAATACCCGAGAATTTACACTGTCTGTAGGGTCAATGTTTTTGTGAAATGTTCCGTAAAAGTATTTTACATCGGATATTATTCAAAGAGCCTTCACTTCTAAAAGGCAAATTTGTTTTTGCATTTTCTCTTCCTATTATGAACAAACAATACGGAAACTGTAATAACTATAATGTAACTGATACCATAATTATAATGTGACATTCACTGGAAGTATGGGCACCTCATTATTGAATTAGAAAGAAGGGGACTCCAGAGACCCTAGCTCCAATCGACTAGTACATTGTATAGGGAATTTAAAAAATCTAAAATTTAGCTAACTACGGAGTTGGCATTTTTAAGGGATAAATTTTAACAGAATTCCTGCTGCTTGTCTAAGTTACTCATGCTACAAACAAGAGCACAGTGGTTCTCATAATAAAACAATATTTTTATTTTCCCTGAAGTATAGCGACAAATGCTAAAGATAGATCTTGAATTTCCACCCAGACTCATCATGTTTATTAATAAAATTCGTTACGTTCATGTAGCGAGTTATGTAAATTAATATAAGCATGTAAACCCAGGAAAATGTGTAGATAAACAAATGTATAATATTCATGTCAGCGAGCAATGAAATAATAATTTTCAGATTTATTTAGGAACCAGACTAAGTAAAGTAATCAGATATTCTAGAATATCTGAAATTTATTCGTTTATCTTAACGTAAATACGTATATAAACATTAATATGTATAATTTTCCTTAAGTATCTTTTGCCGTAAGGATAAAATCTATACTATAGAAATTCTGAAGGTGTAGAAACATAAATTTAAAAAATAAATTTGAATAGTATGAATTGCGTACATCATGACCAGTTTTATATCAAGGTTCTTCAACCAGCCAACTTCTGACACCGTAAATATCCAAGGGATTTCCTTGGTAAGTTCTTAACGGACACCGCTTTTTTTTGTATATCCTTCGGGGCCACCTTTAGGCATTGCATCAGAGGATGAGATGAAATTTCAATTTTTTAGCGTTTGAAAGGGCCATGCCTGATCGGGATTCGCACCCGGGACCTTCGGATGAAAGGCCGAGACGCTACAACTCGGGCCACGGAGGCCGGCTAACGGGCATCGCTTAACGTAAGTTTTACCACCTTCGTAGCCTTTGATTAACTATCAACCCCAATTATTTAAAAAGTAGTTAAATTTTCCTCTTTCATGACAATGCTATCCTTAACCCGATTAAGCTTAAGCTAAATATCTGCAGGCAATTGGAAGCCTGGTTCCAGGATATCTTCCATCCGGAGAAAATGACAATTATTACGATTACCAAGTTTTCCGTCATGAAAATAAATGAAGTAAGGAAGTCAATTAAGAAAAGGCTGTAATAAATAATAAAAGAAAAGTGATTGTCAAGGAGGGAGTGAGAACACTAAACCACAACAAAGATTGAAAAAGATCGATTGATCTGAATTTGGAATGGTTTGCTTGACGTAATCTACAGAAATTGACAAAAGAGGAAGAAAATTCGTAATATATTTCTTATTTTTACAGCGATGGAAACGGTTTTTTCTTTTTAACTTTCTCAAATAACAATAAATTATTTATTAAGTCCTTTGACTGATAATTATGAATGTGTTATGTAAGGGTATTGATTTCGTCTTCCATACCTCCTATATGATTTATTAGGCAAATATGGTTAATTGCAATTTGGAAAAAACGCTTTATATAATACATCTATCCAGTGATATAAAACATGCTAACTATATTCGGTAATCTCATTGTTAAGCCAAATTTATTTTTGAATTTATCAACTGTAAACCTAAATTTTTACTGTTCTTAAAGTTTATGCTATTTTACAATCGGTAGAGTTTCATGTTTTATATTGTTTTTATTTATTCACAAAGTTTATTCATAAATATTTTAAAATTTTTGGTAAAGATGTTACTTAGCTTTAGAAACTTAACTTTTATGATTCGATAACCATAAAAAAAAGAAACGCGAATTTTGCTCGTTTACTGTTATTATACATTTGAATTCGTTTTATAATCATTCTGTTGATTTAACAGGCTATTTTGAAAAAAATAACTGATGTTCAAAACTTGAATTTAATGTTAAGGTCAAAGTGAATTTAAAACATATTTAATTTTTTAGTCATAAAAATGTTCTTTTAAAGAGGTACATCTGGTATTTACAAGACAAGAACAATATAATAAAAGATAAATTCGGTATTAAAGTTTTAATTGTTCATAAAATTTAATCATGACTGAAGCTCGCAATACAAATACTTTTTCTTTATATAAAAAAATGATATATTTTATATGATCTTATTTAAATTGCTATATATATATATATATATATATATCTTCATTGTATCATTAAATAAAATCATTGACCTCCGTGGCTGAATAGGTAGTGTCTCGACATTTCGTGTGGAGGTTCCGGGTTGGAATCCCGGTCAGGCATGGCATCTTTTCATACGCTAGTAAATTCCACCAGGCTAATGACCATATCTGTTGATGCCTCTTTCATAAAAAAAACAACATTGAAAATAAAAAAAACTGCGCTTAAATTATTTTATTTTATTCAAACGAAATTCGATATAATCAAGATCAAAGGGGAATTTTTTAAAGGAGTGTTACACATCCTAACTTTAATATTAAAAATTCGTGTTGACCTTTCACGGGAAGATTAAATGATAAGTATTGCTTTGTTAATCGGAATAAATTGATTTTAAATGAATACGTAGATTAATATTTAATATCATTAAAAATACAATTTTTTTTTAACTTTAATTAACTGAAACACCAAATAAACGTAAAATTTAAAGAATTCTAGATTTTGAAATTCAAATCTTATTTTCAAGGTTTTTCAAGGATACAATTTTTCGTTAATTATGAAGTAGATGTATTTCCAGATTTCAAATTAGAACCTTTTCGAATGCGAAATCAGTTTTCTTTTAAGGTACTCCAGTGTTTTACGTAATAATCTAGCAAAAACAGCTGTAATTAATTTTTTCAATATTCGTGTAATAAGTTAGTATGGAATTACCTAACTCAGATTAGTGAGTAAGTGGTTAATACAAACAGTGAATATGCTATCTTCTTTTACACTGAACAAAATTAATATATTTTTAACTCCATAACAACGAATTTTAATTCATCAAACTTAAAAAAAGAGGCAGAATTCAGGAAATCCGTATTATCAATAAATTTAATAATCCAAATCATGTGAACTATTTTTTTTTTAATTTGCTGTCATTTTATGGTTAATATAGTCTCAAATTTTTTAATCTAATCATGGTTTCGTATAACATTTACCGATTTGTTGTTACCTCTGTAGGGATTAAATAATACGAATTGCAAATTTATGAAAAGAGAACAGTATTGGGTTTTCAAACAAAATGAATGGAATTTTACGTAATATATGAGAACAAAAACAGGTGAAACATGGTTAAAAGATATATTGTGAAAAAAAGTTGATTGGTAAAAGAAGTATTTACCAACAAAAAAATTAAATTTTTGTAACTAATAATTTTAAATTCCTGAAAGTTTGACTAAAGTGTTATTTGTAAATAATATTTCAATTTGGTTTTAAAAGGAAATTCTGAGGAGAGATAAAGGTATGTTGGAGATATTTACAATAAGGTTATAATATAGAATGCTAAACATAATTACATTCTACAATCAAGTAATAAACAGTTTTCCTCATTGGCAATTGCAGAAGTTAAAGAAGGAAGGAGTTAGGTAGAAAAAAAATTTGGTCAGCAAGTAGACAAACTAGAGAGTAAGTACTTTTAAAAGAGTGGAAGCCTTTACGGAAACAAAAACAATAATACAGTTTTCTAAAGAATGTGATTTTATAGTTTTATATTTAGAGGAGTTTTCAGCAGATAGGAACTTCAGATACGTGGATTACTGTAGAACCATTGGACTGGAAACAGAGATGCGTGGACAGGTCAAAAAGCATCATTATACATAAGATACAATCGATCTGCAAGTTCGGGAATTCTGAGCATGGGCTTAATACAATCAAACCTACTTTAACAGAACGGAAAATTAAGAAAAGGGATAGAGGATAAGTGAGAGGAATGAATATGAGAATGCTCATAGGAACTTCGTCATCCCTTACAAAGGAATCGCAGCAGGATACCAACAACTTCACCCGAAGAATAACACCTCCAATCTAGTCAAGAGGTACCCACCCATCGCTATAACTGCCGAGTCATCATTACGATTTTACTTACAATATGTAGAGTATCATATATTCAATCAATAATTTTTTTTAACATACTTAAATAATGCTACGAAAGAATTATCTTTTCTCTAAAAAAATAAAAAATAAAATCACTCCAGAATAGGTTCAGGTTTAAAGGAAACCCTCACTTATCCTTAGAATTTTATGACGGATGAAAGCATACAGATGAATTATAATTCCCTCCTAGAAGTTATATGATATAAGGAAATGAGGAGAAAAAAGGAAAAGACGAAAATAAAGCGTAAAGATATAGAGAGACGTGATGATGTAAAGAAAATTTGGATCAGATAATTTGAGTAGAAATATCGAATCTGCAAACTGTTCAGAATAATAATAATAACGTTAATCATAAATTTCCAGACCATTCATTGTTACAATTTTTGAAAATTAAACCAGTGTATTTACATATAAAATTAATTAACTATATTAGAAAATTATAATTTAGTCAAAAACCATTCATTAAATGAACGAGTCTAAGTCAATAAAATTGCTTTTCAGGTATAAAGAGTTATATTATTTGAATGAACATACTTAACTGAATGAGTAGTATTCCCACTAATTATTAGTAACAGATAGAACCTGTTATTCATTTGTAATATTTAGATGTCTTTTTACTTTTAAATGATGAATTTTCGTAAGGTAGCAAACTGATTTCGTCTGTAATAAAGACCAAGCAGGTTAATTTTTAGGAGTCTTAATAAAACGTTAAGTCTGACATTATTAATAAATATTTTTTATATCACTATATTCTCGTTTGAAATATTATATTTTGTGGCTATGTAAAAGTTTTTGAACGCGTATTTAGGACAGTGAAATGCACTGAAATATGGTGGCGCCCGTAAGCAGAATTATGTAGTATAATACTTAAATTAAAAAATCGTAAATTAAAAACTTCTTCCGTGCGTTTTTATTGGCACTTAAAAATTAATTATTTATGAAAAATAAAATTAAGAAATTAAAATATCTCCCTGTATAAAAACAGGTAATAGAACCGTTTCTGTTTTATACATCAGAGTATTTCGGCCGAGTAACTGTCATATTATTTCGGGGAAATTTTTAATAGATTGTTACAAAGTTAAAAATTTGAAATAAAGATAAAAAATTCAGCTTTTCGCTTCCGACCCTTCACTATTTCGCAGTCAGAAACGCACTGATTTTCAGAGTAAAACGCTGTATATATGTTCGATTAACGAGTTGATCCTACACACAAGCATAAAGTTTAAACTCACTCACCACTGTGACAGAAAAATGCATGAAAAGTACACCAATACAAAGTCAACATAACCACAAATTGAGGTTGTTGTCTGTTGTCGACCTTAAATTGAGCGTAACTGAAGAATGACTTAACCAATCTTTATCAAATTTTCACAAGCACAACTTCAGATACACTACTGAAGTAAATCTAGATTTCAATGAAATTGATCTAGTAATTTTGGAGAATTTTGAGTCACAAAATTTTAAACATTAATTGTATTTTCGTAATCCTCATTTATCAAAACGTAAAATAAATTCATTTTCACCTCCCAATCACACCATCCGACCAAAAAGAATATCCAAAATTGAGGTTTTGTTTGTTGTCTACCTTAAATTGAGCGTAACTCAGAAACGACTCAATCAATATTCATCAAATTTTCACACGCTCAACTTCAGTATAAATAAATTTCAGTGAAATTTATCTAGTCATTTTTGGAGATTTTCGAGCCATAAAGAGCCACTATTGAGTCTTTATAAGACATTTCGAGCCACAATACATACACCTAATTACATATACATATATATAAATTAAATTTTAAGTGAATGGTATTTTCGTAATTTTCATACATCAAAACGAAAAAAAAATTCAATTTCATCTTCCATTCCCACCGTGCGACCGAAGTAATAACGTACTTTTTTTTCGAAAAGTCGGTAAAAACGACTAAATTAAGTTATTAAGAGAGTATATATATTACTTATCTTCAATATTTAAACTTCGTGATTACCTTTCATATAAAGACAATGAAACAATAACTTGTTTAAGTATACTGTTTTAAAATTTACGAACTTACTGGCAGATATTCGTGAAGAAACAATGAAAATAACGTTGGTATTATTATTATTATTATTAATATTTTGAATCCGGATATTAATTCAATGTTTTCGTAAACTGAACATTATGAGCATACCATACTATACTTACATGTATTTGTATAATAGTGAAAGTTACATATAATACAATGTTTTATATGTTTAAATTCATTCAAGCATCACACATAACATATACACACACACACACACACACACACACACACACACACACACACACACACACACACACATACACACAAACACATATACATTTATATGGTTATGCTGTAGCGTGGCGTACCGTAAAGACGTTGACTATTATCATGCATTTCTTAAAGAAAATATTACACAACATCATTTTGTATTAATAATTCAGTATACAAAATACAATGCACAATATTACATTTTTTATATAGTTATTAAATACAATACAATATCATGTGTAAGTGTACGTAATGTAACAAAATGTAACAAATGTAATGTAATTTCTTAGCTGTCATATATGTCTGCTTCATGGCAGCGGTAAGTCTTAACTGATATCATAACAGTACTGTATAGTCTAATAGGTACGCCCTTCTAGTAATATATATATTCTAGTATATATATATATATATATATATATATATATATATATATATATATACACTTAAATAAGTTAAAACTATGTAAGAATAAATTAACAGATAAAAACCACTAGATTATGTCTGATTAGAGTAGAGCCCAAGAAAGGTTAATAGATGTAAACAAACGACATGCCCTTACATTGGCTAATAGACAGCCTATTTACAGAGGCCTGCTGAATATTATTAACTTAAAAGATGAAGAAATAGACTACATAAAAAATATTGGTTGCTACTTGGAAAGTATTACTGATATTTTCTATTCGCGGAAGAATTTAAAGAAAAAATTAAGCATTCCGTTCTTATATGTTTGTCTACCTAAATAAAAAGGAAGTTAAAAATTAACAAATTGCTCGACTCCAATCTTCATATTAAATTATATCGACTCATTTCCTGAAAGATTACTTTTTTTATTCTACAAGAAGAGAAAGAAGAAAATCAAATAATTTTTATTAACGGAATTCTGTAGCCCGGAATTTGCTGTAAGTGAATATACTGAAAGATAAAAATAAATATTCGTTTTTATTGTACCTAACATATTTTTAGGATGAGCGGATGAGTTTTTTTGAAAAATAATTATTAAGTTAAATCATCACTAATTTGAGTTGTAACTTAAAAATAAATAAATAAACATATTTAGAAAGAAACCTTTCCAAAAATAAAAAACAACAGATTTTTTCAATATATATACTCAAATATGTACCTTAAGAAGGAAGAAAAAATTAAAAACAATTACGTACAAATTTATTAATCCTCAACTTGGCACCAAACTAAAGTTGAATCATTTTAAGAACTGAGTTTTTTTCATTATTTAGTCTGTAATATTTAAGGTTTCTTTTTTAATGTTAAAATATTCAAAAACCTAAGAAAACTACTGGCTGTTATAAAAAAAAACCTTTATAAGAATCGTAAAACGGGATTATCAACCTGCATGTTCATAAAAAAAAGAGAAATTACAGAGAAATTACATATTACAGAAAGACTACTACAGAGCTTGCGCAATGATTTTCTGTTATGCTGTGTATTATTCAAACTCTTTCTACTAATTTTCTTGGTTGCTATGAAAAAAATTCGTTGATTGGAATAATATTAGGCTACGTATCTTTATCAAACTATAACTGTCCATAACTAAGCTAGAATGATGACAACAGAATGAAAAAAAATCAAATCTTCCATTAAGACAACCTAATTTTAGTTAAAACTTTTTGTTCTACTTATCGTAAGTTATATGGAAAAAGTATCAAACAGGATCTTCCTCTATGAAATGAAATCAGACTCATCGAAATCGGTCGATTTGGTAAAAAATTAAACCTACCTTTACGTAGATAAAAATGAAACACATGAGGATCGAATTGAAAATCTTCACTTACGTAAACTTGGTTAAAAATTTAGTTTTTTATTTTGCATTTTTTCATTACCAATTTCAAATGTTTCTGTAAAGAATTAGCAGAAATTCAATTAAAATTTATTTATTTTTTATTTTCATGCATATTAATTTACTACATTACGTTCAATCAGATCAATTGAAATTTTTTTTACAATTGCTTTTAATTACATATTTATTTACTTTTACAAGTTTTCATGTAAAAATATGTATCTATGAAAACTACCGTCCGCCGTTTTGTTTTCTTGAAACCGTCATAGGACAAATGGTTCGTTTGCTTCCTATTTCATAAAAATCAGCCATTCTAGAGTTTGAAGTCATAAATTAACTACTTAATTTTCATTCTTGTACGGTCAAGTAAAAATATAATGTTTCAAATAGAAGCTTTTTCCATCCGACTTAGTCCATAGGAGGAGTTGTAACGTATTTAATTATTACGCATGTTTGTTTGCTTGTTTGTTTCCTTCTGTAGCTTCAAAAATCTAACGAATATAACCAAATTTTGGGTCGTAACAGATTTTTGGTCTGGAAGTAACATATGCTATCTTCAATTGTCTTATCTATAAGGGGGATCGCTACACTGGTGTATAAAACTTAAAAATTACGTTATTTTCACATGTTAATGAAAGTATTCCATAAAACGATATAAAGGAAACACTTCTTGAATCTTATGATTTTTTTAGAAAAATTCATCGCTATTTAGATATAAACAAAAACTGAGTTCAGAAAAAGAAGCAGGAATGTATCTAGGCTAGAGTCCGCCTGCGCGCTGTATGTTGGCGGTATGCGTTGCATTGCACTGCTGTTAATGATGGAATATGGACAGGTCAGAATCTGTGCACGATATCTCTACAAACTGAGTGAAGCATTCTGTAATGTTTAAAAAGTTTTAGTAGGTGAACAATAATAATTTTAATGAACCAGTCAATGCACATCTACGTTACACCTCCATACATTATCATTCATTAATATTCACATTTCTATTTATATAGCACGTTTCTAAAAAAATAAAAAAAAGTTAAACCAGTATCTATATGATTATTATATTGAATGACAAAGTTATGGAAATGCCAAAAAAGCGCTATTTAAATTATTATTAAAAAACAAAAACCCGACTACTAATTGTATATATCTACCTAAAATGATTATGGAAAACGAACAAAGATAGTTAAACAAGTTTTTCTTTTTTTCTTACAGGCATTTTTTCAGGATAAAGTAAGTTAGTCAGCAAAGTGAAACAGAATATTACTTTTACATATTTTATGTTGTAGCCGGGTGCCTGTGTAGGCTACATGAGATGGTGACTTTAATTACCTCCACTTTTTTAAGATTAACAGGTACTCGAATACAACATAAAATGTAGAACCAATATTAAATTTCACATCACATGTGATTTCACATCGCTAAATTTCAACTTACTGTATCCTGAAAAAATACCTGTAAGAAAAGAAAGAAAACTTGTTAATTATTATTTTTTTATGATTATTCTAGATAGATGGTACAATTAATACTGATTTTTTGTTTTATAATAATTATTTTATTAAATTTTAAGGACGTTACTCGCGCTATAAACGTGACTTTACTTCTTTTTATAACTTCCTTTTTGTATATCTGTTCATCCACTCGCGTTCTTTCTGTCAAGGAATCCTGTTTCAGGAGCGGTATTAATAAAAAAAAAAGGAATTACATTGTTTTAATCTAATTTGGCATGGAATTACATCTTGAAAAGTTATCAAAATTGACTTTTCAGTTACAGTTGAAAATATATAGTAAAAATATTAAGATATTAAAAATAATGATTTTTAAATTTTTATTTCGTAAAAACAAAACGGTTTGAGTATGAATATTTTTTAAGGTAGTGTTTATTATAATGGGAATTAATTTTTCTTATGTTTTGATTGGATTTAAAGTACTTTAACATATCTAGTAGCGTGGAAAACCTACGCTACTTTTCAATATTTAATTATGTCAATTTTCATTGGTCCATATTTTTTTATTCACATTTAGAATCTATGATTAATTAAATCTTTGCATTTCCAACTAAAATTTTTAGTTTATTTGTAAAAAAAATTAAGGTCGATTAAATGGAAGTACGTTCCTTTTAACTCCCCCAAGACGACCAGCCCACGCTAAAAAGCTTAACACAATCGTCTCAGGGTTTCATGGCAGCGCAGTCTGCCCTCCCTAGCTCGTCCGAACTCGGACATCCCATCGGGGTTTCTCGTGCCTCCTCCAAAACATACTAATCACCTCTTCCGGTGATCAGAATTTTTCTCCGCAGGAGAGCACCCTTCCAGTCCCTATTGTACCTGATCAAGACACATTTCGTTTGGCCTTCACAGTTACGCGTCCCCCCATGTCATCATCGGTGAGCTCCGACCGACCCACTCTTGGGCGTGAGTAGGCCCGAACACCCTAGGCAGGGAGGCACCCTAGGCTGCCTCCCTGGCCTACACGCATCAAGATAGACTTGTACCTGTCCTCGATCCCCCACGCATTCCCATGACCCCTCATTACTTGTTGCGCCATGCCTCCTTCGCCGTCAGCGGTAGAGCACCGCACACAATATCCCCCCACTCCATGTCCATCGGTATATCCGGCAGCATAATCCAACAACAACATGAGCAGACACATAATATAATCATAAATTCCTAACCTAGCAAAGTACATTAACAAGTACGTTCCTTATTTATAGGAATGTTTTATAAACGTCAAAAAAATTTTTTTTTCTTAATTTGAAAACTGTAAATAAGGAAAATTAATTTCGAGCGATTCCAAACTTCTTAAAATAAGAATTAGAGCATCCGTCCACGTGTAGACATCTTTATCATACCTGTAGACATCTGTCCATTTGTGTAGAAATCTTTGTGAAATAATTTTATTATTTTTTTAATGACTTTTATAGTAAAAATTACACATTGCTTTAGCATGGAATTAATACTAAGTCCCCGTTATCAATATTCCTGAAACGTATCTAATAAAATGAAACGATTTAATCTATAAAAACTGTTTTTTTTTCATAGATTTTCTGAAAAATTTCTACAGATGCTTAAAAAATGAACAAAAACTAAATATTCCATAGAAAAATAAATATATTGAAAGTTTATCAGTCTTACAACACAAAAAATTCAACTTCAATAATATTTTTTCGTAGAAAACAACTCGAAATAATGACGTTTTTATCTTAGATGCAGTACAAACGTTAGTCATAAGAAAAAATTATACAATAATGTAAAGAAAAAGTAATAGATTAATGTAGTACCTTTTGAGCGGTAACAATGCATTACCGCCAATCAGTAGGGGAAAAGTTAATATAGTATGTCACATTAAAAAATAAAAAATCATTTAAAATTCTATCATAATCGTTTTCAATAAGTTCAGCTTTAAAATATTTTAATTTTGTATTTAGGAACGGCAGTTAAATAGCAGAGCAGCAATCTATTTTCCGGTTTCTAGGTAGAACCAAACCGACTGTCCCTAAAGTTTGGTGTAAAACATGAAACTTTCTCGAAAATAGCTTTTTTTTTAAAGTGATCCGAAACTGTCCATGTCTGAAGTAAACATTACAGAAATACAACCATAAACTATACACTTCCGGAGATTCCGTAAATTGTATCCATACGTTTGAATCTAGACATTCACTTTGTAATTCTTTTAAATGGATTTTATTTTTTACTTCCTTCTACGAAGTAAAGAAAGTATTGTAATCGCGAAAATTTTCGGTTTTCACATTTCAACGGAAATATCCATTTTGATTAGTTTCGGCGTAACATCTATACGTACGTATGTATCTTGCTTAACTCAAAAACGATTAGTCATAGGATGTTGAAATTCTGGATTTAGAACTGTTGTAACATCTAGTTACACCCCCCTTTTCGATTGCAATCGACTGAATAAAAAATGTCCAAAAAACCCAAAATCCAAAAATATTTGGATTTTGGACTCTCTTTTAACTGCAGTAATAAGCTCTCATTGAGAGCTTTTCAACGATATATCGTAAGTGGTACTATTTTCATTGGTTACAGAATTATAGCCAAATGAAATTTTAATTAAAGAAATATTTTGATCTTAGAAGAGAAAGGCACATCGGTTCGAATCAGAATTCATCTGCTTTTTTTTAACTTTAAATATATTGATTTGTTAATAATTATTAATCTCTGATTGTAAAAACGTTTTACGATAAATAATAATAAAAAATGAAGTTATTATTGAAATAAATTTTATGTACTTTTCATTTAAAAAAAAGAATGTGTATATGTAATTTACTAGTCGTACAAGCAAATCATATTGTGCCTACATCAGATATTTTTAAAGAATTCTTATTATAAGAACTCGACATAATATCGGTATGAAAGACCCTTCCATTAAAGATTACTAAAACAGCACCTGATAACATGGTTTAATTTCGTGAAAAGTAAATTTATTCAATAATTTTGTGAAAATTGTTAAGTGGTTGAAGTGTGATAAAAAATCTTTCAGTCGTTACAACAGTAAAGCCTATTAAAAATTTATCAATATCTATGAAATTGTATTTGAGACGATCAAGTTTGAAAATTTATCAAAGTAGTAGCTGCACCTATCATACGCGTATGAAAGTAGAAACCTTCGTATTCGAAATAAACTGATCGATTATTCAGAATATTTATTTCTTAGAAAATTAAATAAATTTCTTTAAAAAAAATCAATAGATTTTTGATAAAACTGTAACGCTAATATTTAAATTGTAGTACACATTTTCATATATTTTACACGCAAGAAATTGAAATTATAAATCACATAAAACGATATTTTGGTATTGACGAATACGTTGAAATTAAAAATTAACAAAGAACAACAGGAAATAAAGAAATGAAGAAGTTTATCCAAACCAAATGAATAACTGAACAAATAAGTAATAATAAACCAATCAAATAAATAATGACAAAAACCCGGACAATTTAAAATAAATATTATTACAAAACAATACAGAGTTTAAATTACACGCTTTAAATTACTGGTATCCCTTTATTAATATTAATTGGTGAGAGGGAGCAACTCTGAGAGTTTTACTTTAGTAACCAATTTAAAAAAAAAGCTACTGGTCTGTTCGAATACAGTTTCTGTAAAGCCGGGTGTAAGTATTATTAGATATTAACGCAGATTATTTTGATTTTATTAAAATTTAGAAAAATATCTGCAGATACTGTTTTCGCGTATAAGAAAAAATTCAAGCATTTTGCTGGATAAATATTCATTTGATGGATAATATCAGTTAATTCATTTATAACTTACTGTAAAAAAAATTATTCCAGATTTCGATATATTAACATTTTAATTATAATATAAGATAATCATTTTATTTAAATTTGTTTACTAGAAAACAGAATCTTCCATAATAAATTAAGAGTTTCTATATTTAGGTCGCGTTGTTCTGTTTTGCAAGAATTATTTATTTATCGTAAACTTATAGAATGCGTAATTGAAAATTCATAATTACTGGTAGAACAGACAAATTTAATAAATCTGAAATCATGGAAACAAAATGTGGCGCCATCAAAAATAAATAATGTTGTAGTAATAAAAATAACAAACACCTTTTAACAATAAATTTCAAGTAAAAACTTAACAATAAAAAAAAATTAACATTCATAGAATTTAATAAAACAGTTTGGAAGAATATATCTCTGTATTAACTTTCTTTTGTACTACATATGCGTGTGGGGTGTAAAAAGGGATGTATAAAATTTCATTGTAATACAATATAAACTATATTTTATGCAAGTATACTTTCCTTGTAGTGTTGGTGATAGTAACGGCACCGGTCGGAAGAGTCGACATAAACACGACGTAAGAAAGTGAGGTCGTATTGTAGTTGAAGAGCAGAGCCCGAGGCCAGCATTGTTCGTAAAGGAGGTACTGGGCGTGGTACCGTGGTACCTGGCTGGCATCACAGCAGCCAGCAGTCCCTCTGTCCCCTGGCGCACTGATAATAATAAAGAGGACATCACGAACTGTACCACTGTTACCAGTTTACCGGCATACCGGATCGGCTATCAGATACTGAAATTATAAACTAGAAATCCACCTATTCTTTTAAATAGAATGCGCATTTTTATTTTCGATTACATTCTATTTAAAAAAAAAGAAACGAAGAAAGTTTTTATTTTTACTAAGATACTTTATTATTATATCAGATAAAAGATCTATATTACAATAAAAACAGTTTAACCTGTCTTTTGTTAATTAATCGATCATTGGACACCCTTTTCCAATAAATTCTTAATCAATTGTCCTGTAATTATTGATTAATTTGATATTTATTTTTATTATTCGAGTTATTTTGTCTCTCTCTCTTCTTTATTTTATTTTCAATTAAAGTAAACAGAGCCAGAATACAAACTAAAAAGAAAAACCCGATGGCATAAAATGTGTGCCACCAAAATCATAAACTATCATTCCATATAAAATATATCGATTTTTTTTTTTTACTATCGGAGATATTTTAAGTATAATATGGAAGTAAAAATCTGATGTGGTCACCACATGACTTCCTTGAGCGCCTATTAAATTACATTTACACATTGTTTTAAAATGGAAAGTACATAACATTTTATTTCATTAATACCTTCTGATATTTTTATATTTTTTATTATTTTTATTGGTATTATTGAATTATTATTTATTGTAAAACTTTTTTACAGTCAGAGGTTAATAATTATTAATAAATCAATAAATTTAAATTAAAAAAAGAAGTTAAAAAAATGAGATGAAGTAAGATTCGAACTGGTGTGCCTTCACCTTGTAAGATCCAAATATTTTATTAATTATATTTTATTTTTTGCCTAAAACTCTTGAACCAATGAAAATAAGTACCACTTATGATATATCGTTGAAAAGCTCTCAATGAAGACATATTACTGTACTTAAGCAAAACTTCAAAATCCAAATGTTTTTGGATTTTTTGGGCTTTCTGCAATCGACTGAACACTTTGGTTCAGTCGATTGCAATCAAAAGGGAAGGTGCACAACTAGATGTTGCAATAGTCCTAAATCGAAAATTTCAACATCCTACGACTAATCGTTTTTGAGTTATGCAAGATACATACGTACGTACAGATGTCACGCCGAAACTAATCAAAATGAATACAGGGATGGTCAAAATGGATATTTCCGTTGAAATGTGAAAATCTAAATTTTTCGCGATCACAATACTTCCTTTACTTCGTACAAAGAAGTAAAGAAGAGATATTGAAGGAAAATAATTGCAGATTATTAAAAAAAATATAATTTAAAAAAGTAAAGAAATTACCCGGAGTACAATTGAACGCACTCATCGGATGGTAGATTAATTTCATTAAAATATACATAACGTTTCTTACATACCTCTATAATGTAAGTGCGAGTTCTGTTAAAAAATAATCACGATTATTATTTACTTGATAAATTTATCTCTAGTATAGAGGTGTGCGTTACAGCGCTCACAGGTAATGCTATACCAATATTTACTAGTGATCGAGTGTATTTTATATTTGTAATTTCAACTTTGATTAATAGTACCTTAATATACTTTTTTGCTAAATATAATATCACATGTTACGGTTTGTTCCTAAGCATTGAAAATCAAATTACAAGCCTATCTTGGGTCTTTACTTCGATAAATAAGCTCAGAACTTTCCAATTTAGAGGCTACTAAAAACTTATAACTATTTCAATCCATCAACCGTTCATCTCTTATTTATCAAAAGCTTTTTGGCCTACATTCAAGCTGGGTTTCTCGTTTAAATATCCATTTAAGTATATGTTATACTTTATAGATTACAAATTTCTAAGCGTATACTAAAATAGGTAGTTTCTGTTTGTTTTATATTATAGTTATATTGTAAAACAAACTAATGTAGTTTTAATTTTACAATATATCTATATGTACTAGTATGAATTTAAAATATTTTTGTTAATGATAAAAAATATTAAAAGAAAATTTTCAAAATAGAACCATTATGATTGAAGGATGCCAGTTAATAAAGAATTACGTCGATTTATCGACCCATCATCTGTAAAGTGTATTAAATATATAACACAAATCCTGAGAGGGATATCAATAACAATCAAATTGCTTAATCTCATCTTTCCAACCAAATATTTTTACTTTGTTTTCTTAGATCCTTAACAATGTGATTTCCTTTTGATTAAGATTATATAAATTTACATAATTTTTGGCTTTAGTTTGAAATAACTTGGAAAAAATGGGATTAAGGTGTGAAAATCTTGTTAAAAATAAACTTGTTTAATATGAAAATATTTAGATGGTAAATGAGAAGGATTTCAGGAAAGATTTTTATGATGCGTAATATAATTTATGTATTTTATTGTTGTACGCAACAATCAGCCTGAAGCTTATTTTACTCTTAAACCACTAGCGTATCAGTTAACAAAATGTTTTACTTTGGCGTTTGATAAACAATGGACAGAGAACAAAACTCTAGATAAATTCATTTACGACTGTCACCTTATGATCACACCAAGGTTGGCTATATTGTTCTTGTTGGATAAATTTGAATGTATCAGGATTTTACATACACCCATAGAATCCAAAATGCGGAAACATGGAAAAGAGGAAGGTGGTTGGTTAGAAAGCAAATTGAGGAAGAGAGGTAGGTGGTTAAAAGTGATTTTTTGAAGAACTGTAACACGAGAAAAACTCCCACCCAAATGGTAACTGAAAGTCTTCAGCAAGCAGGAGGTCTCCATTCCCCACAATGCCTCGGGAGAGCGGACTATTTTATTATTTTATTTAATTTTTTTTTACCAAGGTAGGACTTATATATTATAATCAACGATTTTATGTTAACCAGTTTAAATATATATAATGCAATAAGAATTTCTTTTCGTCAAGAAATTAAAGAATGAGTTTCGGTTTCTTCAAGAAATGGTTCTTGAAATTCCTGGAATTGTAGTGTGAATGAAAATATCCAAGTGAACTACAGCATTCGCCTAGATCACACTGAAAGGATTTATAATTGGAAAATTCCTTTTTTTATTCAGAAGCATATCTAACCGGATAAGAATCGAATCAGATAACAGTAAATTATCTGTAATGGTTTATAATTAATAAAAAAAATAATATGGTTTTAAGCCAAACTTGAAGAGGCTAAGCTATAATACAAAAATATGTATTAAATAATCATAATTTTTACTTATTCCAATAAAACTCAACATATATAATCGTATAAACAGGAAACTGTTAAAAGTCATGGTAACTGAATGGAGAGATCGATTATTAATAAGAGAGTTTTGAAGTCATAAAGTAGAAATGAGGGTACTTTTCTGTTTCTCCCCCCCCCCCCTAAAGGTTTTAAGTTCTTCACCTGGAAATAACTCAGAATAGCAGGAAATATTGATATTAACAATAACCAGGTTGGACAAATAACTCAATAATCCGATGTACCTATTTATATTACCATTTTTATAACCATTAATATTTATTTATTTTATTAATATAATCTTTTTTTCTTTTCCCTGTTTAGCCTCCAAGAATTACCGTTCAGGTATTACTTCAGAGGATGAATGAGGATGATATGTATGAATGTAAATGAAGTGTAGTCTTGTACAGTCTCAGTTCGACCATTCCTGAGATGTGTGGTTAATTGAAACTCAACCACCAAAGAACACCGGTATCCACGATCTAGTATTCAAATCCGTATAAAAGTAACTGCCTTTACTAGGACTTGAACGCTGGAACTCTCGACTACCAAATCAGCTGATTTGGGAAGACGCTTTCACCACTAGACCAACCCGGTGGGTTTTTATAAATATAATCTAACTAAACTTAACCTACGCCCGCTTCGCTCGCTAACCTTGACTAATTAACAGTAATTTTTTGTGTATTTACATAATAAATTCAGTAATTATTACAGTTATTTATTATTTAAGTAATAAAAACATTACTGTAAATTGATCGAAGTTAGCAAGTGAAGCGTGCGTAGATTAGGTTTGGTTAGATTATATTTATCAGCCACCGCGTTGGTTTAGTGGTGAACGCGTCTTCCCAAACCAGTTGATTTCGAAGTCGAGAGTTCCTACGTTCAAATCCTAGTAAAGGCAGTTACTTTTATACGGATTTGAATACTAGATCGTGTATACCGGTGTTCTTTGATGGTTGGGTTTCAATTAACCACACATTTCAGAAATGATCGACCCGAGACTGTACAAGACTACACTTCAAATACATTCGAATATATCATCCTCTGAAGTAACACCTTACGGTGGTTCCGGAGGCTATACAGGAAAAAAAGATTATTTTTAATTTATATCTAATTAATATAAGCAATAATGCTTATATTTTTAATATGTAAAATATGTTATTATGAAGAATGTTTAAAATGACCGGTATAAAACAACATGTTTGTGTGTTATCCGGTTTTTTCTTCGCCCTGGTTATTGTTAAAATCAATGTTTCCTGCTATTTTGAATTATTTCTAGATGAAAAACTTGCAAACTTTTGTGGGTGGGGGAGAAACGAAAAAGTACCGAAATGAGAGTGGAAAATGAGGAAAGAAAAGAGTTGAACATCAGTAGAGGAGTACTATAAGGATGTTGCATGTTTGTAGGCCACCAAATGATTTAATGCTTATCCAAAAAAAGCTGATAAAAAGAGCATTAGAAAGGTCAGAAAATGTGAAAATCAGTGGAGAAAAAGTAGACAACCAAGCAGATTATAACAATCAAAGACAGTTATTGCTGCTAATGAAATACGACCAATGATGGAAAGAACTATATTTCCAGGATACGAATTTGAAATGTATATTAACATTGGCAAATCAAAAGTTGTGATAATGAGAAAAATAATTTTGAACGTTTGTTTCAAGGGAAAGAAATTAGAATGGTGAGATCGTTTAAGAACTAAAAACCATAATTACCTAGCATGAAGACTTCTTTTGAATAAAAGAGCGTTTATCAGTTGCAAATTTTTTTACAAAATTTGGAAGGGCTTAAGAATTGAGAACAGCAAAAAATAACCATTTAAATAAAATTAAAGGTAGAAAATATTTTGTTCGGAGTGTGGTAAGTAAAAAGAGAAACATGGATCAGCTCTCTTCTTTCTCCCTCTCTTCTTCATTCCTTCATCCACTCTTTTTGAAGCTGGTTGAGCTGATAAGCTCATGAGTTTAATTTGAGATGATGAGTTTAACTTGAAAGTTTAGATGTATGGTTATGATGAAAAGTGGAGTGCAGAGTAAGAAATGAAGTGCTAAGAAGAGGAAAAGAAACATATCTGTGGAAAGGTAAGAAAAGAGGAAAATATCAGGGATTGGGCATTTACTAAAAAAAGATTGCTTCAGGGAAGAATCGTACAAGGGGAAAATAGAAGGGAAAAGAGGAAGAGGAGGAAAAAGGATTATTGTATCGTTGGATTTGATGAAAGGATCGAGTACGTTCATATAAGGAAGAGCAAGCAGGATGTAGAATGATGGAGAGCCAGTCGATACTTATCTTAGAGCAGTTTTACTAAAGAAAAAAAACTAGTGTTTGATAATCTTCGTAAACTAATATTTACCTTGAAGCTATAGGACGAAACTAAACGGAGGGGTGCTACCTGTTTCTACAGTTTAGAAGGTGCTAACCATATGCTATTTAAACAATATGCATTTTACCTCTATCATCGTAACGATCTCTGACGGTTAACGTTAGCCGATGTGATCATCTCAATGGAAGGAAGGTGTAGATTCCTTTCTTGGTAATGACTTAAAAACAAACTAATTGAACTCTCAGCTCTGCAAGTTCACTAAGTTTTACTTTTAAATTAATTGAAAATTAAGAACAAAACTTAAGAAATTCTCCAGTTAATTAACATGGATAATGTTCGTTTTGAAAATGAAGTAGGCTCATCAGGTTATAGATGGATAAGTCCTTTTATAAAAAAAATCAGAAAATAGATTATTCAAATAATAATCACTAAGAGTCTTATGGTTAAAATACATCTTAATAATTAAACTTAATGAAATTAGTACATTTTGCCAGTTTATTATTCCAGTCTCTGCCTGTTGGCGGTATAGATAAATAAAAGACCACATTTTAGAAATTCACATACGAAAAAATGAAAGTGAATGGAGACTGTTAGGATCTTATATATGTTTGAATAGTTTAGATTACTATTCAATCGATATGTGATTTTCCAGCACCATGATTATTTTTAGTTTAAATTACCTATATTATGCCTATTATGAAAAAAACTTACTATATTTTTTTTTTAATTTGGGAAAACAATTACATTCTACTGAAAATCCCTCAACCCTTCTTATTTTATTTATTTTATTTCATTACGATTATAAAATTCTAAAAACTGTTGCTTTTGAACATGATTTAATTTATTGCTTCATAAATAAATAACCAAGAAACAGCCATTAATTGTATATATTTAAAAGATTGGTAAGAGGTTTCTTATTTCCTTACACCTATCGCCTATCGTGTATCTAAAGATCGATCCATATTAGATAAATTATCACGAACAAACGAAAACGAAAGGAGCTTTGGTATAGTTTAAAACCATAGAATAATACGTCTTAAATGGTGAACTCCAAAATACTATTGAGTACTATTTAAGAGAAATTATTAATCCGTAAAGAAATGTATACACAAGGAATTTTAATTTGTTTCACTCAATTTAAAGTTGAATTACAAAAAGTAAGAGTGATTAATTAATTTTTTTTTTTAACTTTACATCATCTTTCATTTTAACTTTGTTTATTTTTAATTACATCTTTCTCCCTTTTTTTATTAAATTTCATTACTTCAACATGTCTAAATGTTAATTTTATAGCATTATTCTATTTAATATTTGTTTTATTCTCCTAGTCAGTTGTTCAGTTATGTTTTACAAACATTCAGTTCTATCAGTAATAGATCGAAGTAAAATATTAGTCACGTAAAGAAAAACAGATTGTTCATTAAAAAAAGTTACAAGTTTTTAATTAAAAAACTGGAATATTTTTTATAGATAATATTTTTGTATTTTAATTAAGTTTACAAATTATATAAATTTGAAATCGAATTTTAGTTGTGTGTTTATAAAATTAATATTAAAAAATTACTAAGATCGAATCAAAAAAAAAAAAGAATTTAGGTTATGGGTGTAACCACTTATTCAGAGTTTAGTGGTAATCAATTTCAGTAGCTACAAATATTTTACTTGAAAAAAAATTAATAAAAAAAAAGAAACGAGACTGGTTTTTTAGGGCGGATTTATGCTGTACAGGCTCTGATAAACACAAATTCAAAACAAAAAACAGACTTTTTCGTAATATTAATTTTTTTTAGTTAAAGAATTGTTGAAATACTACTTTTTTTCAATTCACAACTTTTATTTGACGTACAACCCAGATACGATAGTAAAATAAAATTTAAATTTACAATAAATAATATTTACAAATAACATTTTTACAGAAAGAAAATTCTGGACATTTCATAACGAACACTTTATCAGTAAACTGATTTTCAAAATCATTGGTATTTATATCTGTGCACCGAGATATAGTAATCTATTCTGTAATTTTCGTAAAATCCCTAAAATAAATTCATGATTATTGAAGTCCGCTGTAGTGTCTCCAAAAGACTGTTAATACAAAAAATACTCTCAACACAAAATCAATGTTTCTGTTGAAGGTGATAATCTTGTCCGCTTTCAGATCGACATGTACTGAGCCAGTGCCATAAATTAAACCCGAATAATTAATCTGATAATGTGTATTAAAAATACTATTTATAATGATATTCAAATTCATTTGATTGATTCCGTATAGTACTTGGTTAGTCTTCAAATTATCCAGGAAAGTTTTATTGATTCTAAGCCCTTGGCTATGGGTTTAGAATATGTCCCTACGCTTGATGCTTGGTTAACTACGTTCCTAATCTGATAATGAGTGTACTACGTATGGCTTCTTTTATACCTCAATTGCTATTCAGCCTCTATTGTTAATTAAAAACCGATGTCAGAATGTTAGCTGGAAGGCGACGGTATTAAGATATCGGTTTTAGATCACCGGCTAAAAAGCTACGTATCAAACAGAAAATTCAATTAAAAATACTTAAGTATAAAATTTCCACAAATGTAAACATGCCATCACAGAGCAGACGTAATCCATCGGAATAGCTGATCAGCGTTTTTGAATGTCTGTTTCACTAATTCCTTACAATGCATACCTCTTTATCTGATTATCCATCTATTTACTATCTGTATAAGAGAAATTATATCCAAAACGTTTACTTACAAGTTAAGAGTTTTGAAAGAATGGATTACTAATTACGCCGTAATAAGAAACAGAAAAAAATGCTGATTTTAGAATTTTTATGTATTAAAAAAAATATACTCATTGAAGTTTTGAAAATCACTATTATTCTCGAAAAGTTTACTTAAATTGTCAAATTTCAATAAATTCAGTCATACTGAAATTAAAAGTCAGATTATAAAATAAATTGCTATTTCAAACCCGAATCAGGCCTAAATAAAAAAACCTTTTCATGCTCTATATTCTGCATCATAAGACGAATAAAATGATCGTAGTTGTAGTCTGGCAAATGAAAGAATACATTTGGATTGCAATAATTTCTCAATAAACCATTATAAAAGTGTTCAATATATATCAAACCAAAGCTTATTCCTTTCGAATTAGTTTACAAAGACTTATCCAAATAGTATTTTAATGTAGCATCTTTTTAATTCAAATAAAAATGGTGCTATTAAAAAGAATTTTATAACGATTAAATATCTGCTAAAAAAAAACTTGGTTTCTTTCTCACGTCTTATAACGTAAACTAAAATAAGAATTTTTTGTTACGCGAGATGAATAGTAGGAATGTAAACTTCGTATTAATGTTTCTTTTTTATTTTTAAATCTCATTGGTGTGATCTATCATATTATGAATTTTTTATATATGAGAATTTTTTAAACATGAAATTCGTTCTAATGTGCAACTGTAAACGTGATTAAATGAAACACATTTTAACAATACCTTCTCCAATAAGAGACTTAGCCAATCTTCAAATTCATTATTCTTAAAAAAAATATTAATTAAGTGTAAATAAAGCAATCTATAATGAAATCGTTTTTCTACTTCATACCAAATAATTGCACATTATATGAACGGTTTTTTAAATTTTGTTAAAGCAAAAAAATAATAACTATTCTGAAATAAAACATCATTGTCTTAAAAAGTTTAATTTTATAAATCTATATGCCACAATAATACTAGTAAATTTCCATATAAATTTTACTGGTAAAATTACTAATGTAATTTTTTAAATCGGATACGAATTACTTAACGATTAAATAATTCATTACATGTTATTAATAAATTATGTTCTCTTAGACGTTTAGAAAAAGTAAGAACGAGCAAATACATAAATAATCAAAGTATGTAAATACGTTATAAACTAAAAATAAATAATAATTACTCCACTTTGATACAATGATAAAAATTCATAATTATTAAATATGTATAAAATCGGTAAATAAAACTGATTTATCAGGTCTTATTCCGAACATCTCTCAGAACCAGAAATAAAAAATTATTATAATTATATGCAACTGCCTCAATAACAGAGCCGCGATAAAATCTGCAGGTCTTATTTTTTTGTTTGAGCTCTAATTAAAATACATCCTGTCCTGGTGACTTAAAGGTGTTTTGTAATATTTCAAGAGCACGGGACACAACAACCACCGGATCGCTACTGAACCAAACCGCATCGGATAACCTGAAAACTTCCGGGTTATCGTAATGAATAAATCAATAAATCTCCCAGACAAATTAATTACGGGTTCATAATGACAAATAATCGTTACTCTTTAAAATTAAAAGTATCTTCCAAATTGGATCAGTAATTCCTGAAATTTATTGAAACAAACAAAAAATACATTTATACATACATACCAACACTGCTGTGTGTGTAAATATATATATATATATATATATATATATAAATAAATAGATGACCTCATAAGATACTTTTTTCCAGCTTATCCGGTTTTACATCCTCATTTTTATCCAGCTAAATCTTATTTTCCTTAATTCTTGGATATATATGTGTAAACATGGATATGAATATATGTATTTAATTTAACCGTCTATTATTTGTTATTTTAAACTATTATTTTATGTATAATAATATAATATCTGCTAAAATAGGATATATTTACAAAAGAACTTAATAAAATAAACAATGGACCGCAACTTATAATACAAAAAAAAGAAGTATCAAAACTGTAAGTAGTATTATTTTATTTAAATGCCGTTATTATGTGCGAAAGCACGTAAGAAAAAGTTATTCGTTGAATGTACACATAAAATTAAACCTTAGCTGAAAATAGAAAAATATATGCAATATACGAGTAAATTAAGAAAAAACATTTTACAAAAACCGGAAGCACAAACCTTGTATAAAAAAATGTTTATTTTTTTTAGTATTGTCCCGTAAGCTTCACAATGTACTACGGAAATATAAGTCTAATAAAGACTACAAAAAAAAATTCAATTACTATATAAGAAGAAGAAAAAAAATTTAGCCTTTTATAATTTTTTAAACTTATTTTTTTTTTAAACAATAAAAAATATTACTGTAAATCTTATGGAAATGATACAATATGGTAATTCAATAATGACTCAAGAACCGATTTATAAAAATAATATATCATCTTTCATACTATTATAAACCGTTTTACAAATGAAAGCCTATGTAAGACAATTAAATTAGAAATAGTTATAGGTTCAAAACATGTCTGAAATAAAGATCATTACAGCTATCAGTTATTAGTAGCTAACTTCTACCGTTTGGAGAATTATCACTCTTGATGTTTAAAAACCCCTTCAGGGCTCCTACAACTATTTCTCCATAATTATTCCTTCTAAAATATTACAACTTTAACAATTTAAATCACTTGAAAATATGTTATACTTATCTTTAAGATTCTTTCTTTAATCATTCTTGCTTTAGATCAAATAATAATTTGTTTTCTAATTAAATTTAAAAACCTTTTTTTTTTAGGGTTCCTTGTTATTATTTTGAGGAAGCAGAGTGTATATATTAGAGCAAAGGAAAAACAAGTTCCTTTTCGAAACATAATTCAGGAGTCGATCATGTAAATTTATTTCCTTCCGTACACAGATTGACACAATGTTTTTCTGCCAGGCCAACTTTCTCATGGATTTGTTAGGACTACGTTGCATAGCAGGCTACATGTCTTACAATTTCTGTTCATCGTGAACTAATCGTCTACCGCTTCGCTTGTAGGCCTTTACTGATCCCGTCTCCCTAAATTTCTCGATTAGCATTCTAACGAGAAACTGCTCTTTCATTGTCTGTGTGTACTCTCCGTGTACACGAAAGACGTATTCAACGAGAAATATTCGCTGTTTTAAAGTTTATTCTGAGTGCACACGGGAAAGTACGGTCTCAATCGTTCAAAGACGACGAATACATAATGAACAACAAAAAAATCAGAAACATCTTCTCATCTCAAGATCATCAGCCTTACGGGTTTACGGAAGCAAACTGCACAGAACGCACGATTATCAACCCTGGAAGAAAATATTACTAGCAGCACACGGAATGTGATTATATATAAGTGTTTATAAAAGTGTATAGTTACTTTTCGAACGTACTGTATATATTTAGATAAATATGGGGACAGGTATAGGAGTTTTCATTAATTTATGGACAGATACAGTGGCACTAAATAAAATACTTTTCAGTTGAGATTTTTACATATAAAAATCCTTTAAAAAACCGTAAAAATTATAATTCGTCCAAACGTTTATTAACTACCTAATTTGTTATTCTTAGAAAAAAATCAGTGATGCGAGATTTAAAACGGTCTAGCATGCTTCTTTGCGTGTATAGTGGCAGATATAAGAGTCAAAATAAACTAGTATAATTATATTATAAAATACGAGTATATTTTGACGATGTAGGTATTCTTCCGAAAGAAATTTATAAACAATTATTAACTAAAGATGAAATCTAATAATAAGGTTTACTTTATTAATATAAGATTACTTACTATAAGATTTACTTTATTTAAACAAATAAGCATAATTTAACATAAGTCAAATAACTGAAGTCTCCAACAACAAAAAAAGGTAAATAAAATTGTATTTTTCTAATTTTTCAGATACCAACATGAAAATTTTCTGTTAACAAAAATTGTTAAAATCCACAAGAGTCGCTCATACTTTTTTTTTAGATATTATATAAATAGGTTTTTAATTATGTAGAAAAAAATATATAATTTGTAAACTTTTATTAAAATATCACGATGGAAAAACGGCTATATTTTATGTTAATTCCTGCCACTTAAATTTTTCGTTTTAGAACAATATGATAATAGACATCAATTTTAATCTTTGTTTCATTGTTTTATTCTGTTTTGATAGCAAGGTCGATCATCTGACACAAGTTTTACATATGATGATTTTAAAATCGTATTTTATATGGTTTATTTTCATATTTAGATTCTGTGAAATCAAATTACAAAGCGTATCGTAATCTTACCTAACAATAATTATGGTTTAAAATGTTTTTAGTTTAATGCGGTTGTATACGTTACTAAATTACGGCGTAAAATGTAAAACAAGAATAAGATTATCGTTTTCGACCTTGATGTTTAACGACATTTATATATGGGTTACTCGGAATAAACCTCACCTACTCATATACTGTCAATCATATCGCTTCAAGGTTCCAGGATTGCGTATCCTTTTTAAAACCGCATCGGGTCTGAATACGAGGAGAGTAAAATATATAAGTATAATACTGAACCTATTGTTCTTTCATTTGTACATCTCTTAATGATACGTTCTCATAAATGTAATCCACATCAAATCGGTAATGACATAATATTCTTGCATTTTTTTTTAATTTCTGCATATAAAAAATTATTATTAAGATTTTTTCGTATAATTCAACACTAATGTTTTTTAAAGTATTTACATCAAGTATTTTCAGAATAAAAAAATGTCATCACCGTAAAGTATTTTAACTAGATATGAACTACATTGTTCAGTAGAAAAATAGTACGCTTGCCGTGCTTCGACGTAATACACATTATTTTATTTATTTAGCCACATAATAGTAATGGTTTCTTGTGGTATTTATAACGTTTTTTATTCACATGAAAAAAAAAATCGCCAGGTAATTTCTTTGAGAATTTAATTGTTTCTACTTAACATAAAAAACTACTTTACGGTAAAATAAACGTAAGATGTAAAAAAATAATTCAATCGGCGAAAGGGTTGTTACTATTTCACTATGTGTCGGATCAATTCGTATCTAATTTTTTTCTTGTAACAGACTTTTATTTTCCAAAGGTTAAATACTTTCTACAACTCGAAATCTATTCTCTATAAATTCCCCCCTTACACTTTTATACAAACAATAAATACCGATACTAAGTTGACGCACGCACTCACCTAAGATCGTTAAATAATGTCAATTCTTTGGATAGAGATATATATATCTATTATATAGATATAATATACCGTGTACTCCCAAGTAGTATAATTCGAAATTTCTATCCGTAAAGTATAATTAAAAGAAGATATATTAGAACTTGTTAAAAAAAATTGTTCCAACGCCTTTAAGTTCGTATGGTAACCTACTGATTATATGATTAATTTGCATATTATAATTTGTAAAATTATGATTAATAATTTTAATGCGTATAAAAAATGCAAATAACTATATGGAAAAAAGAGTTTTATTTATATAACTAAAAAGTAATTTATATTTGTTATATAAATTCCCTTAATGGTGAGTGAGATTTATCTCTTCCCCATTTAAAGGCGTACAAACTAATATCGCTAAGACGGGAAATCTTGTGAACGTTTACTCGGTTTCCATGTTCCTCCATTCCTATTATATAGTTAATTCAGGTATTTGTTCCGATTACAAGCAAGTTTTTTAGTAACAACGCCGTTAAATTTTCTTCTTTTTATTTGTATTTTTTAATCTAAAACTTTTTATTAAAAATTGTATTTCAAATATAATTAAACTTTTTCTGGTTAAACATATTGGATATTATTCAGCTATATGAAAGGAAATTATTCTTTTTCTCTTACGGATTAGGTAGACTCGACTTGTTTCGGACAACGCCCTCTTTGTCTACCACTGCTCCATCTTGTTTGAGATGCATATTACCAAATGCATAACGTAAGACGAAATGAGGAGATATAGAAAAGATGAATATGATATTCCAAAAATAACCCATATCTTTTTAAAGCTCATCTCAGCTACCTGTACGAGAATATTGAAAAAGTTATGTTTGAAAAAATATGGTATTAATGAAGAAATAAAAAAAAAGTTTAGTTATAGTTCTTTTATAATTTGTTTGGTTTAGCAATGACTCTGCTTGCGGCTGCTTCAGGGGACACTGTTTTTTATCTGGAGGCTGTTTATAAGATATACCTTGGAGCTTTGGTACTTATCGAGTAATACCAGGTCATCTTTTAATACGTAGGCGACAACATTATATTGGCAATATGGATATCGGTTTTCTAAACCGGATGCTTATAACAGCTATGTGTACTCGAGAATGAATACGATTTGTATTAATACTTGTAGCGACTTTGTTAGTGTCATTGCTATTATCATACTTCTTAAATAAGCGATAAGTTTTTCATTTTTTAAATATTTTAAATTCTATAAAAAGAAAATTAGAAATACGTTAAATTAAATCTGTCTTGCAATTCTTTGTGAATAAGACACGTTTTGGGAAAAGTTTTTCGTCATCAGGTTTTATTACCCTAGACCATTATTGTAGATTGTAGTATCGAAAACGAAATAGAGATAAAATAAATAATTAGAAATACACAAATTTTACATTGTACCCAGAGTGCACAAAACATTTTAAACACGCCTGTCTGACAGGTTCATTTTATTAAAGGTCTCCGAGTAATTTGCGTAGATTAAAAAATATTTAAATGGTAAGTCTGACAACTTGGAGTGTACTCGTATATGCTACTTAACTATCGATTAACGTTCAAATTTTTACTGTTCATATAATAAATACCATTATTTGAAATTTCAGACGGAACGTAGACAAAAATACTACTGATATAAATGCTTTAGCAATAATCTGCAAGTAACCAACCACTGAGCAATGAATAGTGTAAATATTTTTTGCAATGTTTATTTTATGTTAATTTTTATGGTCTTCTTATCCTTTCGTATTACCTCATCAGTGGAATGTACGAAAATAAACTAGCATAATAACAGCTGATGATGGAAACTTGTTCTCGAAACATGTAGTTAGATATGAAGAACGAAGTTAAGTTACAAAAAGGAATTAATTTAAAGGATTTATACATTACTAGCGGACCCGACAGACGTTGTCCTGACGCGGCATTATTCTGTAATAAATGCACACACATAAATATAAGTAACTTAATTAAGTTAAAATTAACAGGAATGTGTTCTAAATTTCATTAAAATGACTATTAGTATGATATTATCAGTTTGTGATTATTGTATTATTGTAATGGGTTTATTGATTAATTATGTGCAGTATGGTTAATATTTATTTTCACTAAATATTGAGATGTCCGATGAAAATTGAATTAAAAAATCGAAACGTCGTAAAATTAATAATTAGTGTAATTAATAAATTTTCATCCACATCACTACTAATTTTCACTTAACATCATTCTAAAAAAGTACGTCCTACATATTTTTTTTTTTTTAATTTAATAATTTTGATGTTTCATAACAGCTTAATTAATCAATTAATAAAAAAATTAAAGCACTGTAAAAAAGCAACGTAGTTAAAATTTTAGTAGAAATTTTTATAATTTTTCTCATTCTTTATTTTAACATCTATTTTACCAAATTTTAGATAATTGTAAATTAAAAGTAATTTTAGAAAACTTTTTATAAAATTAATCAAAATTAATTTCAATTTTTTAAATATACTTTAAACTATATTATAAGTAACTTATATTTTAATTTTATAAATGTTATAATTTATTTTACAAACTTAAATTTTTATTTTCAAAGAGCCGTTTAATACTTCATAAGTTGCATAGAATCAAATGAGAACTGACAATTTAAATTAGTAGGTTAAGTTGATTGTTATTGAATGCACGTGTATACATCATTAAAATCCATGAAAAATCATGTAAAATACTCACTTCAATACTGCACCTTAAAAATTTGCACAATTTACATTTTTTAATTAAACTTTAAAACGTTATTTCAATAAATAATAATATAATATAATATTCTCAATAAGCGCGCAATTCTAGCAGACTCGGCAATGCTTCGCTATTGCTAGATCTGAGTATACATACAGATTAAATGACAACAATTGAAAGTTTCATAAAACCTTAAAAAACTGAACATTAGCAATTTAACAAAATTTAACCTTTCACTTTATGAAAGTCAGAGTGTAAATAAATACAAATGGCAAAACAGCAGCACTACCTATCGGATTTAATTCACACCACTATCTAATCACAGTATTCGGTGGAAAATAATTTTTTAACGAAAAGTGTTGTGGCTGCAAAATCATTACAATTAATACTGAACATTAAGAAACTTACAAAACATTACGGAACCTTATAAAATTTCACCTTTAACTTTATAAAATTCAGAATGTAAATAAATCCAATTGTCAGAACAGCACTACCTATCGGATTTAATTCAAACTAATCTCTAAATCCGAATTTTAATGTAAGAACAACACTAAGCTACGACGCAAGTAACTGATATGCGAAAAAGCAACAAAATAAAAAAAATCCTAGATTCCGACCACAGCACCAACTACCGGGTTTGACTGACAAACCAAAAATTAAAAAAAAAACTTCTAAAACGCGATCGCAGCGCTGCCTACCGGACCCAATTGTGAACCTTAACCATCCCAAGATCAACAACATATAAATAAATTTAAAAAAACATTTTCACCAATACTGTACCTTACAAATTTGCACAATGTATATTTTTTAATTACACTTTAAAACGTTATTTCAATAAATAATAATATAATATAATATTTCTCAATACGCGCACAATTCTAAACGCGATCACAGTGCTGCCTACTTGTTACTTAATCAGTTGTGATTTTGTTTACATTGGCAACGGCCATACGGGCTCTTTGTGATTGGTCGTTGTGTTTGACAGCGGCCATCTTGCATTGATCTGATTGGTTTTCCTTTCTTTACATTTCCATCTGATTTATTAGCCTCTTATTTATTAAAAAACTGTTTTCTCGAGATTTTTTGAAACACAATAATAACACAAAATTACGAAATATTTTTCTCAATTTGATTGCAGCACCAACTGTTGAGACAAACTAAAATTAAAATAGAATATTATTGAATATTCGATACTGCGATGGTAGTGCAGTCTGCCGGATCCAATGTAAAACATTCAAAAATCAACAACTACTTATAAATAAAAAATAAATTAAAAAAACATTTTCCAGTGGACCAAATTGTGAATCTAAATCATTCTCGAATCCCCTTGAACACACACACAAAATCAGTCCAGCCGTTTAGGAGGAGTTCACTTTCATACACACGCACACAAGAAATATATATATAAAGATTTATATCAGCAACATCGAAAACGTAAAAAAATAAAAATGTGCAAAACTCAACTACCCGGTGGTTTTCAACTTAACCCTCCCAGATATTTTTCCAGGAAGTTCTAACACGTCGGAAGTGTAAACACTATTTTATCTTTATAAGCAGATATTTAATTGTAGTTAATTTTTTATCCAGATAAAAGTAAACGAATACCGGATTAGTTTTAATCGAATACAATTAGTCTATGTTCTCAAGAATTCTCACACTAGAAAGAGAAGTATAGTACATCATAAATTTGCGGATTTTGTTGGCCATTTTGTTTAAATGTTAGATTACGGAATCGAAAGAAAATTACTGAATAATACTAGAAAATTGTTTTTACGAGAATCTTAATATATGATGCTAATTTTTATATTTCATTTAATTTCCGTTATGTTTGTTAAAAGGAAACCTAATTTACAACTTCATTTAAATCATGAATATCGACACTAAAATATCGATAAAATACTTATGAGGTGGATTGTATAATTAAACTTACTTCATACTTAACACAACCATAACAATTTAATATTTTAATGTTTAGATAAACCACAGACATTACATCTATATATGTATATATATATAGCTATATATATGTATGTATATATTACATCTATAAATATATTTTATTATAAATAATTTTTTACATTTATTGCAATTCTTTCGATCATTTTTGGGATAAATTTTTCAAAGATTTTCGGGAATTCGTGACCATTAATTTTCTTTAAAAGACGAAATTAAAAAAAAATACTAATAAAAAACCGTGACCACGATTTTACTAATTTACTAATAGCAAAAATACTAATCGCCGAACTCCGTGATGAAGTGATAGCGTTTCACCATTCATTCGGGGGTCCCGGGTTCAAAATAACTCAGTTCATATGGAGGATGGCAATGAATTACTGGACTATCGAATGGTTTCTTGCTACTATCACAGTAAATTATCCCTTCCACAATACTTTTAGCAATGTCAATACTACTTTAAACATACTACTTACATCTACTGCGCATCTATGTATTTACGCTATTTAATCTTTAATGAGTAATATTTTATTATCTTAGATTTCTAACATATTTTATTAATTTTTCTTGCGGAAATTAAAATATCATAATGATATTTAGCCTTATACTTCGGAAGCCTCTCTTATTACAATAAAATCAAACATTAAGCAACGATGAAGACAAACAAGTTCCATCCATTCGTTAAGTAGACCATGTAATTTTTCTTTAAAAAAATCTAAACTTAAGTATCCAGAGAAAACTTATTGGGACTACTTTAAGGACATAAAAGAAAAATTATCATAATTGTTAAAATAAATTAAAAAAAATAAAATAAATCTAAAACTGCAATATTCGTAAAAAGTAGGAAATAGTATTGTTTTAACTACTCTTAAAATTTCTTCTTTGTGCCAAACATAAAACATTAAATTAATGATTACTAAGTACTAACTTTTTATTTGACACGGATTTCAAAAAGTGGAAGTTCAAAACATTAAAACAGCAGTTTATACTGTTTTACATTGAAAACAATTTATTTTTAATCACTTTTTTATTACCATTTCATTAAAGAATTTTTTCTGCAATGTGAATAGGCCTTCATAAAATCCTCTTTTTATGATAGAAGGGCGTTCATAAGAAATGCAAAGGCAAGGCACGTACGTCTAGATAAAAATAAGGAATTTGTATAGGAAATAATGTAGACTAATCCTGAGGTAATCCTGTCTTTAATGTAGGAGTATATATTACTTATACTTAAAAATTAGCTTATGTTTACTTGTTTTACTAATATTTTTTTAAAACTTTGGCTCAAACTTCTTAGAGTTTCCTAGAAGGCTAAACTATGAATCATTATGCTTCAACAATCCAATACTAAGCAGCATTGATTAAACAGAAAAAAATTTCTACAAGACATCAATATTTAAATTTGTTTAATTTCTCACTAAGTTAATAGAAAAAAGTTGCAACGAACCTCCAGAGCAGAACTTCCTTTACCAAGTAAAAAAAAAATTCATCAACATACGACCATTTGGTAGAGTAAATCTTAAATACATATAAAATAATTTTAAGAAGAGATAATATATATACAAATATATAGAATGTATTGAAAACCTCTCCCTTATATTGGAAAATGTTATAAATTAAAACTTAAATAAATAAAAAAATATCTAAATCTTCCCGGAAAGTTACACGGGAACAAAAAAGAATTTTTTGTCTCAAGAAGAGAAATGTGTGATTCTGATAGTATTTTTTCTCCTGAATATCGGTTTTTCCCCATCAGGCAAGGTGCCCGAGAGACAGGCATTTATAATTTTAAAAAAATTTAATACTTTCTGCATTATTAACTACACAATATTCAAACATTTGATTCACCTACAAAGTAAGAAATGACGATTTTCTGCTATATTTCGCCTGTGGAACATCCCTCTTGATGGTCTAACAATAATCGGCCAGCATATTAGGATTCTATTTGCCTTGATACCTCTTTTCCGTAGCTGAAATCTCCTGATGAAAGTGTTCCCCGTGCTCATCGCTTACTGCGCCAAGTTTTTCCCGGAAGAAATCTAGGTGCGAGTGCAGGAAATGTACTTTTAAGGAAATATTAGAACCCAAATGTTTATAATTAATATACGATAATTTTTCGCCTTTCGATTTCCCAAAAAACTCTTGGTAACATTTATGAATGCTTGCCAAGCTGCTTTCTCCAGTGGATTCAATAGTTCCTCAAACTTTCCATCATGTATTAGTGATCGTATTTGTGGAACCCAGAAATATACTTCAATTTTTGCATTACTAATTTTAGGAAACTTTTGTTTTAAGTACATGAAACCAGGAGTTCTGTCCATGGCCTCGACGAAATTCTTCATTAATCCTTGTTTGATATGTAACGGAGGTAGATACATATTTTTAAGAATACACAATGGATCATGTTTCACATTTTTCTTTTCAGGAATAGGCGATTCGCGTTTAGGCCAATCCTTTCTGTTGAAATGGTTTTTTTCTGTTCCTACTATCCCATTCACACAAAAAATAACAGTACTTTGTGTATCCAAGCTGCAGACCAAGAATAAGTGCAATTACCTTCAAATCACCACAAATATTCTATTCATACACTGCATATTGAAACTTTTCCAAAATAAATTTAAAGTTTTCATATATTTCTTTCATACTAGCAGAGTGAGCCACAGGTACTGATGGGAATTTATTGCCATTATACAGAAGCACAGATTTTAAACTAACTTTAGAGGAAAAGCGCCATTCTGTTGGGTTTTTTTCATTACAAAGTGTCTCCATAAGAGAAGAAATGTCATTACAAAACACTAAGCTATTTTCTTAAGAAAAATAGCCTTTAAATTCAGAATGATGATTACAACAATAAGTTCATATCTATATTCTTTCGAAGAAGATTCCATCCTTTTACCTGGGAAGCAAGCATTTCAGACTGTATTTTGGATAACTTGAAATTAAATTTCATATGAGATCGCTAAAATTTTCTTAAGTCAGTAAGTGAGACTCAGATGAACTGCTATGTTCAAAAGTTGTATCACCAAAATCCGATTATTTTTTTTATTTTAAAGAGGAAATTTTTTTGTAGTTCCGTTGTAACTTTTTTAATTTAAACGGGAAATTATTTTTAATTTGTCTAAATTGGTGTTACTGAATCAGTCATAATTACTTAGAATTGGATCGTTGAAGTGTAATGTGAGCACAAAGCCTGATGTTATCAAATACTAAAACATTTTAATTGAAAATTTTAAGAAAAGTAGCAAAGAAATTCAGTAAATGTTATGTGGAAAATAGTTCACATTCCACCATTTCAGGAAGCCTTTGCTTACATTAAGTTCGCTTATACTTTCCCTGCTTTTTTTTGTATATTTTAAAGGCATGTTACTTGCCTTTGCTTTTTTTCGAACAATTTTTTTTCCATAGGGACCGCAAATTTTGTAGGCTATCAATAAAAAAAAAACCAAAAAACTAGAAAATGTAAAATAAAATTATAACTTCTAGCTTGTAAGTTCTTATTTATCTAATATTTTAAGTTAGTTTAAATGATTAAAGCATTTTTTAATTACGCAATAAAAATTAAACAATGATTATAACTTGCATAACTTTATAATGGGAAATAAAACAACCTCGTGAAGAATTCTTAGATAAATTTATATAAAATTACTATATTCAGTTAAAATATGTAGACAGTTAAAAAATAATTAATTATCCTGCTTCGAAACATTAAGAGACACATACATACAAACGTACATTCACGTTTCAAAGTATTTTTTTTTAATTTTAAAAAACGTATATACAAGTACATTAAAAAAAATATATATCCAACTAAAAAGGTATAAAATTTATCTAAGGTTGCTAATCTGTACACTAGCAACTACAGAAGGTTGTGGAAAGTGCACTATAATACGTGTATGTGTGTGTTTTTGTTTGGTGGTTGTGTTATCTGCCACGGTCTGCTGGCGAGCGTGCGTATTGTTTTATACGTTTAATACTTTTCTCATTGGCTTTCCCTTGCTATGCTTCAGTGAACTTGCTTTCACCCTGTCTTACCAACCCTGCAGAACTACAAGTACAACCCTTATCACTCTTTAAAAATGTACCTACTCATCATCTCGTTATTTTACCATTCAACATTAAAAAATCACAAGCACATACGTTTGACTATCTTTCTCTCTCATCCCCCTTCTTAATGTGCATAGTTATTTAATAATATTTTAAAAACAAGTTAAAATTGAGATTTTTACAGTTAATATTTATTAATAAATTAATGTGTTAAATTTAAGGTATCCGAATTATATCGCCGGTAATGTTACCTTTATAGCATTATTCTGAATTCTTTTTTGTAAATTATTACTTACTATCGTTACAATAAACAATATTTACAATTAGACAAATATAATTACTGTTTGTGTATTATACGAGAGGTCATGGCCAGGGTCATTGTACTCTTTGTACAAGTACAATGTGGATACAATAGTATATTATGGTTAATTAACAACGGTAGCTCAACTTATTATCAATATCGTGAATCTTATCACAAATTCGACTAGTACTACTGTTTAGTTCTGTTTTTGTATCTCATGAATACATTGCTGACTTCTTTACCTGAGAAATTTATATGTTGAACTAAACATTCTTGTTTCTTTTCTTCTTGTGAAATTCATTGAAATTCAATTGGCTCGTTCTTTCTTAATTATAATACAATTAGTATATATATATATATATATATATGCGATTTCGCAGAGGTGCTGCTCGATTTGTCACCCACATCACCTTGTAGACAATCCTGCTCTTGGGTTTATTTCTTAAAAATATATACGTAAAGAACAAAGTAGATTTAAGTAAAATTTTCAATTTCTTTCAGTATACTCACTACAATATAAGGAATGCGTCATCTCAAATCTGAAAAATAATTTCTGTAAAAGTTGTTCTTGAAGTTTTGTTTTACTAATATACATCCTAAAGAGAAAAAAACTTAGAACAAATGAACTGTTTTGTCAAAACAATTTTTAATCTGTATTGGAGAAACGAATATATTTTCTTCAAAGCAATAGTAGCAAATATAATTTAATTTTTGTGCTAATATTTATTATCAGCATCAGTGTTTTTCTTAATTTTTTTTAATATATTATAATATCCTTAGTAAATTTAAAAAGGAAAATCATCTAAACGGAGTGAAGCTTGTAAATATTTATTTATAAAATCATAACCTTTGTTGTAAGTCAAAAATAAAAAATTATTTCAATGTAAATTTATATTAATTAAGACTATTTCAGAAAATCTTGCTTAGTAAGTTACGATGCCATGGATATACTGATTTTACTGAAGTAAACTGTAAGAAGGGTTGATGAAAAGAGTAATCTATGAAAATGCTGGATGAATATGTTTTCATTGGTATAATTTTTATCGGTTTTCCTAATCTGATAAGATAGTTACTGAACTTACGTAATTGCGGGATGAATATGTGTTGTCATTGGTTTAGTTTTTATCGGCTTTTCGGTTATCCTCCGACTGTATGGAGGTTGAACACGTTCAGCCTTTGCTCCGCAATTACCACCATATCTCCATTCGGTCTCATGTACATTGCGTCCACACCCTTGAATGAGTCGGAGAGAAATTTCAATTGATCGATGATAGTCAGCGGTCTTTAATAAATTTTAGTTTCATGTTTGTCGTTTTCGGAGATTTCTGTTATCTACAACTGTTTTATGTAGGCGACGTAGAGTTTTTCGTTGACTAGCAGATACTGGACTTCATCGCCATTCTCTTCTTTTATCGGGCGTACGTCGGTTAAGGCAGGGCTAGTGAGAGGCGTAAATGATGTTGTCCGGATAGGTCTGGCGGTTGTCGCGGTTGTTTCGCCGTTGCCGTAAAGGGACTGCACGGCTAGTATGTCGTCTTCGCTAAGGTTTGCGCGTCTATTCAGGTAGGGGTACATGAGCGCATTCTTATTGTAAGTGGCGAATACCTAAGGCGTGTCCGATCTCATGCATCAACGTAGCGAGTAGATTGGTTTTGCCAATCTCCGCTTTACCTTCGAGATCATAATTTCAGTCCTCTTCGTCGTCTATGTGGATCTCTATGGGCGTGTTGGCGGTGTTGGGAAAAAATTGAAGATCCAAGATACCGCCCGGTCCGTCAAGTTTGCTCGAACACCGAATTCTTTGGTTTTTGGCGGAAGTGTGCATGCCGTACTTGTTCGAAATGAGGGTGTCGTACTCGTAGTAATCTTGTGTAAACTTATCATTCTCGCCACTTCCATCTTTGTACTCGTTGCCAACTTCAGATCTCGGTAGTGCCACTTCAGATGTCTTTTTTTTATGCAAATCTGGAGGTCGCATATTGTGTCAGGTCTGTCACAACACACCTAGGTGTACGCATGAAGGCGTCGGTCTCGTTGTTTAACTTTTCGTCTACAGGAAGCTTAAAAAATTCTTGAAACAACCTCATGTCGTCTTAAATCGCTTTTTCATCGGTCAGGCTCGCGTTATATCCTTTCAGAAACCCATAGTCTAATAGAAACTGATTGGGTTCGAATACGCCTACAGCAGTAATAGCAGTCGCCGCGTAGAAGGTTATGATCAACACGCTTTATTGTTTGCGTTTGTAGACTGATTATTTCAACCCATACACTTAATTTAAAAAATACCTGAGGATCTTGTCTGTTAGTGGGAAGGAAAGTTTAAATGTAGAAAATGAAAACTATTTTCCTTTTTATGAAACGATTTATTGACTTTCAAAAACTAAATACAACAGGAACGGCGTTATAGTTTACATACATATTTGATCTTGCAAAGAAACAAATGCAGAATACAAAATTGTAGAAGAATATGTGTGTTTGATGATTTATTTTTATCGGCTTTGCAATTCTGTTTAAACAGATACTGAAGTAATAATTGTGGGCGATTAATGACAAGTGTAATTTGCGGTATTTCAGAATGAATATGTGATATCATTGGGTTAGTTTTTATCGTATTTCTTTGTCTCATGTGACAGATACTGAAATTTCAGAGGGCTATTAATGACAAGTTTAAGCTGTGAAATTGTGTAATGAACATGAGTTGTCATTGGTTTACTTTTTATTGGCTTCCCTATAATGAAAGAAGTAATCTGTGAGGCGGTTATTGATAACTGTAATCTGTGAAATTGCACGATGAAACTTTGTTGTTATTGGTTTAATTTTATTCTGATTATATAGTTATTGAAGTAATATCTGAGGGTGGTTAATGATAAGTGTAATTGCGAAATTGCAGGATAAGTATATATTTTCATTGGTTTAATTTTTATTGGCTTTTTATTCTGATTAGTTAGTTACTGAAGTAATCTGTGAGGGCAGTTAATGATAAGTGAAATTGGCGAAATTGCAGCATGAATATGTATGTCGATGGTTTAATTTTTATCGGATTTCTTATACTGATTAGTTAGCTAGTTTCTGAAATAATCTGTGATTGCGGTTAATGATAAGTGTAATCTGTGGTATTGCAGGATGAATATGGGTTGTCATTTGTTTAGTTTCTATTGGCTTTGCTATTCAGATTAGATAGTTAGATTAGTTCAGATTTAGATTAGATAAATAATCTGTGAGAGCGGTTAATGATTACTGTAATCTACGAAATTGCTGAATGAATATTTTTAGTCATTGTTTTCATTTTTTCGGCTTTCAATTCGGATTAGACAGTTATTGAAGTCATCTGTGAGACAGGTTAATGATAAGTGTAATTTGCCATATTGAATGATGAATATATGTCCAGTGGTTCAGTGTTTTTTTTATCGGCTTTGCTGTTATGGTTAGATAGTTACTGAAGTAATCTTTGAAGGCAGTTAATGATAAGTGTAATCTGCGAAATTGCAAAATAAATATCTGATGTCTTTGTGTTAGTTTTTATCGGCTTTTTTGGTCTGATTAGATAGATACTGCAATTTCACCGGGCTAGTTATTGAAGTAATCTCTGAGGACGTTTACTGATACGTTTAATTTGCCGAATTAAACTTATTCTTCTTTTACTTATTCTTCTGAATATGTGAAGAATATGTGTGTTCTTTGGTTTAATTTTTATCGGCTTCTCAATTCTGTTTAGATGGATACTAAAGTAATCTTTGAGGGCGATTAATGACAAGTCAATCTGCGATATTTCAGGATGAATATTTGTTGGCATTGGTTTAAATTTAATCGGCTTTGCTGATATAATTATATAGTTGCTGATATGATTATATAGTTACTGAAGTAATTTCTGAGGTAGTTAATGTAAAGGGTAATTTGTGAAATTGCATGATGAATATGTGTTGTCATTTGTTTAATTTTTATCGGCTTTTTATACTTATTATATAAATACTGAAGTAGTCTGTGAGAACGGTTAATGAGAGGTGTAATCTGCAAAGTTACGAAATAAATAAGTGTTGTCATTGGTTTACTTTTTATCGGCTTTCTTATATTGATTAGAAATTTACTGAAGTAAATCTTTGAGGGCGGTTAATGTTAAGTATAATCTGCGAAATTGCAGGATAAATATATGTTGTAGTTAATTTAATTTGAATCGACTTTCCTATTCTGATTAGATAATTACTGAAAATATACAATATTTTTTTGTTTTTTTTTTATAGTAGTAATTCATAATAAAAGAATATAAAGCCATAATCATTTTTTCTCAATAAATCGTCATAAAAAATAGAATTAGTATAATATTATTAAGAAGAATTAAAATAGAATTTTATTTATTCGATAGAATAAAAACGCTCTCCTTCCATAAGAACTGCATTTTTAAATTGTTTGGTTCATTATATTACTTTTCTGGCATCATAGCTGTAGAGTTGTGCTGTAAGAAGAAAAGTATGGTGGTAATCAGTCAAAAAATGGTGTATGGTTTTTTCGTTTCTCGATGTTTCATGACCCAGGGACCCTAACAAACAAACTAAGGTTGGGGTAAGATTCATACTTACGTAGATCTGTTTGCGTATTTGAAGCTTAATAACTTTTGACTGGATTAACCGATTTTTATGAAATTGTCTACAGATTCGTATGATTGGGGTGTTGTTGGTAAAGTTTTGGAGTCAATATCTCTAGGGAGTGGGGTAGATGGTTTTTGGGAGCAATTTTATCAAAATTTTGCAAACATAGTACCAATTTATATTAAGCTAAATACACTCGTACAAAAAACATTTTTTTTTTCATTTTTTCTTAAAAATTCATCCTTCCTCAAAAATCGGAAAAGCTATCATCTATTTATTTATTGTATATTTTTTAACCGATTTTTTTATATCTTTCTAGGCATAGTAATAGTGCAAGTAACTCCAAAAAGATACTTTGGAGCAATATGGGTTGGGGAACAGATCAAAGTTTAAAAATATCGATTTTTTGAAACGTTTTTTTTTTGTTTGTTTTCATGTATCATTATTTTTTTACTACATAGGAATAAATAACCAATTCTAGAAAAGTTTAGAAGTTTGTTGTTAGCTTTTTTACTTGTGACCGATTGTGATTCTCTCTTCATAACCGTCAAGGGAACCTAACTATAAGTTCCACGACAGTTATACTCTCATATAGAAATGGTATGTAATCGTGTAAGATGCAGCACTACGTCGAGTATATGTTAAAAATCTAAATCTCTTTTTGTAGCTATTAAAACAAGTATACTATTGTTTCTTAAATTTCATATAAGGAAAAGAGAATTACGTAATTACGCATGAGGGCCATGCTGTAGATTTTATTTAAATAAAATGTCTTTAATTCACTGCTAGCGATATAAGTTAATCGATAAAACCAATGATAATTCTAATCTAGTGTACTTGTTAAAACTGCTTTTCAAAATACTAAACATCTGTTTCCGACTGGTTTACTTTTTTTTATTCTTTAATTTGAATGATAAAAATATTAATTCTTTAATAAAAGGAATATCACGTTAATTGTTTTTTTAAAGGTAAGTAATAATTACGAATTCAGATTATTGGCGTACTCAGCTGCTAAATTATTTTCAGAATAACTGAATGCTGTATCAGGGTTTGTGTCAATGAAGAACTCGGATTCGAATCCGGTCAGGCTTGGCATTTTTCATTCGCTACAAACCTTTTATGTTTACTAAATGACTATGATTGGGCACAAGCCTGTTTTTGGTTTGGTAGTAAATAAAGGTCTTCGATCTTTTAACGTTAGGTTTTTCATGGTTTTTTTTTTTTATTTAACTATTTGGGTTAAATTACACATCTGAAACAAGCTTACATTTTATTTTTTATTATGAATGGGGAATGTAATAATTGGGTACACTGAACATTGCAAATATAAAGTAAATTAATCAAGTCATGTATCAAAATTCCGACTTCTGCGGTGATTTGGTAGCTTTTCAATCTTTAATCGGTAAGATGCCGGATTCGAATCATGGTCAAATTTAGCATATAGCACAAAACTTTGATTCCATATTCCTACGCATATCTCAAGGTTATTTGGTAGATTAATCATTAAAAAAAAGAGTTAAATTGATAAAAAATAATTATAAAAATTTGCGATGGGAAGTACTTTACTTTTTGAAAGCGTGGTAACGACGCAGATAAAACGCACCTCGTCATTAATTAATCATACCGTTTACCACTTCACTTAGTAACAAAAAGCGCTCAGTTTAAGAAAAATTCCTTCTATAAAATTCTTTCATTTTATATTTTAGATTACCTTCAACTCGGTTTGACAACTTTCCAAAGTTTTGAGATTTTTTATCTTAATAGTAGAAAAAATTGAATTGTGTAATATTTGTTGAAAATTCAAGGTATTTTAAAAATTTCTGAAAGCGATTACAAAAGAAAAATTTAGCATATACTTCGATATACCAAAAAAGTTGTCATTTTTCAAAGATTAATTTGTACATTAGTAATGTACGTTCCTATTCAGTCTCTTATTTAAACTACTGATTATATACTAAATTTTAAGTGTTTTATATAAAATCTTCTATGCATACAATATAATCTACACGTTTTAAACTTGTGATTTGATGTTTTCTGATATAATGTGTTATCAGAAAATCCGATATAACCGGTAAGGAATCACCCGATATTATTCCTGTTAACAGAGATGTACTTAAAATATAAAAGTCATGAAAATAATTTTAAAAATTATATACATAATTTTATTATCTAAAGAAGAATTTTAACTGATCACGAAAACGTGAACTTGTTGCTAAGAAATGATAATGGTAAATTTCGTCCGCTTGTAATAACTACGTCTACGGATGAAAATGCTGCAGGCAAAATTTTTCAAGTTTTATAAAGTTCAAATCGTACAACTGAGACATTAATTTCTGTATACTTCAACGCCCGCAACAGTTAATACAGTCGCCAGAAGTATCATATTTCATTGAACGTTGGTGTTTTTCGTAAAACAAGCTTTTACATCTCTTTTTGCATAATAAGACATCTATTAATTTTATACGCTTATCTTTTGTTTTTCTCTATATCACAAAGATATTTTTATTTAATAATTTTAACAGTTCTTGTATATTTAAAAGTTATTCTTTTTCTATTTAGAATCTTTAGATTTGTATTATGTAAATTGTAGATATAAAATGTCTGATATTTACCGGCACTTTTCTATAATGTAGCATTCCAAAGGGTTGAGCATTTTGTCATTGTAATGCGTAGTCATCAAGCCGTATAAATCACATGAAATAAAATATACTATACTCGTTTAGAATCTAGTAAGATTGTAATATTTTTTTTATTTGTATTCTTTTGTAGTATATTCTTTAAGACACGAGTACAAAAAAATCCCTATAACAAGTTGAAAATGTAGATCGATATACGTTTGTTTTTTCTTTTTCGTTTTCCTAAGAAGTAAATACTCCGTCGCGTAAAGAGAAAATTGATCGATGATTGGCGAAGAAAAGTCTCCTTTGAAGATGAGAACTACCCTCTTAAATATCTGATCTAAACTACTACACTTCTTTTATTAGTACTATTGATAGTCAGGTCCGACTAATTAACATTATGAGTTGTAGGAGTCTCCGAAAGAACATTTTAATAACGGGTCATAAAATTGTAACATTATCTTTTAAAAATCCCTTTTCATCTCTTTCTGTCAATTCTCGAGGATTCTGTCCCCCACATTTCGAATCTAATACCCTAAATTACCATTGTTTTCAAACATTTTCTTTCCCTTTAATTTTGATGCAAGAAATATTTGTAAAAAAAAAGAAAAATTATTCTTAAGTACTTTAATAAGAATTGAACATTATTTTTTGTCGCTCGACCTGTCCACTATTTTATTATTCATACTATAGGTGAAGTCCGAAGTTCAAAGAACTGTTTTCTTTACTAATTCTTTTTTATATAACAAAGAACAATGCTGTATAAGTTATATAATATAAATTGGTTGTAAAAAATAAAGTAAAATAAGCATTTAAGCTATTACGGAGTAGATAATCATAGGAAAGTAATGCCTTGAATCACACCACACCACACAAATCATTCCATACAATTTCTAATAAATAATCTGGGGTAATAAAAAAATTCTAGGAATAACAATTTTCGGTTAATATTCATAGAACAAGTATCACCGTTATTTTCTAATAAAACATTTAGACATTTATCCATAGAATGGTAGACGTAGATTTTTTATGTCTACCGTAGATTTATAAACCTACGTTTAAAATAGCATTTTTATTCATAAAAATAAATGTGCTTTTTTACTGATTACGTTGTATACTCATGAATTAATTTTTTAATAATTTAGGAAATTTTATTTTATTGTATAATTGAATAAGTACCCATAAAATCATTAGCTCTAAAAAAACGTACAGGGAAATTAGACAGAAAGCGTCAAACAATGGCTTTTGTTAAAGATTTTTTTTTAAAAGCATAAGTAAATCTTACTTATTTCTTATTTCAAGTATTAAACAATCGTGATAAATAGATATAAAGGAATCAGTAAAAAGAGAGCGATAAGTATAAAAGAAAAATATAAAGAGAAATTTATTTTTAATAAATAAATGTTTTTGTTTAATTTCTTTGTAGTGTTTAGTTTTTGCCTTTATTTTTTTAACGGTTCTTAAATATTTCGCTTTGATATCTTATTTCAACAATTTTTTAGCATATCTTTTTTTATAATTACTATATACTACATGTAATAACTTCAGAAATTTGATGTAAATCGCTGAATAATAAGCTGAATTTACCAAGTCACATGGCAAATAACAATTAGTATAGGCTTTCTTAAATCCTGAATATACTTAAACATTATCTCCAGACTTTAATAACTCTATAGTTGAACAAATAAGCTATGTTCTTCCTTAGGTTCGGAATATTTTATACATTGAAAGCAAATTTACAGGATGGAGTAATATAATCGAAATATATTACGCCCCATCCGAAACCAAATTACTCACATGAGGAAGTAATAAATTGGTATTATAAAAACAAGTGAAGTAATTTATTATATTTATGTATGCGGTTCACTATTTTTATTTCTTACAGGTTAAATTATTCTATGCATTTAACTTTTATTTTTACTGTTATATTATTTTAAATAAACCTCTGCGTTAATTTTTTTTAAATTACTTTTGGTTAGAAATTTTAAAAAAAGTTGTGATAGTTCTGTCGATGGAAATAGCCAGCGCCATTAGCTAAAGTTATCAAAGTACGTTTGCAAATAACAGTATTTATTCGACTTAGCAACAATAACAACTGAGAAATCTGAAAGATATACATTGTTTGAGTTTTCTCTGCCTTCGAAGTTAGATCTTTCCGAGATAAGGTCTTCATACAAAGCTTGGATACAACGTTTCTCCGAGAAAACAATGTTGATTTGAGGAAACTTCAGTGTAACTTTTTCTTTACTGGTAAAATATCTACTATACTGTCGATATTAATTTTTTCCTGAAATTACACTACTTCACACCAGGCTTCAGTCTCAATATTTATGCATTTCTAATGAAGTTATTACAACAGGTTAAGATTTCATAATGGTTATTAGATATATGGTCATATTGGTTATTAAAATGAGGAGAAAATTAAAAAAGGTTACCGTCAAAAGGATCTATCCCACCCACAACCCAAGAGAAAAAGGGAATAGCATCAACTCTTCCTCTACGGTATGCTCGAATAATGATAATCGTCTTTTTTCCTTGGAACTTCGTTTTTCTTTCAGTTTTAAGCCACGCCCAAACTTTATAGATTTGTCTCTCGGTTATTAACCAGATACACAACTAATATTTTTTCCGTAATTCAGGAAGATCAGGAGCGAATCCAGTAAGGTCGTCCAAAAAATTTAAAAATATTATCTGCAACAATAGAACCGAAAATATAAATTCATTATTTTCTGATAACAATAACAAAAACAACAACAATAATAATAATAATAAATAAATAATAATAATGAAATGCAGCGCTCTTTTTTTTTATTAATTATTCCTTCTTTCAATCTTACACCTAAAGTATTCATCAACAAACATAATTTTAACTATATACCCGCAGATAATTCTCATACTAGTTAGGCTTACAAACCATTACAATAACATGCAGGCATCATTCTCATAACATATAAATCACATGGAATATAATCAAGAATGCTCACCTTTCCTAAAGGATGATTGAATTTTCTGTGATCTGTCAACGTCTGTACCAACCAATTGATCATATTCAACCATTATTTGAATAATAATCCACCCCATTCAGTGGTGGAGGAAATGCCATGAAAGTGAACGACAAGGAGATAAGATATACATATATATATTTTTTCAGATAATCATAATTTTGTCTAAATGTTCTAAAAAAAAATTCCTTAACTCTAATTGTTTTAAACTATTGTATTAGAATTCATTATCCTCACACAAATTCTTTATAACTTTGAGCAATTCTTTCACCCATTTAAAATATGTTACCATAAATTGTTAAAGTAAATAAAAATCACGTGATAAACGATTATACTACTGCTGTAAAAACTTATATTTCCTAGTACTTTCAAAATCTATTTTTATCTATCTGTTCTTACTACAGTCGTCGCAGAACAATATGGCTAATCAAAGCTTAGGTTGCGTTCAACACAAACACTATATACTACGTGACGGAAAAAATATAACAACCAAGTTTTACGTTCTTTTCCAGATACTTGGAGATAAATATTACATTTAAAACTTGATTATAAAAGGTTATAGATAAAAAAAATTACCAATAATTTACCTAAAAAATTGATGCGCAAAATTTCTTTACCGTTGTATTTTAAGTTAATCTAGAATTTTTTATCTTGCGTAACTCCCACACCTTATATTACAAGGTTGCAGACAGCTGCTGCACCGTTTAATACTCGTACTGCCGTAAATACAGCAGTGTTTTACTTTATCTCTCAGAATAGAATATACAATACATTACGGCTTACAACATACTGATTTCACATCCGTGCAGTGCACTTGTAATATAAACACAAACTCACACGTACACGTATTTATATTAGTGTATTGTTATATTTATGGGCAGGTTATATCCATATTTTATTTCATAGCTATGTACCGTTCATTGTCTATGTGCATAGAGTAAAACTTGTCACAATACACCTCATCTCATCTTATTCTATGTCACGATTAACACGCATTATTCAAAGAAAATAAGTTTTAAGTCGTGTTATTTATGTCCGGGCTTCTATATTATTTTCCTATCGTATATTATTTATTATTTAGTATATACAATAACAATAATAATATTGTAAAAATGTTTAATTTCATAACGTTTAAATATTGTGATTAGCCTTGTAATTTTGTTCTGTTTAACAGATTTCCTATACCGTCACACGGTGTCATTTGATAGCGGTGTTAATATTGAAGTCGAGATACTGGATACTTGTAAATGCAAGGTAATAAAAATTTTTAAACATTTATAGTAATAATTTTGAATAGTTAAATATTTTCAGAAATATTACTAACTGAAGCAAAAATAATTTATTTAAAGTTTAAAAAGTGTAATCTAATTAATTTATATTTTTCAAATAAATTAATAATTAATATAATCCACCTTACCAGCACGTTGATACGTTCTCTAGATCATTCGGCTTACTTGGAAGCCATCATCAAAAGTAAGCCGAAAGATCTAGAGAACGTATCAACGCGCTGGTAAAGTGGATTATATTAATTATTAATTTATTTATTCATTTTTTATTTATTTTTATATCAGCGGTACCATGTTTGAGAAATTATATTATTCAATATCGTATGAAGTCGCAAGACAACCACTCATTCTATGTAATTTACAAGTTCTTTCAAATAAGCAAAAATGAGCTTAAAAACAGGATTAACCTTTGCTATTCATTCATCTTGGAGGAAGTCTCAAAATTAATAATACGAAATAATATACATGATAGAAAAATGTTTACAAAAATAATAAAAAAATAATTTAATGTCTTTAAATCAAAACGAGATAAATTAATTGAATTCGAAAATGATTTGCTTGGTGGTGAATATTATATTTTAAAAGTTTTAAGCTTGAAAGGTGGCTGGCAACGATGCTATTAAACTTTCCACCACATGCAAAGCATAAAATTTAACTCATCTTCATTGATATTCATTTTTAATCTAAACAAAACATTTTCTCAATTGTTTTGTCAGACAAGAAAAATATATAAAATTTCCACGGATTCAAATATATATATATATTAAGGAAGATTCATTACAATATATTATTAAAAATATTCTGTTATTAAAAAGAAACTTACATTTACTGAAAATGTTTTTAATTATTTAATATCTCCATGATAAATATTTTAAATTATTTTCAAACTGATAACACTATTCATAAAAACTAGAAAAAACAGTTTTCAAGACGATTGGTTAAAGTAGAAAAAAATTATAAAATGTTATCATACTATATTGTTCTGAGGGGCATCGTGTGCCTATATCTGCAATTAGGGTTGAAAATCGTTTCCGTCATGATAATGGAATTACATGGTTGTTTGAAAACAATTTTTTGTGTAATAACTCGAATTACGTATCAACTGAGTTGTCAGATTTCCACTGAAGAATTTAGCTTATCACTAGAAGGTACTTAGTTCATAAGTGATCATAAAATGTATATAAATGGCTTATTTAAAAACGTTTTTCTTCTCATTTCATCTACGAACATGATGAAAGGCCTTCGATTCATAATAAAATTTATTCCATTACTTAATTGCTGTTTATAAAAAGGAAATCAAGTATTCGATTTTTTCCCATTTTCTAATCTTTGTGGGTTCTTTTCTTTGTAAATGTTCTACTATTAACTTTAATAGCTTAACTGTGTTGTATTACCAACTCTAAATGCCTTTCCGTTTACTAGTAGATCAACAAGAAGGGGTTCAAGAATTACAAAAGTTGTAAGATCATACGATAATTGAGACGCTTAGTAAGTTCAATGCTACTGTTGGCGTTTAGAAATGCTAACAATAGCGTCTCTAAACTAATCTTCTCAAATGTCGAATATCGTCCAGCATAACTTTATAAAAACAAAGAGTTTCTAGTGTGATTCGATAATCGCTGATGATTATTTACAGTAATTTGAACCAACAGATTCCTTTAAGACGCTAAATCCTTGGTTTTGAAATTATTAATTTACTCACAAACGGCAACAAAACGAGCTAACAAAACTGTATCAAGGCGATGAAGAGAAAATAACGCCAAAATTCAAGCCACGCATATTCTGTATGTATTTTAAGTTATTTAACCATAAAGGTATTAGACGAAATAACTCGAGACGATAGTAAGTCACTTCTCAAAATACTAATGCCATTAGCTAGAACAACAAGGATTCCTTACCCGGTTTTTTAGGGCGATGAAGAACGTTTTAGGTAATCACTATTTTCATACTAATGTGGATTATATTTATCTGACCATCGTTTCATGATGACGAAATTATATCGATACCAGTATGGTGTCAATATAATTTCGTCATCATTTCGACCATTTGCGATATATTTTGCACCAGCAAAATCTCAATAATCGTTTGCTGTTCTGTAAAATAAATTTTGTAGTGAACTGATTTAATTAGAAGTGGTAGAGGTGAGTTTCGATTGGAAATGAGAATATACCGAAACATTTAAAATATTTGTCTGCAATGAAATGTCAAATACTGATAGAGTTTTTATTGGACTCATTTGGGGAATGTGTGTCGTGTGTATTTCATTAACCATTCATTATCCGATTTAGGATGTGTTATTACATTTCACTTTATTCTACAATGTTAAATTTTTTACGATCATTTAACGTTTGTATCATTTGTAAGCTATGTTTGTGTTAACTGTAAACTGGGTTTTCATTATTATTGTGTTAGCGTATTTTGTTTATTGAGTTTGAGTATTTTCTTTCTGTCCATAAAGTAGTTATTGATGTAGCTGTTATACCCTCATATTAACAGGAAATTAGTTATACGTGTAAATTGAAACGGCAGTCAAAGTTTCTAACTTCTATAATCTAAGGGAACCTGTTAATTAAATGTGATTTCCGTTACAGGTACTTGTCTCTTTCTCAAAGCATTTTAAATTTCAGGATTGTATCGTTTATAAGTTCTAGGTGTAACCGGAGTAACTGGGTTGTCAGAATATTGTTTTATAATTATCTTACTTTTAAATAGTCAAATCTGATTATTTTTTTAAAAGCGTTGTTGTAAGTATAGATGTTGACCGATTTGTCTGTTTAAAATTAAGATATTTATGAGATAATACCTAGAACTTACCTACCTAGAACTTATCAATGACTATCATCATGAAATATAAAATCCTTTGAGAAAAGGACAAATACAAATAATAGAAATAATATTTAATAAATACCGCAATCAGAATTTAGAAAATTCTGATTGCGGTTATAGTTTGTAAGTTTTACTAAAATGCTGTTAAGTATGAGTGTATAACTGCTACAGCAATAACTACTTTATTTATATTTTTTTTAAGAGATTCGTGCAAGGAGGTATTTACTTTTCCTTACCAAAATACGTAAGAGTAATCTTTCCAAAAAAAAAAAACAACTTCTGTTTTTATTTCATTGTGATCAAGATATTTTTATATAAGAATTTTTTAATATGAGAACCTAATTGTGTATTTCATAAAATTAAAATTATTGTAAATATTCTTTAATTTTTTTTTTTAAATAAAAAGACGAACAAATTACAATTATGTAGACTGATTTGAGATTGTAGAAAAAGGAACTGACAGTAATGTTGTTACTTAATCTATTACAATAAAAATGTTTACCTTGTAAAGGAATAAATTTTGATGAAAATAATAATCAGCATTAATGTTGAAATAATACATAACAATCTTTTATTGATCATTTTATAGACCATAATAATAATAATTTATTGTATTTTCAGTGATTACGACTCACAAGCGAACTTGTGATTATAAACGCGGGTGCGAGCGCACACACAAACATACATAAAACACATTAACAATATATAAAGAAGGTTCTTCGATACAAAGTAATTTTCGATTTTATTTAACTTGTATAAAATATTCAGTAATAAAAATAAAATTATTTATTCACGCAAAATTAAAAGGAAGAAATGAAATGTTACTAATAACACGTTATGCGATAGTCTTCATTTACTAACTTATTAAAATGAAAATACTAGTACTAAAATATTTATTTTAGAGAAATTTAGAAAAGATATTTATAATTACCTGTTGATTCACCCTACATTTTCTTTTCTACCTTTTCACTGGTTTATTGAAGTATTAACAGCGAGATCGAAATTTTCAAATGGTAGACCCAAAAATTGGAGATTTTAGATCTAAAATTATTTATAATCAAGTAACCGAATGAACTGACCAAGACTCAAGTGGATTGAAAGTATTAACTAAGGGCATTATCGTCAGTTTATAAATCGAATTAAATACTCCATTTTCTCTATTGCTTTCCGAGGATAGGTTTGTAGCAATTTATTGAAACTTTTAGGATGGCACATATCAATATCATTAAATGTAGTATAATATTAACATGAAACAGTTTAATCCGGTTTTAATTATTTTTCTTGTAAGGGGAATGTCTGGTTGTATTGGAAGAATCAATACATACAATAATCTATCTATCATGATAGGTACGGTTTTACTAAAATAACTTTGTACTGATCATTTTTAAATCATTTTTAAACATAAGGGAAATGAATTGCACATAAATGCGCTAGTTTACGTTTTCTGCAATTGGCTAACAAATTTATTAAAGTATTGTATAATTTTAAAAGAAATTGGGTAGAATGTTATTCAAAATAATCTGAATTTCATAATCACTTAAAACAACGATAAGGCCGAAACAAAGCCACTTCATATATGTTCAGAAAAGTATGATAGAAAAAAGATATTTTGTTACGCTGAGTAAATTGACATGTTGAAGAAATTACCACCGTATGTTATAATATTAAAAAAAACAGCATAAAAGTAAAACTTTCCTATGAAAAGTCGCAGTACAAAGAATAGGTTTCGATGGCTAACCGGTTGGTTCAGGATCGGGCAAAATGTTTCCGAGAATGGAGATCTGGAATTACTGTTTTAAAGTCAAGTATTCCAGTTTTGGAGACAATATGGACGCCAATTTTTCAGTCACTTGATTTGAATATACTGGCCGTTTTAAAACAAAATGAAGAGACTTTTCTACGAATTGGTCAGTGGAAATAAAAGCACGATAAAGTTCCTTCAAGCAAAATAAAAATTATGATTATATTTTTTAATTTGCGAGTGATTTGTAAAAGTACACCATTCCAGAATTAATTAAAACATTTTTTTTAATATATTCAAATGCTTTAGGTGGTATTGAGAATGATATTTTGAACTTTAGTGAAAGTGATACGCTTATTGGAGAAGAGGAAAGTTTTAATGACAGTGACTCAATTTCAATACATCAACGTATTAATTTATTAAAATTAATTAAAATATTTTTTGCACATACTACTTTTTCTTTTATTTCTCCGTTAAGTACTATCGCAGAAATTCCTGCTTCTTCAAAGCGGATTTTTTAAAAAAATAATAAATTAATTAAGAACATAGTTAAATTTTAAAATTGTAAAAATGAATGTTTACTATCTCGGTTATTGAAATAAAGTATATTATTATTATTATTCCACTACTATTGCAATCTACTAGTAGGTAAGGAAACTATTATTTTTTATCTAAATTTAATATTGAAGTGTACTGTAAATTTGAATAATGTAAATTACTCCCTTATTATTTCCCTAATAAGTCATCACAGTCACATTTAATTCGTAGATCATTTATATTTTTATTCCTATTTTTTCTATATAATTTTTATTGATTAAATTTTTTGGTTTTTTAAAATCAATATTGAATTCTAGGCTGTAAAATATAACATCTCTTTATTTTCTCTAATATTATCAGCATAATAAGATTTTTTTTGTATCTATATGTTAAATTTATAACAGCAGTCTCTAAAATTTTCATTTTAAATCTCTGAAAAAGTACCCAACAGAAACAAAAAAATCTGATGTGGACACCACAAAACTTCCTTGTAGGCCTATTAAATTATATATACACACTTTTTGCTGCACTTCATATAAACTTATTTCATTTGTAAGTGAGGTGCGATCCTTCAATCTACACTAATATTATAAAGAGGAAAGATTTGTTTGTTTGTTTGTATTGAATAGGCTCCGAAACTACTGGACCGATTTGAAAAATTCTTTTCCCATTAGAAGCCGACATTATCCCTGATGAACATAGGCTACTTTTTACCGCGTTATTTAAGCAACATATTTTAATTTTTCTATCTTTGTAATTCAGTAACTAGCAACTGTCCGTCGTCGTCGTGTCTCTCTTGACGCTCGCGTCTCCACCACCGCCTGCCACTGCTCACTCATCCCGCCCACACACCGCTCGGCTAGCTAGGCAGCAGCATGTGATCTAAGCGTCACTGTGGTGCGGGAGGGGAGTCAATGTCACAAAATAAAGTGCCGCGCGGCTCATTCGCGCGGTCGGCTTCCTACACGTTGTGTGCAATATCGAATATTTTTCCTTGAAAATATTTTCAATTTTTTATAATTTTTTAATAACCACTTCATATGCAGGCTAATTCCTGTTCAACATGTAAGCAAATAATTTAGTATTAGTTGCTGTAGTATTTAGTTTTTTTTATCATTTCAAAATGCCCAAAAGATTAAGATCTCAACTTTCTAGAAATAGTTTACAGGCTAGGGCAATAAAAATAATTTCAAGGGTATTTCATTTAAAGATTAAAAAATTCATAAAATTATTCACAAAAGATGAAATATTCGGCAAAGTGAAATGTTACATGGCAAGTGTGGAGTGGCAGAAGTGGGGTTTACCTCACTGTCATTTGCTGTTTTGGCTAGAAAGAAAAATCCAGCCAGACGAAATTGAAAGTATCATAGTTGCGGAACTGCCCAACCAACAAAACGACCCGATATTGTACGATATTGTGACTAAAAATATGGTGCACGGTCCATGCGGAGAGCATAACTTAACAGCACCATGTATGAAAAACGGTATCTGCACAAAAAAGTACCCTCGACGTTTCGTCAACGATACCCAAACCGGAGAGGACGGATATCCAGTTTATCGTCGTCGTGACGCCGAAAATGGAGGCCAGAGCGCTACGCTAAATATCAGAGGAAGTACTTTCTATATAGATAATAGGTGGATTGTCCCTTATTCTCCATTACTGTGTAGGATGTTTAACGCGCACATAAATATCGAGTACTACCACTCAGTTCAAGCCATCAAATATATTTGTAAATATATCAATAAAGGATCTGACCTAGTTACTTTTAGCGTCAAAAACCCAAACGATGAGGTGGAAAACTATGTAAATGGCCGGTACATAAGTACATCCGAAGCTTTTTGGCGAATTTTAGAATTTCCCATTCACGAGCGACATCCTACAGTCTTGCAGTTAGCCGTCCACTTATAAAACGGCCAAAGGGTGTATTTTACCGCAGAAACGGCTGAACAAGTGGCCCAAAACCCTGAACGACTGCAACAAATATCTTTTTTTTTTAAATGGGTACACCAACCGTGCGAAGCCGGGCCGGGCAGCTATATTCAATAAATTAAGTGATTTCGACGCGGACGAAGTCGCGGGTTTCAACTATGTATCATATAGTCGTTAATTTTTGCGAATCAATTTTCGCAATGAAGTACTATTTGTAACGAGTGAATAAATCCCACGCGGACGAAGTCCCGGGCCACGGCTAGTTCTTTAATAAAGTGGACAGTTACACAATTGTTGAAATATTAGTTTTTATTAACATCAAGTATTTATACAGTTATTAATTCCACAATCTTACATGAAATATTAGGATAGAATAAAAGTCCCTTTATTACTCGTATTACTAGATCAGGATTATTCGTATCTTCGTGAGTTACTGATAAACAGAAGTTTCAGATTTCTGGTGCGTTGTATAAATAAAATTTAATAATAATTAAATTATTCCGTTTAGTGAAGTCTTGTATTATTCAGTTTTTATTACTGGATTATTTGGTGAATATTAAAAAATAAAAAATAAATAAACATACAGGAAAAAAGATAACATGAAGAAGTATATCACAAAAAAAACAAGTAGATGAATATGAAGAGGAAGAAAATGTTAAGAATAAGGGGAGAATAAAAAAATTAAGAGAAGTTGATAAAGATAAAGAAAACATTAAGACCAAGGAAAGAATAAAAATATTAAGGAAGGATGATTAGTATAAAGGAGAGAAAATTTGAAAACTAGAGAACGTGTACACAAATTAAGATCAAAACAATTATATCAAACCAAAGAGCGATTAAATAGTTGGCAAGAAAACACAAATAAACGAAATGATAATCAACTCCGACTTAAGGAGAATATTTTCCGACAATCAGAGGAGTAGTAATGAACTAAGAAATAAGAATTTTTTGCAATTTGTTTACGATCGAGCATGTATGCCGCAGTCCATATGTTGTTCTTGTAACGGTCTATTTTTCAGTCTCTCTGTAGTTAACTTTAATGTAGATAAAATTAAAAAGAAATTCCAGAATAATTAAATAAAATTAAACAGAAATTAAACTAGAAAATCCAAAAATAATACGATTTTCAATTAATATTAAATAATCAGATGTTTCAACAAATATTACATATACACATATGTAATAATACCTATTAAATTATATATACACATTTTTAAAAGTACATAAAATTTTATTTCACTAATAACTTCTGATTTTTTTTCATATTTTCATACAATTTTATTTTTTCAAATCTTTTACAATCACGGGTTAATAATTATTAATAAATCAATATATTTAAATAAAAAAATAATAAAAAAATGAATTTAAAAAATTAATTAAAGAAGGTTAAAAAAAGATATGAAATCTGATTCGAACCGATGTTTCTTACCCTTGTAAGATCCAAATATTTCATTAATTAAAATTTTATTTGACTGTAACTCTAGAACCAATGAAAATCAGTACCACTTATGATATATCGTTGAAAAGCTCTCAATGAGGGCTTATTACTGCAGTTAAGAAAAATACCAAATTCCAAATTTTTGAATGTTGGGCTTTTTTAGACACTTTTGGTTCAGTCAATTGCAATCAAAAGGAGAGGTGTACAGCAATCCTAAATCCAAAATTTCAACATCCTACGACTAATCGTTTTTGAGTTATGTGAGGTGCATATGTACGTACGGACGTACAGACGTCACGCCGAAACTAGTCAAAATGAATTCAGGGATGTTCAAAATGGATATTTCCGTTGAAATCTGTAAACCAAAATTTTTCGCTATCACAATACTTCCTTTACTTCGTACAAGGAAGTAAAAAGAAAAAACAATAAATGAAAAACTGATTAAATAATTTTAACTAATTAATATATTCTGCTGCTACGATATTTTTTTAAACTTATTAATATCAACATATTTACGTGATTAACAGATTATTGGCAAGTAAAAGTATTTGTTCATGTTTGCTTATTATTTTTATTATGTTATAAAATATTCGTTTATTTATTTTGTATGGAATGAATATTATTAAAAGAAAATATTATTTGACAGGTTGAATATGATACACGCATTACAAGGTTAAATATAATAGATTAACGAATATGTTGTTTTTATTCCAAAAGCTGAAAATTAATCTTCGCCGTCACGAAGAAGCAAGTTAGTACAAAATAAGTTCGTAAAATTTAGTTACAAAGAAATTCCATAAATAAACTACGAAATTAAATAAAAGCAAAGGTCTATTAATGCTCTTTTTTCCTAACGACTAAAAATATTAAACCCTAAAATTTAAAGAGGCACAATATTTTCATATATATATATATATATTTATACAGTACAGATAATAATAATGAGGTTTTAGTTTGTTAGAATACCTATGAGGTGTGCAGTGTTGATTTAAAGCTACGAGTGGAATCAAAGTACAAAAAAAAAGTTTTATTTTTACGTAGACGATCGTAGATTGATTCCTTATCTCTCCGCTTAACAGCGACACTAGCAAAGTAGTGACTTCTAAACATAATGACTTCTGTGTTCTGCAGTGCTAAATGTGAGTCCGTAATTATAATTCAACATGCGTTACATGGAAAGTTTAATTATGATCTTCCGAGTGACAAAATGCGACGATGGTATAATCATTTTGAAACGACCGGATATCTGTGTCCTCGGACAACTGAGGATGACTGAAGAAAACGTTGAACGTGTCAGGGAGTCTTTCCTGCACAGTACTAAACGTTTGTTCGGTAGGACAGCCGCGAACTAACACTGCTGATTAGTGTGAAATATTATCAGGAAATGCTTACATATGCGACCGTACTGTTTACAGCTATTCGATCGAAATATTGGACCAGAGAATTTTATTTCGTAAGATGGCCCCTCACTTGCATAACTCTGTACGGGATTGGTTGAATGAATTTTTTCCCCAACCGCTGGATTGATCTGCGTAGACCCGACGACTGAGCTTTTTTTGCGGTGGTCTCCGAAGTCACCCGATCTAATTCCATGTGATTTTTTCCTTTGGGGTTTTGTAAAGAATTTTGTGATGTGCATTCATTACCTATGATATATTCGATTTGAGACACAGGATTGATGACCTATTGTTTCTATTACTCTAGACATGCTTGTTAAAGTATGAAACGAACTCTTCTATAGGTTGGATGTGTATTACGTGACCAAAGATACTTTACATTAAACACGTAGGGAAAGAGCGTAAGAGTTATTGTTTCATTTATTTTTTGTGATTTATTACTGGAAGTCAAAGGTAAGAGACATTAAATACCTTTAAAACCTCGATACTCTTTTTTATACACGTACACTCTCATTTTCTCTCTTTCTCACTCTCTCTGTATGTATATATAAATATATATATATATATATATATATATATATATATATATAACATTTATTACTTTTAAATTTAATAAGTTTTTCTCTAGTATGTATCAAATTACTATTTAATATATTTTTTGATTATGTAAAAAAAAGTAATATCTGTTTTTCTTATGCAATAATATTATTTTAATAGTGAATTTTTATGGTTAAAAAAGTGAAATTAAAAATTTTTTAAAACCCATGACGAGAAAACCTTAGAAAACGTGAAATAATTAAAAAACTGTATTTTTAAACATTATGATATTTTGTTTTTAAGACAATAAAATTTAAGATTTTGATGAACCGTCGTGGGTGACCATGATGATAACTAAAGCTTATCTATGCAGTCTACGGGTCACGTACGACGGTCAATCAAAATCTACAATTTTTATTTTACATAAATTTTTTCACAGAGGATTATAAGGTAAAAATCAGTTATTTAATTATTTCATATTTTTTATGGTTTTTCGTTGTGGGTTTTTAAAATTTTTAATTTCATTTTTTATTTATTACTTTTTAAAGATTAGTAGGCCTATGCCCAACAGTGGAACGTTTATAGGCTGATGATGATGAAAGTTGAGTACACTTGACCAGCGCAAATTATTTAATAATCCACACAATAATGTAGCCTTGCTGGAGTTAGAAAGACTTAGAAACATTCAAAAGTCGTTTTCAAGAAATATATCTACTGCAGCGCCCACTGGCGGCTTATAACCGTAAAACTAATCTAAGAATCTGCTCAGAGGTGATACCTGTGTAATCCAAAAAACCGCATTAAAATCGGCCCAGCCATTTTAGAGAAACACATCTACGGTAGCGCCCCCTGGTGGCCTATAACCGTAAAACATGTCTAAGAACCTGCTCTGAAGCGATACCTACGTAATGCAAAAAACCGAATCGAAATCGATCCCGTAGTTTTTGAGGTAATAGACATACACAAACACACACACACACAACTTCTTACTCTAACGCATATACAGTTTCGTCGTGGGTAAAAATAGAATTTTAAATAAACAATTAATTTGGACTAGCTATAACCTTCAAAACAACCGGAATTAGTAAAATTTCCTGTAGCTTACACCCTTGATAGCGACCTTGATTTCTTTGTTTTTTAGCCACCGGAACCACCATATGATATTACTTCAGAGGATGAATGAGAATGATATGTATGAATGTAGTGTAGTCTTGTGCAGTCTCAGGTCGACCGCTCCGGAAAAGTGTGGTTAATTGAAACCCAACTACCAAAGAACACCGGTATCCACGATCTAGTATTCAAATCCGTATAAAAGTAACTACTAGCTTTACTACGATTTGAACAACTCTCAACTTCGAGATCAGCTGATTTGCAATGACGAGTTAACTAATCAATAGACCACCCCGGTGGGCAATAGCGACATTTGTAAAATGTTTAACTATTCGTACCGAAAATAACAAATCTATTGAATATTAGTTATAATATGTATATAATTCGTAAAATTGTTAAAATGTAAAGGATTATTTTTATAAAGGATTAAATCTTTTTAACCTGAATTGTTTCAGTACCAAATCACTGATAAAGAAAATATTGAAGTATGAAAGTACCGCTTTCAAGTATGACGGCCCAAACCTTTCGCTAATGGTCTCCCATTAAACCCTTTCTTTCTTTCTGTCAGGGCTAAAAGAATAATTCAGTAATCCAGCAGCATTTTGTAGAGATCTATTTAATTATTCGAAAGTTATCATTTTATAACAGTACATAGTTGCAAAATATCGAGACGGCTAACTTGTTGCTTCTCTCGGTAAAAATAGAAATCCGACCGGATAAGATATATCAGTTTTCATTTAGCTGATAGATATACATAACGTTCTAACTGCTAGATCATGTAGGTCGGTAGTAAAGTATTATAAAAAACAGTTTAACTTTTTAAGGAGAAAACTATGTTAAAACGATGTAAATGTTTTAAAAAAATAAAATGTTTTTCTGATTGTTAAAATATTTAAAACGGTAATTAAATTATAACCGAATTTTTATGTAGCCTAAAATATAACTTTAATATACACATATGATATATAAATTTACACTTAATGTTTTATTTTACTATAGACTTTCTAACAGTACGTTTCCGGCCCACTTACCTTAGAAGATGACATTAAACTTTCATTTTTCATATGGCACATACACACACGCACATAGGCACTAATATAAATATTCAATCCTTAACACATTCTCTCACGTCATATAATAATAAATATCATTTAGAATTGTCGTTCATTAAACGGCCAAACACTGGTATATTGTATATACTGTAAATGTATATCTTATTTGAAGCACTTAAGATGGATTGTTGTAAACGGATATCGGAAAGTAAAATCTTAAGTCTAATCGAACGGTCTCAGTGTGAAACAATGCAGGTCATTTATCTTTCGCCATTGTGGCATAACAGCTTTAAAAAATGATCTAGCATCAGTGTCTCATTTAATAAAAATATGGTTTTTTAGCGGCTTATTCTTTTTTAATTTTTCGTTAAAAAACAAAATAATTAAACAGTAATAATAATAGTCAAAAATGTAATGAAATCATTTAAGATAACCACAAAAAACAGTAATTTTTTTAATTTTTTTGTTAACTCATGGATTATACTAAGCAAATATATTTTTGTTAATATAAATTAAATAATATACATTAAAAAAATACATTAAATAATATACATAAAAAGTTGGTAACAAAATTAATCTGTCTTTAAATAATCTTTGTGCAAGTACTTATTTTGCCATTAACTTATCTAAGGTGAATATAAATTGACCGAAGAACCGATAAACGAGGTATATGTGATTAAAATCAGTAATTAAAAATAATTTTTTGTAAAAATTATCGTATGTCTGTACAACATTCATAAGTTGCGTCGAACTAGTGTACATACTGCATTGCTCCTCGGCATTTTAAGGAGTTCTATAAATTTTTCGTATTATATTATCTGTTTCGATCAGTTTTATAGCTTCATTTCATGTAAAGTATTGAAATAGAAGAGACATCAATCAAAATAACTTTCTTTGAGAACAGTGATGTTCACTTATAGTCTCTTTAATGAATAAAATAAAGTTCTCATTAATAAGACCGAATCACCTGTATTTCGTTGAATTTGATATACCTATGTACAACAGTTTATTCAGCTTTATAATAAAAGCAACGGAAACTTCTTTGCTGTCGCTTTTCTCAGCGAACTTGGCACGAAATGCTTGTCGGTTTTTATAATGACTGAACCGTTTTCCAGAAGGAATTGTTTTTCATATCAGAACACATAGTTGTATGTGACAATTTACAAACGAAAATAAAGGAACAATTAAAATATAGACATCCAAAATAAATAAATGTACGCAGCGTTATTAGTGGGACAATAATGATTATTGAGTGATTTGAATTGTTCATTACAAAGCCATAATTTGAACCGATGTGATTGTTATAATGTCATTTTTTCTCCGCTCAGTGTCGTTTGGTTACGGTGGAATGATGACAGAACCGGGTTGGTCTAGTGGTTAACGCGTCTTCCCAAATCAGCTGATTTGGAAGTCGAGAGTTACAGCGTTCAAGTCCTAGTAAAGCCAGTTATTTTTACACGGATTTGAATACTAGATCGTGGATACCGGTGCTCTTTGGTGGTTGGGTTTCAATTAACCACACATCTCAGGAACGGTCAAACTGAGAATGTACAAGACTACACTTCATTTACACTCATACATATCATCCTCATTCATCCTCTGAAGAATTATCTAAACGGTAGTTACCGGAGGCTAAACAGGATAAAGAAAGAAAGGAATGATGACAGAAAGCACATCGAAGGTTTGCCGTAAAAGTATTTTATAAAAATTGATTATTATAAAATTGCAGACAGTTTTCCAGAGCGAATCACCTTCCCTTAGAGGAAATCACGTTCCTATAGAATATACAACGTATTTCATAGCAAGACTTTATGTCAATTGGTTTGTTTCACAGCATTTTGATCCTTAGATTAAACTTTTATATGTTCATGAAATTGAAAACACCTCCAAAAATTAAAAACTGTGAAATAGAAATTGAAATTGGTGGTTTAGAGATTGAAAACACGTGATGTTAATGAAAGTTATTTTTTCTGAACAGTTTCTAACAAAATGGGATGAAGACTAAAATTTCCTTAAACATCTTTGGTCGTCTGATGAACCAGATCTAATATGTTTATTAATTTTCCGTTTTCGAACGTCATCCTTAATTTATCTAAAGTGATGACTAAAAAAAAGGACAGATATTATCTGGATTTCTTTTCCAAATCCAAAAGCAATTGATATTTTCTGTCCACTTTTTATATAAGTAGTTTTCTTTATCACAGTAAATTATGATTGCAATTACAATCAAATAGAATCATGAACTATTTTTTTCTATATTTCTACATTTATTCTATTATTATATTCCATTACCTCTAAAAAATGCAGTACAAAGCTTCTTCGAAGCGTTACTTCTGTACGTTGAATCAGATTGTAAACAAATTAAATTACCAAACATAAAAACGAACATAATATATATGATAATAAAACCATTATTATCATTAAAAATAATTTTAGGTTGTAAACAATATCGATGATCTTGATGTAAAATAAGTTTTAAGAATTCTTTATTTAGCTATTATAATAAACATAATTTGTTTTCAATATTATACTCCTACTTTAAATTACGCTTCTTTACTTAAGGACCCTTGATGAATTGCCGTACGTTGTAACCATCTACTAAAAATAATTACTGCAACCTTGACAATAAAATGTTAACCTGGTAATGAAGTTAATTTATTTGTTTATTTAATTTATTGTCTAACGTAGTATTTATGTTAAAGAACTAATATATCCACTATTATACGTCACAGTCAAAAATGTTCAATGTATCGGCGAATATGTCATTTAGATGTAGATTTGTTTAAATTTATAAATTTCAACGAGGAATCTTCCACCAACTCCTAAAAAAGAGGTGATAGTACATTGAAAAGAGGTAAATGCTAGTACATTGAGGGGAGTTATATTCTACTTTAAAGAATTGAATTTCTCTTCTACTTCTGGCATAAAAAAATAATGTTTTAAAAAAGTTTTGTACGGTTACATCCAGTAGGCCAGATTGTTTATAATCAATTAAATCAGGATAAAATATTAAGGAGAAACAAAAGTACTTTTTTCAGCAGATATTAATCATTAATCTAAATTAAAATATTCTTTGAAAAATTGATAAAAACAGCTACTAAAATAAATTGATTTCAATAATTCGGTACGATGTACAATAATACTCGAAAGCAAACTTATATTAAAAGTTGTCTTTTCTGTGTTTGTGTGTCTTGAGGTAGAATTGTAAAAAATTTCTGAATGCTTATACATTAAATAATATGATAAGTAAATATTTAAGTATTTACATAGTTAATCTCACTAAAGCAAGTTTCATTTCAAACAATTGGAACAATAGAGTAAATATCATTTTACTATCATAAAAAGCGTAAAAGAATCCATTTATTATTAGACTTTTAAAGAAGACTAAAAATTTTAATAATCTATTATAAAATTAATTTTCAATATTTTTTTAATTAGCTTTGAATCTACAATATATATATATATATATATTTTTTTTTCATCGATGAAGTAATGAAAGAAAGGATAATAAATTCCTTTGTATATTTTTTGTTAATGTTTTGATAGAGCTTACCCTAATTTTTTTCTCTGTTTAGCCTCTGGAACTACCGTCAGGATTACTTTAGAGGATGAATGAGGATGATATGTATGAGTGTAGGTGAAGTATAGTCTTATACAGTCTCAGGTCGATCATTTTTGAGATGTGTGGTTAATTGAAACCCAACCACCAAAGAACATCGGTATCCACGATCTGGTATTCAAATCCGTATAAAAGTAACTGCCTTTACTAGGGTTTGAACCTTAGAACTCTCGACTTCGAAATCAGCTGTTTTGCGAAGACACATTCACCACTAGACCAACCTGGTGGGCTAATAGAGCTTACCTAAAGTCATTGTATCATACTATCTCTTAAAATTGTCATATTGTGTATATGTATATATATATATATTGTATTGATTTCCATAGTGAGCACAAATATATATATATATATGTGTGTGTGTGTGTGTGTGTGTGTGTGTGTGTGTGTGTGTGTGTGTGTGCCGGATCCTTGCCAGGAATCGAACCCAGGACCTTCAATTTAGTACTCAGAGATGCTATTAAAAATAGTGTTTGCTGTATACTAATCCTAAAATTAACTACGTAATCGATACTAAAATGAAAGTCTGCCAGTCGACCAGTTAGGGCATCTTCCTTGACTTCCCATACACTTTTTGTTAAACTCATCTGACATGTTCCTTAATCTGTTTCCTCGAACTTAGAATGTATAAAATTTTAAAAATGTAGGATCGATTTCTGACCACCCCTGTTGGTCAAAAACTGTTATTTTATTACTCCTGATAATTTTATGAATTTTGTATTAGTAAAATTGTAAGTTCAAAATTTAATCCCCCTAGAAGTTCTAACATGTTTTAGAACTTAAAACAGCAGTTAAAACATTTTATTTCATTTCAGGTTACTGTTATTCTGCTCACTATGGAGAGTCAACACCTAAATAAAATATTTATTGTGTATAATCTATTATGTAAGAAGAATTAAAAAAGTATTTTTTTCTTTGATGATGGGTTTTTTTAGATAAATAACTTTTAATTATTGGTTATCATGTTCTCTTAGCATCGGTATAAACATAAAATTATTCAAATTTCGAGTGACTCAAACCTGATATTTCATCCTGAAAATTGCAAACTTTTAAACGTTCTATAAATCGTCTCAAACTAATTTCAAGTATATAATATGGGCTGGAAAAGTCGAATGCCCGTCTCACCCGTCAATCTACTTTAATTTAAAATATTTTATTTAAAACATGGAAACTTACGATTATAAAAATAATCTATCTTATTGTAATTACAAGTAGATAAAAATCGTGCCTGTCCCGTGCCAATTAACAAATATTTAATTCTGATTAATTAATTCTACAACAAGGATTACAGTTTGGTAACCAATAATCTGTTCTTTCTATATTCGTCTAATTGACTAAACTAGGATGGTATACCTTATTTTTATAAACATATATGAAGCAAGTACAACTTAATATTTTAACTGGAACAAGTAATGAATTGTAATTAATTCAGCTTGACAAATGAGAGGGACAGTTGTCTCTTTTTGTTCAGACAGTCTGGTTCAACTTAGCTTGAGACTACCTTTAAAATTGGTATTCTCTTCAGCCTCATTCACTTAATTTTTTACTTATGAAGCAGATTTTATTTCAGTAACATTGTCGAAACACAATTTTCTTTTCAGTGATTTCAAGCGATTAAATTTAAATCTATTCTAATGTCTTTATAAATTATATTAATTAACTTATAAAAAAATATTTTCTAATCCATTTTAATAATTTTAGTGATTAATTCCGTGATAATTTCGATAAAATAAAAAATTAAATTAATATTAATTAATTTATTCCCGCCGAAACTCAGTCTTTTAGCTTAGGGGCTCAAGAGTCCCAGCACTTCTCACACCACCCACCCGTGCAAGCAGGGGCGAACGACCGCTCCGTACGAAGCTGTCCCTCACCCCCTCGCTTCCCGATATTTCATTTGCAGTATTCCCGACACAAAATCCGTCACAGTGTCGAAGTCTATCAAACTGCGTTAACATCATTCCAACGATGGTCCTCACCTCGAGATGCCCAGTTACGGCAGTATAGTCGCGGCGTTCCTCGTCCCACCGCGAGCACAAGAATACCACGGGTTCCGCCGTGTCTAACTCCCCACAGCAGGGGCAGAAAGGGTCTTCAACTCTTCCTCGTCCACACAGGTATGAACGAAAGACCCGATGGCCGGTCAGGAATTGTGTCAACCAGAATCCCAGTTCGCCAAACTACCTTCCGGCCCACGGCTCAATGTGCGTGATCAAAGGATGCGTCCACCTCCCTTTCGAGGACGCATCCCACCTGGCTTGCCAATTCCTGCAGACAGTTGCATTGGCATAGTCCTTAGACACACCCTGATAAACTTGTGCACTAGTCACTACCAGCTCCAAAAGTGGCAGCATCCCAGTCACTACCAGCACCGCTTCAATCGAGACCGAGGCGTATATGCCGACACCACCTTAAGGGCCATACGTCTCTGTACTCCCTCCAACAGTCTTCTGTTAGAAGAAAATAAATAAATAAATTCTAATAACGTATAACCGTTAAAACACGCGTGCGCACACAGAGAGAGTGAGAGACAAAGAACAGACAGGCAGGCAAGAGAGAAAGATAGATAGATAGAGAGAGAGAGACTAGGATCATAAGATCACATTTATGAATTAAATACATGTGAAGAATAGACATTAATTAGATTAGTAACGGTTGTAGCCGCGTTTCCGAGCCAACCACGCGATAATTTAAATCCTGGAAATCTTCCTGGTATACTATAGCAAATGTTTATAAAAAAGTAATACTAAAAGTCTGATAATGAATAACTTGACCAAATTACGTTATAAAACGTCTGCCAGTTTGCAAATGTTATTAATCATTAATTAATTTTAAATTATTATTATTATTCATTTGTTTTATTTATAAGTGTATGTGCGCGTTTGTAAATTCAAGTTAAAATTAATTAAAATGGATATTACTTTTACCCACGACGGAACGGAGACGATATGTACGTTTGGGGTAAGAGGTTTTGTATCTGTTACCACTTTCCTCAAAAACTACTGGACCAGATTTCGATGCCGTTTTTTGTATTACACAGGTATCGCTTCAGAGCAGGTTGTTAGACATGTTTTACGGTTATAGATCACCAGGGGGCGCTGCAGTAGATGTGTTTCTCTAAAACCGCTGGGCCGATTTTTATGCGGTTCTGCATTACATAGGTATCACCTCAGAGAAGGTTCATAGATTATTTTTATGGTTATAGGCCACCAGGAAGCGCTGCAGTAGATGTGTTTCTCTAAAACTGCTGGGCCGATTTTTATGCGGTTCTGCAATATATAGGTGTCACCTCGGAGAAGATTCTTAGATTATTTTTACGGTTATAAGCCGCCAGTGGGCGCTGCAGTAGATATATTTTTTGAAAACGACTTTTGAATGTTTCTAAGTCTTTCTAACTTCAGCAATACATTATTATGTGGATTATTAAATATTTGCGCTGGTCAAGTGTACTCAACTTTCATCATCATCAGCCTATAAACGTCCCACTGTTGGGCACAGGCCTACTAATCTTTAAAAAGTAATAAATAAAAAATGAAATTTTAAATTTTAAAACGCTCGACGAAAAAACCTTAAAAAATGTAAAATAATTAAATAACTGTATTTTTACCTTATAATCCTCCGTGACATTGCGATATTGTTTTAAAGCCAATAAAATTTAAGATTTTGATTGACCGTCGTGCGTGACCCGTAGACTGCATTGATAGATATTGATAGATAAGCTTTAGTTATCATGATAGTCACGCACGACGGTTAATCAAAATTTTAAATTTTATTGTCTTAAAAACAATATTACAATGTCACAGAGGATTATAAGGTAAAAATACAGTTATTTAATTATCTCACGTTTTTTAAGGTTTTTTCGTCGTGGGTTTTCAAACATTTTTAATTTCATTTTTTAACCATAATGATTTACCATTAAAATAATATTATTGCGTAAGGTTTAATTTTATAATTTTTTTTAAATAATTCAAAACTGTTAAATATTCATTATTTTTCTGTATAAATTATGTGCTTATCTGTATAATATCGTTGGATTTAAACTGTTTCTACTCAGAATATAATTAATATTTTACACATTTGTGAAAACAACTGTTATAATAACATATTTGGTATAATATAATTATAATAATAGTAATATCTGGAACAATAATTATAACACATCTTTTGATGATTTTTTTTTTCTAATAAGCAATGAATATAGGCCAAATTAAAAACATTTTAAACTCTTAAGAAATTAAATAAGTCCATCAATAATTATATAGATGGATAAGTAATTTAAAATTCACGATTTAACACGATTAAAATATTTTTAAATTTTAACTGTTTTAAATAATTTTTTGATGTATCGTATTTATTTTTATTTAACCCTTATGATGATGGTAAGCCATCTTAGTGCCAAGTATCGGATTCCAAGAAGCAACTGTGTAAGTAATAAATTAATTCTTTTATAATTATGTATATATATATATATAATATACAAAAGTACTACATGCTGTGTATATTTGTTTGTGTGTATCGCATATATATATATATAGTCCTTATTAGTCAATAACTCACAACATTTATATAAAGTAAATGCGTGTAACGGTATGCTTTAAGGAAAACGGAAGGTGCAGTTACCATTATTGTCATTATTATTGGAAGGTGTTATAATTTATGTTTTATTTTCTATGAATTTAATCTAATATGGATTTATGAATTCTTCTTGAACATATTATAGATTCATTATATGGCGCCTTCCTGGCGGTCGTTTGTATTATAGGTAGAGACTGTAACATTCGTATGTAAGAGTAGTTGATCGGGTGATCGGCCGCCAACCAGGTGTTTATCAGGTCATTTTCAGCGAGGCTTGTTGGATTTTTTTTTTTAATTTCTAGTCTAAAATTTATGTAAATATTTCAGTCATAATATTTTGCATTTTATTATTATTCTTATCATATTTTTTTAAAGATATTATCTTGTTTTCTTTAATTTTCACATTTTTATCTGTGCCACATGAATAAATCTGAAATAAATATTTATTTAATTTCGTTCTTTTATACCTAACAAAAAAATATTTTGGTGTTTTATTATAAATTAATATATATTTATATTCATAAGTAAATTTATCATTTATTTAACTTACTTTACATGGTGCTTAAAAAAATAATCTGATTTATGATTTTTATGATTCAAATTTATCAAGCTAGTTTGTAAAAATAATTCCTATCACTTGAAAGAAAACTTATTCTAACAAACGTTTGGAAGTATTATTATTTAAATCCAGTTTTGAAAGTTACTACGATTTAGGTTAGTATATTTTTCCGAGGTAACATTTAGTTTTACAGAAGGAATAGATTACGGTCTTTGAATATCACCCGAAAATAAAATTCTGTTGTTTTTAAAAGACTTTTACATTCATGCATCCTTATAAATTTCAAACTGCAAACATCAACATTTAAAAAATGTCGGGTGATTAAAATGTAAAATGGTCTACACTCTAGATGATAATTAACGTGCTGCTTTACAAATAGTAACGTGAATTTGATGGGAGTATGAAACGGTTATACCGTCCAACTTGCATTGCTTCAGTTATATCACAGTATTTTACTTCTCAAACGAACGAAGAAATTTATTGGCATGGTTAAGTAGATAAGAAAACTGGAAAAACTTGTAAAACGTTTGGCCAACAAAGAAACAGGCTAAGATATAATTAAATTTACATCAAAAGAAGATCGACTTTCGTTATTTTTTTTGTTTCCACACTCCAACTTGCATCATCATAACAAACCACGTTTCTAACTTGCGCCGCTCAAATTTTTTCCATTTTAAATTGAACGTAATTCAAAAACGACTCTACCAATCTACAACAAATTTTCACTTGTACAGCTTCAGATACAGTACTGCAGCATATCTAAATTTCGTTTTAGAAGCCACAAGAGCCACAAAATTTTATACATACTCCTATAAATAAATATATAAGGAAACCACAATTTAAGCAATGTTATTTTCTTACTTCTAACACTTCAAAATGTGAAGAAAATTCCCCACTCCCACCATGCAACCGAAAGTAATACCGTACTTTTCTTGGAAAAGTCGATAAAAACAACTTCTTTTTATAAATCATGATCAAAGAAAGTAATATTGACATTAATCATATTTAAACTAACTTATATATGCTTTTAAGGACGCGAACTGTTTTACTTCTAATTAATAGAATGTACTGGTTAAGCGATCTTGTAAAGTCCAATTAAGAGAAATCGAAAAATGTGATCTTACTCCGTTCAATTTATACTTCTGAAAAAAAAATTGGATTCTTTAAATTACAGGTGGAAAGCGAGGCATAGAGGCTGCAGGCACTTCTGTGCAATAAATTGCGGTTTTTTAATTTTACAGATATTAATCAACTTGTATCCCATATCCCATAATCATGCACAAATTTATTCTGGCTTTAGATTCATTTTTCGTTTTATTACATAATAAATACACCAAAACTCTTTTTTTGAATATAAATAAGTTGGGTTATTTTCTAGTGAAATTGTGATATTTAATAATCATAATTAACATTTTTTTTTAATTAGAAAATTAAACTTAACAGCACTCATATACATGATTGTATATGAGATAAAATCGATCTATACATATAACGTAAAATACCTACAGACAATACAATAATAAATAATATGTTAATTAATACAAAATAAATCTGTAAATAACCTTGAATATCAAAGACATAACCTTTACAAACAGCTGATGCTTCTATACTTCAAATCATTTGCTTGTTGGCAATTATTTAAGTAAATAATTTTTATATGTTAAATAAATTGTATTGAATTAAAAAATACTTAAAATTAAATAAAATTAAAAATATATTCACTCGGAAGTATTTAAATTGTTCAATAAAAATCTATAAATGATTATTATTATAGAGGTGAACAATCGGTTTCAAATAATGCTAGATTTCCAAACTGGGGAACAGGAAATTCATTTGAATAACTACGGATTTGGTTTAGCTGGCACCAATTGCCGTAAACATTAGCCCCTAATAAACGGCTATTGCATGAATAGAAACTGCATGCAAATTCAGCTCTGGTGATCTACGGGAACCGGTTCATTAAATGTTTCTTCGACGACTTCGGAATCTTAATCTTATTTCACACCCTTAAATTTTCAAAAGTTTTCTCCCTCAGGCATTTCAAGTTTTGAACTGTCAGATTAATGATACGTAAAAAAAGAAACCTCAAAAAAGTGAAAGTCAAACAATTATACTCAAAACTATCGATATAACTCAAAAACTGCCGTACCGATTTTAACCGAGGTAAATGACTTGTATTTATACAAGATTTTTTCTTCTTCTTCTCCCCTGAGCTGGATCCTGCAGTTGAAGTATTACACAGCCCAGGAGAGTGTCCTTTACTCTAACGGGCCTCCACGTCTCGGCCCGCCGGTCGGATATCACTTTGCGCTCGCCTCAAACCCCCAGAGTAGGATCCACCAGGCCCGGCTATGCCGTCCCTGGATCCCCACTCTGGGAGCCGTGCGCGCACGCGTGCAATAGCAGTTGCATTAATATTACATTTTTTTTGTTAATTGCGAGTAAAATAATCTTCTAAAATAAAAATAATATGCATTGTAAACTTTTTCTGATATTGAATTATAACACTGTTTTTGAGTTATCACACTAAAAATCTAATTTAACTTTTTAATTGATAAGTATAAAAAATTGCTCTATTTTACGGATTTTTTTAACCTATTACAAGAGAGAACTTCGAAAAGATATTCAATATGTTACAAGATGGCCACCGAGTAAACTCCATAATTTGCTAAACCAGAAAAATAATCTGATTTATAAAAAATTGCAACTTAAAGACATAATAATTAAACTACAAAAACTTTTCAGATTTTTATCGTTAAATGTTTAGTAATACGGCAATTAACAGGAACTAAGTTGTTTTAAAATTGATATATTACAATAGTTGTTTGTGTTTAACTTCGATACAATCAAGTATTATCCGATAAATAAGTATCGATTACAGTCCAGTTCGATGTAATAGAGAACGGAGGTCGATCAAACACAACTCAAGTTAACTGTTGTTGACTCTAGACTGACCGGTCCAAACGACTGCAACTAAAATACCACTTGTGTCAAATATTACAACTCTATAAAACTTATAGCTAATTCATTTTACAATCTCCCCTCCTTTTACCTCTTTCTTATATCCCTTCCTTTCTTTTCTTGTTTTTTCTTTAATTTAAAGTACATGCATCTCGGTTAATCAAAGGCTCAACGGTAACCGGGCCGTCCATTCCACCACCGCTGTTCACGAAATACGAGTATATTTTCGTCGACTACATATCTACTCATGAGGCGGCTGTCACGGGTTGTTAGTTCTATGAACATGTATAACTGTATGCGCTTTAAGGAATTAACTTATCGGGTTATAAATTATTATTAGACATCGTCTGAACTTTTTTCGTCCGGGTCGGTACATTAAAAATAAAATACCACGTTTATTGTTTGTGTTATTTATTAATTTACGTGTAATTTTTCTATAGATCGATGCTAGTTATACATCCGACTAATAAATATATTTTGCAAATATGATTACACATTAAAATAAAAAATTGAATTTTTGTAATAGGTATACTATAGAATACTTTATTTTTCATGTTTTGGATACGGTGGGGTTGCAACATTCACGGGAAAAAAGCAGTAAAATTTCTTCTTCCAAAAAAATAAAAATAAAAATGAGAAATTATTTATATTTATATATATCCTCCCTCATGTAACATGAAAAAATTCTGCAAATTAAACTATATAATCTTGGGCAAAAATAAACGATTTATTATTGCCGACGTATTACAGTTACGCTCATAACAGTAAACTAAGATGGCGTAACTCTTGTATTAGATAAAATATATATATGAATTAAATTACATCCTTCGTATAAATAAATACGAAGTTAAACGAAGTAAACTGTATTATAGAAATTTTTTATGTAATTCCGGAAATAGCGGGCAGCTCAAATTTCTAATCTTCGTAAAAAATTAATTATAACCTATTATCTGATTTTAAAATAGTGTTAAAAAGAAAATATTTAAAAGATTCTAATAAAACCTTTAAACATTTCTTACCATCCTATTGTTTATTCATCAGTGAATTTGGTAAGGAAATTTGCCAAGATTTTTAAAAACTAAGGTTATACAAAATTGCAATTTTTAAGCAGAAACGGAAAAAATATTTTAATTAAAATATAGTCTTTACTTCCTTGAACGAAGTAAAAGAAGTATTGTGATCGCGGAAAATTTCGATTTACAGATTTCAACCGAAATATCCATTTTAACCATCCCTGAATCCATTTGACTAGTTTCGACGTGATGTCTATAGGTACGTGTACATATTTACCTCGCATAACTCAAAAAAGATTAGTCGTAGGATGTTGAAATTTTGGATTTAGGACTGTTGTAACATCTAGTTGCGCATTTCCCCTTTCGATTGCAATCGACTGAACCAAAAGTGTCCAAAAAAGCCCAAAATCCAAGAAATTTGGATTTTGTTAACTGGATTTTCAAAATTTGTTGAATATGGATTTTTTTTTCTTAACTGCAGTAATACGCACTCATTGAGAGCGTTTCAACTATATATATCATAAGTAGTACTTATTTTCATTGGTTCCAGAGTTATAGTCAAATAAAATTTTAATTAATGTAATATTTGAATTTTGCAAGAGTAAGAAACATCGGTTCGAATCAGACTTCATCTCCTTTTTTTTAATCTCTTTTTTTTAATTTAAATATATTGATTTATTAATAAATATTAACCTCTGATTGTAAAAAAAATTACGATAAAAAAGAAAATATGAAAAAACATCAAAAGTTATTAATGAAATAAAATTGTATGTACTTTTCATTCATAAAAAAATGTGTATACGTAATTTAATAGGCGTACAAGGAAGTCATGTGGTGTTCACATTTTTCTTTCTTTTCCCTGATTAGCCTCCGGGAATTACAGTTCAGGTATTACTTCATAGGATGAAGGATGATATGTACAAATGAAGTGCAGTCTTGTACAGTCTCAGTTTAACCATTCCTGAGATGTGTGGTTAATTGAAACCCAACCACCAAAGAATACCAGTATTCACAATCTATTATTCAAATCCGTATAAAAGTAACTGCCTTTACTAAAACTTGAACGCTGGAACTCTTGACTTCCAAATCAGCTGATTTGAGAAGACGCGTTCACCACTAGACCAACCCAACGGGTTGTGGTGCCCACATCAGATTTTTTTAACTTAACGTCGCTACAGATGCTTTGACAACCTTTTTCAGTCACTGATAGTTGTTTCTCACTTTGGTGTCGGTTGGTTGGTGTACTTTTTGCTCTCATTTTTGTTAACATAATAGTTAATTATATAATAATATAATAGCAATCTAATTATTTTAATAATTATAAATTTATTATTATAGCCTAATATAAAATACATTACAAATTTCGTCGAAAAATATATCAATTTTGTCTGTTAATTTTTTTTTTTTATATAATTTCCCCGTCGCGGCTTTGCCCGCGATATATACGTATTGAACTCCAAAAATTGGAAAAAGGTTTTTAGTTATAATGTGGGGGCTGTTGCTCTTAAGCGTTGTCGTTATTCACAACTTACCGGATAAAATAAAATTATTTTGGATTAAAAACAATTTTTCAGATGTTAAATTTGTAAATAGTCATCATTTCCCTCAATTTTATTATAAAACTAATTTATTTTTATGGGTATTACGATAGTAATACAAATTGATTTTTTATCAGCAATCATTAAATTGACTAAAGGGAAGTTCTCGGTTATTTATTTATACTTTTTTTATTTATTATTTATGTAACAGTGAGATTGGTGAGATCTGGACTGTGGTAAACTTTCTGGTAATCATAAGAAAGCTATAGTTAAAATTTCGTAATGATCGGTTCAGTAGCTTTTGCGGTTATCGGGAATAAATAAAATAAACGTGTTTTTATATAGTAGTAAGGTTCCAAATGTGCTCATGTAGGTATAGAATACATGCATTGTTATTAAAGGTGGTCGGTTTGTGATTTGCTTTTACGAAATCAACAACAAATAAATGTTGATTTTATGCTGTTATTTAGCGCTTTTATGTGTTCATTGTATCTTGTTTAAAGTAGCAACTCTATTACTGAATATGGAATATCGAGAAGTCGGAGTAGTTCATTCATATGGTTTGGTTACTTTGTAAATGTGATTGTCTGATTTTTGAAGGTTGTTTCGAATTCATTTTCTGTGATTCTTTATTTAAATGAATTAATGTTACTCTAAACAAGATTTTATATGAGGTGTGGATGGAATATATCCGTCATCGTTGGGTTTTTCTGTATTTTGAATTTGCGCTTTTGTTGGTTGCTTTTGTGATGGTAAGGTCAAGACGTTTTGTTCGGTTGTTGTACAGATGAAAAAATGAATATTATTACCTAAACTTTACGACTGAATTTAAACACAATTCAACTAAAAGATATATTAAAGGAGAATAAAGAAAAAATCCCTTTATAATTAATAAAATATATTTTTGCTCTCAATCATGTTTTTTTACGAATAAAAAAAAATAATAAAAAGACACGTGCACAGTATTGCAAATTAAATTAACAGCGGAATGAAAACGGGATGGTAGTGAAAATTAAGTAGTAATTATAGTACATGAAGATGGAAATTTCAATTGAGTAGTAAAGATTCAAAAATTAGTAAAAAAAATCAATCGTAAAAAATCTCGACCTTATGACAGAACAATAGTCGTCGAGAGGTAACTCAAGAGAGAGGAAACTGTAACTTCTGCATCCGTCTTATATTTTGTTATATTCTATTGTATTGTTTTAACTGTAATTTCAAAAGCTGTCATTTTTAAAATTTTTTTTATAGTCCCTGCTTTGGGAGCACAGAATTTTGACCTGTCTGATTGAATATCAAACAGGTCATATGTCAGATGAATAAAATAATCATTGTATATTTAAAATGCATAAAAGCTAAGCGTATTAAAATTTCTTTAACCTTATAGATATAAGAAATATTTTATGTATTTTATCCATAAAGTACTGGTTATTATTTTATTACTTAATATTTTTTTCGCAAAAGCTCTTTCGTATCATTTTTTAACTTAATAACTTATTCTTTTATTTATTATAAATGCTTTTTATACTCGTAATTCAAACAAAATAAAGAAAAAAAATCTGGCTGTAATCAAAGTTTTTCTATACTTTAAAATTACGTTTATTATATGAAGAAAATTCTCGATTAAAATATATCATCTCTTGGGTCTCCCTTAGAATGAGTTTTTAAGATGTAAATATGAGATGTCAGGTCATTATCGTAAATGTAAAAAATGAAATGAGTTACCCTGTTCTTATGTTTATATTTATGAATGTGCTATCTTTGCTAAAAAAAAAATTGTTACTTATTCTTAAAAAATTACACTATTTTCAACCTTTTTCAATACCGGAAAATGGAACTTTTTTCGTATAACTCACACAATACCTCGGCTAACGATAAAGACTTCTCGTTGAATTTTTATTATATTACCGAACCATTTTAAAGAAATCTTCTCATAAATTAAAAAAAAAGCAATTAAAAGATGTTATTTTACGCAAACCTTATTATTCTGTTGTTGAATTTAAATAATGCTAATTAAAGGTTTTTTTAAAAAAAAGCACGATTTATCTGCGTCTCATTCAACATGTACATAAATATATGCCCAAAATAGTTTTCAATATCGGTCACTGAATTATTTTGTGGTAATTTTTTAAACTGAACGTATTTACCTTAACATTATTTCATTTATTTTTATTTAAATAATTAGGATAATTTGGATTTTAATTACATCTATTTTATTTATTTTATAGTGTGTTTTATATTTATATTTTATCTTATATTGTAATCTGTAAGATGTGTTATTATAATAAAACATTATTTATTTATTCCCTATAAAATAAACAGAAAATTTTGTTTTGTCTGTTAGCTTTGTTTGTTTTTTGTTGTATTATTTCTTTTAATTTATTGGAAATGCACAAAATTCTTGTCTGTTAGATATTGTAGCCCAACGATTTATGACCACAAAAATAATTGTAGCCATGACTTTTGGTTTAATACTTAGAATAAATATAATGTTTTTTTGTTTTTTTTTTTCATTTGAAAACTCTGTAAATTATATTATGATGAGATACTTTACAAAAAAAATCCATATTTATGGATTTTGTTTTATACGAGACTATAGTCTAGCGAATAAAATAACGCACTTGAACTTAGACAACAATAACTCGTCAATAAACCATCGTAAAAAAATTAAATTTATATTAAATCAAAGTTTATTGCTTTGTAAATTATTTTATAAAGAAGTTATTAAACAACAATAAACCGGACGTTGACATTTTCGAGGAAAAAATAATCTTTGTGGCCTCTTTTTTGTATCTTATTTCCGGATTTTAGAAATTCGACATGTTTTTTGTAGAATTTGCATTTACATATGTTAAAATACGAGTCCCTATTTTGACCCTCACCAAATTTCAATACTTCTGTTCGTTATTTTGGCATTGGCGAGTTTTTAAAACAAGTTGCGTTTTCCATGCAATGTCGCAGTATTGAAATGATTTTCTCACATTATTAACCAGTTTTGCAACAGAAATTAACCCTGTTATTAATATATAATATTTCTGTATAAAATGGAAAAGGTAAAATAAAAATGTTTGTACGGTTTCGAGACAGAATTATTTATCGAATTTCTAGAGGGAGGAAATAACATACACAGTAAAGGCTGTAAAACCCGTGTTTATCGCATCGTCCTCGAGAATGTAAACGTCTCATTTATTGTTATTTGAATAAGTTCTTATTAAACTGATAAACTGATGCTCATAAACTGATGTAGAAATGAATTTAATTTGGTGCGATACATACAGTATATCGCATTATTTTTACGATCGATTATTGTAAAATTACTGCAGTCTTAAGTTCACGTGCATTCTTTCATTTATCAAACTATAAGGAAAACTACATTCGTAAACGGTTGTATTTAATCTTTTTGTCATTAGTCCAGCAGTTTTCCGACTATCATAGAACAATGCAACATGAACCATAAGGTATTAATTACGATGATTATAATTATTTTTTAGGGCAACGACTGCTAAGGTCAATAACCAAACAGTACGAGAAATATTAGGTTGCCCGACCGCAGGAAACCGCACTCAGCACTTCTGACCGAGATTTATTTAATTTTTTAGATCTTGGGAATTTATCATTAATATAGAAGATATATTTGGTCGGTAACAGTTATAAATGATCTGACATAAATGACAAGTTACTTCTAAAAATAGCGGAGCCATTCTTAAGAATTAGTCTCCATACCAGACTTACTAGGAAACATGAATGAAATGATTTCCCGTTTCTTTTTCATCGAGCAAAATGTATGGTTTACACACCATTACGTACCGAGTCCACCGAAGTGCTGGTGATATCTAGCCCTACGTGTGACCGACCCTTCACTGTTCTACAGCACTGCTTAACGAATATCATTATTCTTAAAAAAAGTCACTCTGATTGGAGCTTCTTGACCACAGATGATTTACGTGCAGCCAGCCATAATAGGAAGGGAGATAGATATTATATCATCAATATCCAAAGGGAGGTGCTATTAAATAAATTATAAAGAAACAGTGTAAATACAAAATTAATATATTCGTTTCTGTAGAGAAGCAGCATTACATGTAAGAATAAATTATATATATATATATGCATGTATAAATACTGCTTCTGCTCATTATGTTTAATATTTTGTAATTTCTGTAGGTTCACATCAAATAAATTTCAAACAACTTAAATAAACGCGGTAAAAAACAAGTAATAATTTGTTATAAAAGTCAATTGTTTTCATCTGGTGGTTCGTAAAATGTAATTTCAAACGCAGGTGTTTTCTTTTGTACCACAGATTATAGCTTAGATGAACATAATAATGTTTTATGGCTCTGCTCTTAGACATTATGCACTTCTAAGACACCATGAATAGTAGTCAATCTGGGTCGGCTTGCCGGGAGAATTTTTAAATCATTCGCTTAACTACGCTTGCGAGTGTATGATCTTTAAAAACTTCTTCTAGATACAAGATCAGATCTTATATTTACTCTTTTAACTGTATTCTTTCTTTAGTAAACATAAAAAGCGGTTTTCTTTAAGAAGAAAATGTCTACTACATTTTTAACTGCGTATGCATATTACATTATAGTTTATAAGCTTAACAGGCAATATTAAAGAAAATACACGTTCCTAATTTCTGCCACCAAGGATGTTACATAGTTTATTAAAAGGTTTGCTGACGAAACAATTTCTTGACGGTTTATTTAGAGACAAAAAGTTTTAATATTTCAGAAGTGATTTTAGTAATTGAACTGGTTTTGAACTTTACTATTTACAGAAAATCCTTCTCGTTCATTATCTCCGCAATTATGATAACATAATTTCTGTTTATAAAAGCATTTTTTATCTATATTAATGCATAAAAGATATCGTTATATTTGTCATGTAAGCAATACTGTAAATTCACACAAGGTCAAAGCACTAGACATAACCCATAAAGACACAAACCCGAACCGAAGGACAGACACAAAACTAATGCTTGAAATGTTTACGTTTCTAGTTCCTGATCAAAGGCCAAACCGTAAACCATATTAATTAAGCAAAATGAACCCTAAAAATAATGAATACATTCTACATTCTGGTTAATAATAATAAAATAATGTTTAAATATTATTTACACTATCATAAATTTATATTCGAATGCACGTTCACTACAATCTTTCTCATAATGTTTAATATCACATTAAAACAACTTAATCAAATCGATACACAAAACATCTCAATTTATGTAAATTAAATAATTGTAATTCGTTCAGTACCACGTATAGAAAAAAAATTATGTTATGCATAACAACGACCAAAAAACAAAGAATCAGGTATTTGTAATATATACATACACGCATTCAAGCGGTAATACATATTCAGCATATAAATATTCGAAACTTACCATTTACCAAAGAACCGATTTCGATTATTTTTTTTTTTTTTTAATTTTGTAAAAAATCTTTCTCTGATAGTCCCATTTTAAGCTACAATATTACAAAAGCCTATTTTTTCTTTATTTTTTGGATTTAAGGCGTATAAATTATCACCTGAAAAGCATGAGAAATAGAAGGAATGACAAACTTTTCAAGACTATGAAAACCTTTTCAATTCGATAAAAAAGTTATTCATTGGATATAAAAATTTTGACCAAACGCTATAAAATGTGTTAAACAAAAACACAGTATTTATCAAATTTATAAGCATAAATGAAGAAGTTAGATTTTAAGTACAACGTAAAGGTAACACGTGGCCAACATGATTTTTTTTTAAGAGTTATGCAAAGGTTTCTATTAACGAGAAAATTTTGAAAACTAAACTGACATTAAAATTCATCTCCTACACGAAAATTGAAAAAATAAAGAAATAAGATTAAACAAGTTATATGAATAATCAGTACATAAAGAGGAATTGTGTAGGGCTCTCGCAAGAATTTAAAAGAATGGAAAATACGTTAGCAATCAGGTAAAAGTATAACTGGCATCAAGAAATTGAAAATTTTGACATCACCCTATTTATTATTTATGCGCGCGATTAAACCAACGATGCGATACCACATAACGTACACAATAAAATAAAATATGAGCACAGTTATTCATGGGACGCATTAGAGCATCACCAGGTGATATGAAGTATCCGTGCAGCAACCTAAAATGCCATAAACGTATTCGAGAAAGGACAACTTCTTCACCGATTAACTTCCTCATGGTGACGGTGTCATTGCCTTCGACGGTGTCCAAGGCAATACACTAGAGTTAATATGACGCACCTTATTTCCGACAGCAGTCAACTGTTCATTTTATTTTTAACTGCTTTCAGCCGGCTTTCGAAAAAGCACATATATTCAGAAAAATTACTATATTCTCGAGTACTAGTTGAACGTAAACTTCCTTAGCGGCCTTCTCGATCATCGTTTGCGATTCAAACGTATCTAAAATAATCTACTGATTTCCAGTGAAACATTATTAAATGTTTCTTTGAGCTTTTTATTTATTATGAGCTAACTCAACAAGAGTATAGTAATAACAAACCCTACTGAGAAAGTGCATTAGATTGACTAAATAAATTAGGCCCAATTTAGGAAATAACTATCTACCTGATGAGCCTAATTGTAAATATATTAGAATCATATATATAAAGGCGGATAATCGCCTTTTGCCTTTGACTCCCGACATTTGAAAAAGCACACAGTCAGAAAATTTACAATATTCTCAAACATCAGCTGAGCGCAAGCCTCCTTAGCGGCTCCAATAGCTTGATCATTTCTCGCGATTCCTACGCGGCTAAAAATCCAGCAGAAATAAATACATTGTGATTACCGACGCAAGAATGTTCGTATTGGATACAAGTGAATTAATCAAGCTGTGCTTGAAGTGCACTTAAGAACATTGTAGAATATGACAGAATCCATCTGCTTATATATGTTCAGTAGTAGTCTCTTTACTTTATATTCATACTTTTTTATATTTATCAAGACTCTGGTTACACGCCAAAGTATTTTTGTAGGCATTTCATTGCTTGTGAACGGCTTTTTTCATACAGGCAATGATTTTTAAGCCTACCTGTATTTAAAAAAAAAAAGCGAACTTAAAAATAAAAGAGAACTTTTCCAATTCTTCTTTAAATTTTGATTTTTTAATCAAAACAAATGATTAGAAAATGAATAATTGTTTTTAATCTGAGGACACTTCAAAAAAATGGAAGTTAAAAGAACTGAAAATATATTACATTTTTACTTCTAAATACGCTACTGTGAAGCCGGTTCTGTTACTTTTTTAATCTTTATTCTTCTTCTTCTTTTTTTTTTAAATAGCGGTAATAAATTGGTAGAATATAAAATTAACGATAATAGTAAAGGCAACCTCTTGCCCATGATAATATTTAAAAATACAGCTTTCCCAGCATTATCAAAATATAAAATTTAAAAAATACAAATATGTATTATAGTCAATATTTTTGTTCGATTTTGTTAAAATATTTATTTAATATTAAACCACAAAGAACTAAACAAGTACGTAATTATTTTAATTTTATATTCTCCTGATGAATAGCGTGAAAACCGAAAGCGTTGAGTTGTCTGAAATTTGCTGTAAAAGAGGTTTATTTTATTCTTATTAGAACTAAAATATTATTATTACATTAAATTTGAAAATGCATTCTTTGTAATAATGCAAAATTATTCAAAGAAAACTTATTACGTAAATGATGTAGAAAATATCGTCATAAAACTTAATTACATATATGTTATACAATACGTGTAGACCTACCATATTAAAATTGCGTAAAAATAACACCAATACCCTTTATATTTTATAAAGTTTATATATTTTATATTGTATATATATATATATATATATATATATATATACAATAGTTTTTTTAACGTTTATGGAATTTCTTACCCAGCAAAACTGAAGTACTGATTCATTATCTCAGCCGATTGTTCTACACAAAACAAGTCCTTTTATTTTTGTTGTATTATTTTTTAACAATTTATTTATCACGGAAGCCTGAAGGCCTACACGTGGGAACATCGCATGGAAACATGTAGCGTGTAAAAACGAGATCCATCACAAACATAGCAAATAATTATCTACACTTCCCCATCTGAAAATTAGATTTAATGATACACATACCTAAGAGGTTATTTAGTGTTCGCATAATGCTCGTAAAATAATTAATTATTGCTTCAAAGATCTACCCGAATTCATTTATAAATGATTTATTCTTAAAATTATCATATACATTACTCTCAACGAGAATGGAAGTATTCTCCTATCTTTTGTGGTAAATAACTTCTCTTTCACCTATTTCTAATCGAATCAATCAATAGTTCATGGATTGATTTGCTTGTAACAAAAATCTACAGTCTGATTTCCAGGAGAACATAAATTCTATGAGGTTAATCTTTTAGTAAACATACAAACAACAGCAATAGCACCAACATTTTTCAAATTCCTCCAAAATGATTTATCTTTTTTTTTTAATTACGTGTAATCATACTTCAATTATTTCTGAATAAGTAACCTGAAAGTTATTTCTACCTAAAACTCCGAAGAAAAATCTCCATCATACTGGATATCTCTAGCGTCATACTTCGATCGCCGTTACCATATCTACCCAGACAGTTATTTTTCTTCCTGGAATCTTTTATCATTTTAAACGTAGTTGGCTGATTACAGATAAACTCCTAGCCCTGTAACCAAATACAAATCTGAAATCAATTACCATAAAGCAGAAATAGTTTAAGTAAAACGTCAACGGGATTCAATTCGATACCTGAAAATACAAAGAAAATATTAAATTTATTAACTATCGTAAATTACATTCTACGTTCTTTTCCAATTAATTCCCTAACCACAGATCTGAAGAATTCTTAAATAAGCATAAATTAAACTGTATGAGAGCCGCTTCAAATCTTGATCTAAGAAACCCGACTAAATTTAAATGTTTTCCAACTACCGAACAATTACTCCAGTCGCAAGAATCTTTCTGAGTATATTCAAATGCAATTTTGTAGAATTCTCCACTAATGGACAAACTGGAAAAGGATGTCACAGTGATTCTTATGACTCACACATAATTAACATGAAGTTTCATCAACAATTCTCATCAAATTTAATTCTCTTTCCTGAAAGGGCTTCAGATCAAATGGTTCACTGCCTGACAAAACACATAGAGGCATCGCCATACTTTATTTATTTCTGAATAAATATTCTAAAATGTTAATAAACCAACAACTTAAATGATTAAAACCATAATTTTTTTCCATTTTCTCACTATGATAGATTAAACTATGACATATTTGACACTAAACAAAGTCTCAAGAGATTAACTCGACTCATTTTGTGTTTGAGATCAACATAAACAGTTTGATAAATAAGGAATTTATTGTTCTAAATTCATTATAAGATCTATCTTTAAAAATATGTTGTGTACAACGCTTTCGGATTACTTGGTTAACTGACATGATTTAGTTTACATATAAGGTCCATGAGTAATCTTCCTGGTATTGCCAGGTTCTTACAGAAATTTTATAAATGTAATTTCACTTTCTTATTTCATCGTTCACACAATAAACATGTAGTACTATAAAATGTAATAAAACATAATTACAGTAAATTAAAAACAGCTGTACATTAACAGTTTCATGCCAAATATAAATTTTTGTCACGTTCTTTAAAATTTTGGTTATATTTTATTCTATAATTTATATTTTTTTCCAGTTTATCATTCCTTGAATTCCAAGCATGAAATATCAAGATGCTACTATAAATATATTAAACCCTTTCATCTGCATTCAACCACATCAATTTTTTTGTATGTTAACAGCATCAGGTTCAGAATAAAGTTCAAGGGGGATCAGTATTTATTCTGGAAATATAATGTAATTCTTATTTCAAAACCAATCTTTCTCCTCTACTTATTCAATTAAAAAATCATTATATTTATGGAATAATTTAACAATAATGGATACATAAAGAAAATAATGATTAAAACTTTTTTTCACTGCTTTTATAATTTCTACATTACCAGTACAATAATACAAAAGGGCTCTGAATTAAACTAATATTTCTGATGATTTATGAGAATTTAATTTACTGCCCCAGTTCAATCAGACTTTAATTATTAGAGACTGGATTATATGCATTTGCATATTAAAACCATTCTCACCAGTTATTGCATATTTTCCTTAAAATCTAGTGATGATGCATATTTTCGCTATATTTACAATATTTTTCGGTAGGGTACTTTGTTAATAAATGAAATCTTACATTGTTGCTGGCCAAACCTATAACTTGTACAGCTCTTAGAGCACACTTAGCAGCTGCAGAACAGTACCTCTGATTGTTTATGTTTACAAAAGAAACAAAATATTAAATAATTGTTAATTATCAAATTTATTGATATGTTATTCAACTACTTACTAATTGTATGCTGATTTTGAAATAAAAAACTAAAAATTACAATTTTTTTATTATTTAAAGTTGCATTTTTCATGCATATTTCAAGCTTTTTATGTTACATATAATCGGTATCTATTAATTATTGTAACATTTGATTGATTCAATATAAGCTACTAAAAAAAGTGTAAGCATTTATTATAAATGCTAAGTGTATTACTTTTCATCTATTCCATTTGTCTAACTCCACAAAAAATTAGGAAAGAAGGGCAAAAAGAAAAAAAAAAATCAGAAAATTTTCTAGTAGTATTTTTTTTAAATTGTCATTTATTCCACCCCCCCCCCCACCCCAAACCACCATAACAATATTCATCCCTCATCAAATAAGATAAAAGAACTGTTTTTGGGCTACAATAAATATAAGATAAAAACTGGCAAGATATTATTTTGTAATTTAAGCATAGAATCACTAGCATTTTCTATTTTAACTCTGTTATATGATCCAATGAAAAAATAAACAAGGTGTCATTTTCTTCAAAATGAAACGCTTAAAATTTAAGCATTTAAATTAAATTAAATTTTTAGAAAAGAATTATTCCCTAAAACAAGCAGTTCTTGAGCTATCATGGATTGAAAAATTTTTATACTTGCCACTTTGAATTTACGAAAAAAATGTTCATATTTATTTGAGATTTATTAATTTAAAATAATATACCAAATTTCATTAAAATAGTTTAATCCGTTCTGGAAGTATATATTTTTATTCAAAAACACAAAATGACAGGCAGAAGGATAAAAAAAGCCTCTCTGGACATATGTTTATGAGAACATTTTTCTTATAGTAGATAGACACACACTACCAAAATATTGGATGACTTTTTTATATACCTGTATATAAACATAGTGTATTAGATTCAATAAATAAATTTGGCTACTTTAGGTAATTACAATCTACCTGATGGGCCTAATTATAAAATCCATTAGAAAACGTAACTGCCTTTTGTCTTTGACTTCTTTCGCACATGAAAAAACACATGAAAAAACACATATAGTCAGAAAAGTTACTGTATTCTCAAGTACTAGTTGAGCATAAGCTTCCTTAGCAGCACAACAACTTGATCATCTGCCATTCTTGCAAGGCTAAAAAGCCAACAATTACTAACATGTGTATTGTGGTTATTGATGCATGAATTTTGTATTGGATACAAGTGAATGTGTCAGTCAGTGCTTGAACAGCACTTAATAAATGACAGTACAGTAGAATATGATGGAATCCATATGAAATTCCATTTCCAATTTTTTGTGACTTATCTAGTTGTAAGTATGGTCTCTAGAAATAATAAACTATTTAATACACATAGCACAGACAGGAAAACCTGCATCCACTGCAGGTTGATAAACTTCAATAAGTACATTTTAAGATGAATCAGCGAAAAAAAGAAGCCCAAGGGAAATTCTTAAAAGAAGAAAAACAATATTGATATTCATATACAAAAGCACTCAAGATTAATAAATTTAATGATGGAAAGAATTGCAGAAGATAAAAATTGTAGGGGAAAATAAATATTAATATAATTAAAAATGTAAGATGCATAGAAATTAAAAAGATTACTATAAAATAAAAAATAATGAAGTGCACCAAATCAATCAAGTGATTAATAATGAAAAAATATATACATTAACCCAGCAGACTGGGTCTGAGAGGTAACCATTATATGTCCATACGCTCCAGATGCAAACTATTATTTAGGACCATTTCATGTTTATATATAATACAAGATTTTTTCCCTTTCATTATGATGACCCTAAATTATCCTTAATTTCTTGATCATATAGAATTTCCCAAAATGTACCCTCATAGAAACTTGTATGAGACCAAAATTATGCATCACTTAAAACTGCAAACCAAATTTTAAACCCTTATAAATTAACAATATACCCTAAATGACATGCATGACATGTAAAAATATGTTGAAGACATTAATTTGAAAATGAACATGCTTAGATCAGATTACACTAATATATTTTTATCTTGTTTTAGGTAACTGGATGTCTGTATGACCATATAAGATGGGGTGAAGCATTTGTCGTTGTGTACAGCGTATGCGATCTAAATAGTTTTAATGAAGCACAAACATTATTAGATTCTTTAAGTAAACTTAAACTGCCATCGTATTATACAACATTACTACTGGGTAACAAAAGAGATTTAGATCATTCAAGGTAAATGCTACAAATCAAATTATTTTAGTTAAATTATTAATAATATTCTTCAATCAATATTAATCTTTAATTTTAAGTATTTAATTTTTCTTTTAGATATATTTTCTACTTCTTAAACTGGTGTAATTGTCTTTTAATAAAAGTCAAATAGTACATTTTCTTATCACAACCTATAGTATACATATAAAAAAAATAATTGGTATTAAAAAATTCAATTATTAATAATTTAATCATTAATTATTTAATGATTAATATTCAATTGTGGTGTAAGAAATTCAAAGAAAAATCAACAAACTGTTTGCTGATAGAGGATACACTATATGACAAACATACAGAAAAAAGAAACAAAATTTAGACATTTTACATCCATTAAAATAAAGACAAAATTCAACTATATAGCAATATGTAGTATTATAGTATATTATATAGTATGTAAGTATTAATATAACATGCTACATATATTTAGTCATTCATTCAATTAACAGAATGCTATGCTGTAAATAATTCCTTTTTTGTAAATAATTTTCTTGGCAACATAAATTAACATTAAGGTGTTAAAATGGCTAAATCTGTAAATATAAATATACTTGTGGCTAAAGTTTTCTGACAACGTATAAAATGAATATTAAACATTAGTAAAAAATAAAGAAATTAGAAAAGCTTTTAAGTAAATTAATATTCATTATCATTTGTTTCTAGATTATATGTAGACTTAAATGGTAATACTTTGGTTAAATTGTAAAACAATTACAATGAATTAATTTCATATAAAACTTTTAAATTTCTTTCTCTTAAGTATTCAATAATTATTAGTTTTTAATTGATGTTAATTCCTCTGTCACCCAATCAAAAGAATCATTAGAAAAAGCCTGAAAACAAACACAAGTGCTTATAGTTGATTGTAACATAAATATTATTACATAATGCACATAACAGCAACTTAACTATTAGATCTGTTTTCTAATTCGTTAACAGCTTATTCTAATATAAAGTAAAAATCTGATGTGGGCACTACATGACTTCCTTGTATACCTATTAAATTACATATACACATTTTTTTAAAATGAAAAGTACTTCAAGTATTATTACATTAATAACTTCTGATATTTTTCATATTTTTTTTTTTATTGTTATTTTTGAATCATTTATCTAAATTTTTTTTTACAATCAGAGATTAATAATTATTAATAAAACAATATATTTAAATTTAAAAAAAAGGAAATGAAGTCTGATTCGAACCAAAGTGCCTCCCCTTTATCCAAATATTTCATTAATTAAAATTTTATTTGGCTATAACTCTGGAACCAATCAAAATAAGTACCACTTATTTTATATCGTTCATAGCTCTTAATGAGGACTTATTACTACACTTAAGAAAAAGTCCAAAATCCAAATTGTTTTAGATTTTAGGCTTTTTTTGGTCACTTTGATTCAGTTCATTGCAATCAAAAGGGAAGGTGCACAACTAGATGTAACAAAGCCCTAAATCCAAAACTTCAGCCTACTACAGCTAATTGTTTTTGAGTTATGCGAGATACATAAGTACATACATACATACGTACAAACATCACACTGAAACTAGTCAAAATGGATTCAGGGATGGTCAAAATTTATATTTCTGTTGAAATCTGAAAACCAAAATATTTTGCAATCACAATACTTCCTTTTCTTCATACAAGGAAGTAAAATGTTGACTTGCAAATAGTAGAACATGCTTGAATGTTCTGCTGAAAATAGATTACTATTTCATTTTAACACATTTTCTAAAATTGTTTTGTAAAGTTATGGTTCACAGTAATTCAAACACTAAATTGCATCAGCAGCTTGGTTTTTTAAGAAAGTAATTGATAGACTGAAGATTATAGGTTCAATAAATGGTCTAGGCTGGCCATTAGTTCATCATTTATTATTTATCTCACCCTCTTTATTGTTTTCCATCCTCCACTACTTACCTCCAGGTCTGCAGTTAAGCAATTATTGCAGAGGATGAGATGCATATTTTGTAGTGTGTGTGAAAAATGCCATGCCTGACCGTGATTTGAATCAAAGACCTCTGGGTGAAAGGCTGAGACGCTACTACTCGTGCTATGGAGGCCGGCCATCCTCCACTACTGGAAAGTACCAGTGCAATTTTTGGTATGGACCTTCACTTTCTAACCACTGGGGCAGACAATATAGTGAGTACATTACATGGTAGAGAAGGGAATTCTACCTAGTGCTACCGACTGACTAGACAAGAATGTTGTACACCAAAAGTAAGACTTTGGAGGTTGCAACCTAAAGAGATGTTAAATCTACTGGAGTTTTCAATAAGAAAAGATTCTATGGCCTGGAATCCTATTCAAAATCTTTGATGATATTCTCGCTGTGAAACTTCTGCATTTCTACTGCAGTACCTGTAAACAAAAATGGTTTAAATGTTTATTGCTATTGAAATGCAATACAAAAAATTTAATTGTTGGAATCAAGTATTAGTATTGCCAATGTATAAAATTAATTATTTCAAACAGATTTAGATAAAATTAATTTTGAATTAACTTTAAAAATATCTAAAATTTGTTATATAGATTTGTTGTTTAATTTGACTTTTCTTTTTTTATTAATTTTAATTGTTTAATCTTCTAAAAATACTTTATTCTTTTATTTTGTAATACTGAACATTTTATTTCATTTAATATGTAGTTAAAATATGCTACATTTTGATAAGTTTTGTTTTTAATAAAACTTCAAAATTCCTATATTTGTATTTAGTTTCTGTGGATTTTATTCATTTAAATTCAGAATTTTACTCAGAATCAAATTCTCAACAAGTTTGTTTAAAACTTTTATGAGTTTATTACCCATTAAACTTTGTACACTAAACATAAAATAGTGTATTTTTCTATGCCAATTTTTTGTCTTTTACTCCAGATTTCTCGAAAACAACTAAAAATACAGTTCTGGGACCAATTTTTTTTTAATTTTCAGTTCAGATTTCATATATATCATTAAATTTACCCCTTAATTTGGGTTTCAAAAACTGTCTGGTTTAATTTTCCAAATGTGCAGAAAGAGGGTGAAATCTTTCACCAGTCAACACTTGCTAATGAAGTATTGTCAAACCAGTGTTTATATGAACTTTTGCCTTTATTTTCACCAGTACAAAATGTCCTGAAAGTTTATTACATTCTTTGTGACTCACTTATATATATGTGTACACATTAACTCCAGAAAACGTTTACTTTGATATTCTTTTTTTTAATATTTATTTTAGCTAGACATCACAAAAAAAATGAATCTTTTTCTTTTTATATAAAATAGATAAGTCAGAAGCAAAAAACAGAGGTCCTGGCTATAGAATAATTAGGTTGTACACACTTCCTTGCACATTTGTTCCATTCCTCTAGAGAGTCACTGCATAAAATGAAGTGTTCTTTTTAGTGACCAGCAGAAAAAAGAACAATAAACATTTATCTAATATTCTGTTGGTGTCTCTAAATATTCAGGCCAGAGGATTAAACTTAAATAATTAAATAAACTTTCAGAACAAAAATTTAAAATTTACTAATATAATTTTCACTGAAACTAGGGATGAATTAGCAGAAAGTAGCCAAGCTTACTGAATTTGATAGCTGAAAGAAGTAGAGCTGGTAAAACAATAAAGAAGAATAAAATTAAAATAAATGAAACAAATAACTACAGATTAGAATCTGAAATCAAAGGGATCTAGAAGTGAGCATGCTAACCACTATACCAAGTGATTGACCATGTATTGTCAGTTATGATAGTAACTATAAAAGTGAGGGCTGTAATTTGGTTTTGAGAGTTAAAAATCTATCAAACTATGCAGCTGTAGTATATCCTTTTTCTTTTAGAGAAATAAATACATCTGCTATAAGCTTGAAAATTAACCTCTGCTATAACTGAATGGCAGTGTTTTTCTGGATAATGTGGACAGGAAAGGGAATGATTTTTCTCAGTGAAGGTTACGTCTTTAGACTGTAAAAGCCAAGAAAAATTTTATGTATTTGATAACAAAAAGTTGTACATAAAATAATGATATCAAGAATAAGACCAAGTGCCTGACCTGGATGGTCAAAAACTGTGTTAATTATAAAAGTTTTCTACAAGGTTACATGATATCCAGTGTATAATATACTGTACTTAAAACAAATATTTGTACATAAATACACACACATACATAAACATGTACACAGATTTAACCTTATCAAACGTACTTAATATCATACCAATTATTATAGCTTTCCCTTATAAATAGTGACAGTCTTACTAATATAGGCTGCTGCAATACACGGTTAGCTATAACAAAGCTTACATTACAAGACAAGATTTCTAAATAATTTGATTATTAGAATAGAATTAATTATTATAATTAGAGAAATGAAGCAAGTAAAGATTTATAATGGATTAATAAAGTGAAATGATGTGCAACATGAAATGTTCTAACTCTTAAGGATGAACTGCTAAAAACAACACAGTAATAAAACTAGTTATCTCTTAAAGGTGTTAATGTACATATAAGCTGGTTAACAAAGTACAAAGTAGTGTGTGTGTGTGTGTGTGTGTGTGTGTGTGTGTGTGTGTGTATATATATAAGTTTTCTTTCTTTTATATTTATAAAAAACTTTCTAGTTTTAAAATCATAGGGCAATAAAAATGGATGATTAAAAAGATAACAAAATATTATGCATCAGTTTAATAATAATAAATAAATATTTTTTCTTTAATTTGGAAAGCTTTTATATTAAAAACAAAAAATTCCTATTTTAATAATGCTTATAATATTAATTTATCAAACAGCTTTGATGTCTTGAAATAATAATAAAAATAAATTAATTCCATGAAAATATCATATGGAATTAATCAATTAACTCCATATAGTGTTGTTATGCTGCACAAAAATATATCAAAACACAATCAATTGTTATTTACTAAAATAATAAATGATTTAATTAAAAAAGAATATGTTTTTAAATTATGCAGTGAACTTATTTTTGCTTTCACTGGAAGTTAACACAAGAGAAAGCTTTAGTAACGATGTAAAATATTTATGTTTAACATAGTTGAAACTGATTAAATTTCAAATTTTGTTAATGGAAGGGCACTGTTTGGAAGATCTATGCTGATATACAATATTTCATTTATTTAGTTTTTTTAAATTTTCCTGGCACAGAAGTTCATAAAAGCAAGTTATTACTATAATAAAACATCACACAGAAATAAGTGAGGATTTAATTTACAAGTATTTACTCATGTAAAATATATATGTACATAAAAGTGTAAAACATGGGGAAACCTCATAAAAATATTATTTTTTTAGGAGAATTTCACTTAATAGATGTAACTATTTACAACTTAAAACATGAAAACCATTTTAATTTTTCTATGATTATATTATTATAATTTTTTTTTTATTTACTTTAACTACCAGTGAGAACAGCATTATGTTTGTAACGGACATTACTGGTAAATAATACATAAAACTTTGATCATTTAAAAAATCATTACCTAACAATTAAATCAATGTAGTAACTTATACTACAACATTGAATTTGTTGAACTGGTTCCAGAAAATGGTAGCAACATACATATGTAGTGCATTCTATTCAATTCAATTTAGAGTAAACATCTGCTCTCTAAGGTTCTGTTAAGATTCACTTATAAAAATCATATGGTATGTAACTAGCAAACATTTTCTTTTCTCTCACAGAAAGTAACATCAAATTTCAATAATTCTGATTTATGCATGATAAAGTAAATCTTTAATTAATATTATTTTAATTAATTTCAGTTTTTTTAATATTAATTCTGGTAATAACTGATGAAAGATATCATGACATTAATTACCACACAGTTTTATTTTACTGTAAAACTTAAGTCCTGATACATGTTCAAACTTAAAAGAACAAGAAAAAATTCTAATGAAATACTGCAAGCTCATTAGCAAATAATAGTTTTTATACACATAAATTTTATAAATATATATTAAAACAGCTTACGAATATATTATTTGAATTCCCCAAATGTTTTCGGCTGTTCTGCCATCTTCAGGAGGAACTAATTTAGAATTAAAATATATAAAAAATATAAAATCCACATGATAAAATTAGACATAACAATAGATAATCAGAAGATAAAAATTTTATAAATGTTAAAATAATTGTTATTTAATTTTTAACAATTAAAACATATAACAATTATATCAATTGTGACACTTACAAAACAGATGTAATTATTTTAATTTACTTGACTTAAACATTTAGTAAATTTTTATTTTATGACGATCAATTGTTATGTCTCAAATTTTATCACGTGAATTTTATATTTTTTATATATTCTAAATTATTATTAGTTCCTCCTGAATTACCAAAAACATTTGAGGAATTAAAATAATATATTGGTAAGCTGTTTTAATATTGTATTTATAATAATTATATTTTACCAACAGTGCTATTTTTGAAAACGTGCATAAATTACTTTTATATACATATATCAAGAAAGCCCTGCCCTATTTCCTTTAACTGGAAATAATAACAAATTAATTAAAACTGTTTTAAATCTTTCTAAAACCCTTCTAAATAATAAATAAATATATTCTCTTTAATTTAAAAATCATTTATATTAAAAACAAAAAATATCCTATTTCAATAATGTTTATATTATGAATAAAACAGTTCTAAATGATGTCCTGAAATAATAATTAAAAATTTAATCAGTTAGCTTTATAAAGAGTAGTTAAAGTGAATTCAGACCCAAATTCTGAATTTGAATTCAGTTAAAATCAGCAAACATGTATCAGTGTTACAGATGCTACATAGTTTATAAAATAGCCTACTTCATTAAATTAAGTTCCATCTGAGAAATGAAACTAGGGATTTCACTTAAGCATCCATTGTTATATCTACCAAATTTAACTGACATGGCATGGTAATGTTCTAATTTGAATAGTCATGCTGCATGCTCAAATATAACATTGTTTTTTTTTTCTGAAATATCCTTAGTATATTCTCTACAATCAACTGGAATCAGATAATATTTTTAAGAAGTTTGTGGTATATTGTACATACAAATTTGATGAAACTTTTTATTGTATTTTTTAATAAGTGTACAATTTAAGTCACTTCAATATTTTAATAAACTGTTTAAAAAAATTGTCTAAGCCCATTTTAAAATACTGTTGATTTATCAGTTAGTTACAAAGACTGTAAACAAAAAACAGTACTTCATAAATAAAACGTAAAAGGTACTGTTAAAAAATGACTAATTACCAGTCTTTTAATTACCAGTCAATTTAATACATCCAGATTAAATAGTCTGTATGTATTTAATAATGAAGTCCTTGAAGTCTCAGCAAACACCAAAATTAATAAAAACAGTTCTGAATAAAAATTGTTTTGAAATTCCAGTTGGAAAAATAGAAGCAAGAATTTTTAATATGATTCCTACTGAATTTCAAAATTAAAAAACAGAAGTATATAATGGTATAAATAGTTTTTTTTTTTTAATTATATCACACTTCCGACATGTTTTATATGGAAATGTGTTCCAATTCCAGTAGTTTACAACTTTTTGCTAAACTATATATTTTTTTTTTTCCATAATTACACAACTTAAGATTTGTGTTATTCCTATATTCTTACCTGATTCCTAGATTCATACCAATTTTACTTCATGATCAGTCCTTTTATTATAAATATCTTTCTATTGAATTAATTACCTATAGATTTAATATTCATAGACAATAATCCTTTCTCGATTCTTGGCAAAACATTAAACCGTATCCCTTATAACTAAATAGTTTCAAAATGACTGAAACATCTTGAGAAGTAGCAGATTGAAAATAAAGAGTATCAAATAAGGATTTCCTTTTTTTTCTTTTTTTTTGAGGACGAAAAACGTACGTTATCATCACCCGGATTTTTTTTTAGGAAAAAAAAAATAAAAGTAATTAAAGTTATTACATAAAATTAAAACTTAAAACTACTATCACAGTTAAAAAAAATAAAAGAAAATACAATTTAACAAAATCCGGAATGGGTGTAAAAGGCCCATTCTCGGATAACAAAAACACTAAAAAAAGAAAAGAAACACCAACATAAAACTTAAAACTAGGTTAAAAACTAAAATATTAAAAATAAATAAAAATTGAAACTAAAAAAATATATAGTAAAAAATTAAAAGAGAAAAAAAATTAATTAAAAAAGGGAAATAAAACTTAAAAATGTTATGTTAAAAGACTTACAACTAATATCACTAAAATCTTACAACTAGAATATCACAGATGAATTTGTAAAAAATAAAAGCAAAAAAAAAAAAAAAATATATATATATATATATATATATATATATAAAATTTGACAAATTCCGATAGGGAGTGTAAAAGGCTCCCTACTCGGATAACAAAAACAATACATAGAACTAAAGGAATTAAATTTTTTGTGTTAACCCTACACTACGCAAAAACAGAAACATCCGGTTTAAAACCTCTTTATCATTACACAAGACACCACGGATGTTTCTGGGTAGTTTAAATTTACGACGCAATGCCGCATAACACATGCAGTCTACGAGTAAGTGGCGCACAGACATGCGGCAGTTGCATCGTGCGCATAGGGGTGCTTGTCCTCTTGTCATCAGGTACTCATGTGTCCTATCCGCAACCGACAGAGGACTACTTTCTCACGTCGAGATTTTCTACATGAGGAGTGCCAACGCAACACAGAATCTTTAATCTGCCGGAGTTTATTATCAACGGTAGCCGTCCAGTCACCTTGCCATTTAACTCTTATTGTTTTACATAATTAATAAAATCAGAAGTAGCAACTCGGGTGGTGAAAGGAGGCTGATTGCATGCTTCTTTGGCAGCGGAATCTGCATGTTCATTACCTGGAATCCCTACGTGGCTAGGGACCCAGCAAAAACTTACTTTGTGTTGCGATTATTCAATTCAGCGATTGCGTTGTGAATTTCAATGACGATAGGATGTTTGGAATAAAAGTTTTTTAAGGCTTGGAGAGCACTACACGAGTCACTGCAAATAAGATTTTTTCTATATTTAGGGTTAATGATGTTTAGAGTCTTATTTATAGCGTTTTGTTCAGCGGTAAACACACTCTTAATTGGGTAGACCAAACATATAAGTTATGTCATTGACAAAAAATGCACAACCAACGGTATCGTTTTGTTTCGATCCATCAGTGTATACCACGGGGTCTGGTTTCATCTTGGAGAGAACACACTGAAACATTTGCTGGAAGACAATAGGTAGTGTTGATTGTTTATTGTATGTCGTAAGGTCAAAAGTAAAATTTATAAGGTTTATTCTCCACGGAGGATATGAGCAAGGATACTTAGGAAAGAATGACGGTGTGTCAACATTTATATGCTGCAGCAGACGTCGGGTACGGACACCTACAGGTGCAGTACAACGTGGATGATCCTCATACTTTCCTAGATTAGGATTTCTGAAGACTGAGTCAAGAGCCGGATGATTTGGCTGTCCTCGGAGAGACGAACAAAATAAGATAATAAAAGCTGGTCTCGTCTATCCCAAAGTGATGGTTCACCACAGTCTACAAGTAAGCTTGCGACAGGACTTGATTTAAACGCACCTGTGACAAGCCGAAGGAAAGCATGATGTACACCATCCAGCATTTAAAGCACGGTTTGACGAGCTGAAGTGTAGGCGACACAACCATAATCTAAACGGGAGCGAACAAAGGAATAGTGAAAACGTATCATACATGACCTATCGGCTCCCCAGTTGGTGTTAGTAAGGACTCGCATCATATCTAGAAGTTTGGAACATTTTTTTAAAAATTCTTTTATGTGCTTGACCCAAGTAAGACGGCTATCAAAAAATAAACCTAAAAACTTGACGTAAGTAGAGATAGTAATAATCTCTCCGTTCAGAAAAACTTGCAGAATAGAAGGGTTTCGTACCCGAGAAAAGACTACCCATTTTGTTTTTTTCGGATGAAAGTGTGAAACCAGTAATCCTGACCCAAGCTTCAAGGTGAGATATAGTGTTCTGCAGTAGTCTCTCTGCTGTGGGTGTTGAACGGCTTGGAATGTAAATAGCAAAATCGTCAGCAAATAGAGAACATGAGACAGGAGCCTGCACACATTTGGTAATACAGTTTGTGGCTACAGAAAATAAGGTGGCACTTAATACACTACCTTGAGGCACTCCATTCTCCAAGATGACACTACCTGAGAGCGAATCGTCCACACGAACACGAGCCGTTCGGTGATTTAAGAATCCCCGGATAAAAGCAAGCATATTCCCCTTTCTTTGAGGGTGTTAAGAATACCACGTCGCCAGGCTGTGTCATACGGCTTTTTTATATCAAAGAAGATAGTGACGAGGTGCTGGCGATTGAGGAAAGAGTTTTGTATGGCTGTTTCTATTGACACTAGATGGTCAATGGAAGATCGTCCTTGTCGAAAACCACATTGTTCTGGATAGAAAGCCATGTTTCTCCAAGTACCATGTAACCCTGCGGTTTACCATTCTCTCCATTATTTTACACAAAACGCTCGTTAATGAAATAGGGCGATAGCTTGAGAGGTTGGTTTGGTCTTTACCAGGTTTTAGTACTGGTATAATAAATGCTTCTGACCAGCCGGGTGGGAAGACTTGTTCGGAGAATAAACCGTTTAAAATATTCAAAAGTTGTTGTAGTGCCGAATTAGGAAGGTGTGAAAGCATGGAAAGGCGAATGCTGTCCGGTCCAGGGGAAGTGTCACGTGAGTTTTTAAGTGCATGTAACAATTCCTTTAACACGAATGGGGTGTTTAATTCACAATGCACAAAGAGAATTTAATTCTTTAGCACATCAAGCACAGATCTCAGTTTTCGTGCAAGATGTAGTGTCACCAAAACCTTGGCATCTGAAATATCGCCGTGGGTTGGGTATGAATGGTCGAACCCGAATCGATAGGTAACCCACTTTAATCTTCTCTGGTGGACAGAGAGATTGAATGTTAGTATAAGAGACGGTGTCGGTTCTTCCGTTCCGTTCTGCCGTTTCATTATACGTTTCACTTCAACATCTTGGTGGCAAAGCTCAACTATTTCAGTGATATCTATATCTAAAAGGTCTCGACAAAAAATTACATCCCGGCTCGTATTTAACGTTTTGTGGCTTTCTGCACTTATATTTATACCACCCATATTACGGAGACGTCAGATAGATCGACTCTGTTCATCGTTGAATGTTTCGATCAGAATCGATACGTCACGTAATTTCCTGATATTCTTCGGGGAGCCACTTGCACCTGTTATAGTTTTGTTTATTAAGAAAGATGAAAGCTTTTGGAGGAGCCACCTTCCTGACTATTTCTGAGAACGAATCTAATATTTTTAGAATTCAAGTCTAAAGATTTGCAGATCTCTTCACTAGGACTTTCATCCTCGTCAGACAAAGCTGATCGAGGTCTCTTCACAAGGCTAGATTTGGTGGTTTTTCCAGATGGACCACCAACCATCATTGTATTTAATATTGGAACTGAAATTTTGGTCCCACGAGTACCGGCGAAAAATGGACCACTCCAGCAGAGCGCACGCGTACTGGAGCTAGAGTTAAGTACAACTGGGTTCGCCCTGGTGCCCAGAGGACATCTTTTGAGACTCACTACGTGGAGCCATTCACCCATCGGCACGATTTGTTCCCACCTTGGGTTACGGTTGCGTTTCGTAAGATGTCGCAACACCACCAAGTGTAAATGTAAGAAATATCAGTGTAGGATGTTGTTGTGCAAGTTGTAATTTATGTAGTGTTCTTGGTGTAGTATATGTGTATAATGAAAAGTGTTCTGCAGCTCACTGTATAGTGGGAAGAAAAGCAGCAGAGACTAGGGCCGCGGGAACACCAACCCCTAAAGTCTTAAAGAATAAGACTCCTCGTCGGGAATATGGATTTCCTGTTGAGTTGATGCTCTATATTTATTTTTCACGTCAGAAAAAAGCATATTTATTATTTTATTGTTTCAATTTTCCCTACGATTGTGACAATGTTAAGCTTCTTAGATACAATTAGCACTAGTCACAATTGCTTTCTCTGAAAGAAATGACATTTACATTTTGTATATACAAAGTATGTATAATTACTAAATTTCACTGGCTTGGCGTAACTACAACAAATGACTGTTTAGATAACATCGAAAATGTTCAACAGTACAAATAATTTACACCCTCTTCTCATGCATCTTAAAGGTCAATGAAACTCATATCAAGAAGTAAAATTTATTCAACAGTCTCATAACAAAAAAAAAATGCAAATAATTATGTAATAAAAACAGTATAGTAATTATTATATATAAAATAAATATGTGTGTAAATGAAAGACAGAAATATGGATAGATACATTCGCTAAGCTTTTAGAAAAAGAAGAATATAAACATACAAGAGAGACTAATTAACAGGGTTAAAGAACAAAAGAAAATAAAAATTAGTAACTGTAATCCAGTCTCCTATTAATTCCACAACAAAATAAAAAGAATGAATTAATTATAAATTCAGTTATTACTTCTACGTAAATAAATTACAATGATTAATAATCTTAACCAGTAAATAGATGATGTTATCAAGAGTAGGGGAAAATAAAAGATATAAAAGTGGGAACGTATTTAAAATATTGATGACTCATGATTTAACTGATTAAACCTGCCATCTCATAATGTATGTCCAGCTTATGTTATGTACCTATTCTTTATCTTTAATATAGTGTTTTGTGTATGTTTATGTCATGTTATACAATATTTAGATAAACAAACAGTTAACTACATGAGTTGAGTGTTGTTAGTGAAAGTTTTTTTACAGTTTTGAATACTTTCACTTAATATTCAAACTGTACTGCATTGATTATACTGGTGTATTTACATGTTAACAATTTTATAAAGGTGATTGTAACGAGTATTATTTTATTTATTTTTTAATTAAATGTGTTACATATTTTTCTTCATTAGCTGTATTACACTGTGAAAGCATTTTCATAAAAATTATAGATTCAAATGAAGTGAACGGCTCAAGAGCTAAGGAATTGTGAAATGATAAAATACTAGATCAATATAGTATGATGTTAGGGTGGGGGAAGAAGTAGTGGGTTGTTATGGGAGGTAAATTCAAATACATTGTTGATTCTTAAATGCAGCTCCTGCCTGGGTAAGCAGTAAGTAATGTTGATCAAAGCTAAAGCAATTTTAAATGAAAAACAGTTTTACTCATTTGAAAAATTCCTTTTCCTTCCCAATAATAATTATAGATTTAATTAAACTTCTGACTCACCCTACACACTACCTGATTAACAAGCTTGGTAACAAGTTAACAAAGGATGGTGTGAAAATGATTTGTTCTCTGGTACTAAGGATTCAACAAAATGAAAAACATCACAAAATTTTCAAAGATTAAAATCTAAATATAATGAGACCGATCAAGCTTTTTAAATACAAACAAGATGAGTAAAACAATTTCCTGCAAATATCATGTAGAGAATGTACCAGAAATAATAAAATTACGTTGTTATGAATTAAATCCAATATCTTTACTGCCATACTTCTGGTTTAACTGATAAGTTGTTACAAATTGAATCAAATATCCTTAATGCCATTCTTTTGGTGTTATAAACTGATATGTCTATGTTCAGTTAAAATCAAAATCTTCTTATCACGGTTCTGTAAAATCTGAACATGTATTTCTGGTCTAAATTCCAACAGCTGTCACTAACAGCATGTGACATTTAAAAATCTTGAATGACTTTTGAGCATTTTTTTTTTTTAACAACAAATGCTTGATCCAAATCTGCATACACCAAAATAAAGTCCTAAAAATCTCACATGTAATGATACTCAGAGTTGCTATTAATTTAAAAACAATTTGGTGCATTACTTGATCGAAAACAGAAAATAAATACACTATATTCAGAAACTGAAAATTTGAACCAAATTTCTAACAAATAATTAAATTTTTTTAATGCTCAGTAGTGTCAATAATTGTGAAGACAGTAGAGTGCACACTCATCTTCGTACGTACACTTTTTTCTTCTTTTTTTTGGGACTACCTTTAGGTGTTGCTTTAGAGGATGAGGTGAAATGACAATTTTGCAGCATGTGAAAATGCCATGCCTGACTGGGATTCCAACCCAAGACCTATCTCTTTTTCTGTTTAGCCTCAGGAACCATCATAAGGTATTACTTCAGAGGATGATATATGAATTAATGTAAATGAAGTGTATTCTTGTACAGTCGCAGGTCAACCATACCTGAGATGTGTGGTTAATTGAAACCCAATCACCAAAGAACACCGGTATCCATGATCTAGTATTCAATTCTATATAAAAGTAACTGCATTTACTAGGATTTGAACCTTAGAACTCTTAACTTTGAAATCGACTTGCGATGACAAGTTGACCACTAGACAAAACTGACCTCTAGATAAAAAACGCTACCACTAGTGCCATGGAGGCCAGCACATACATAGGCCATGCTAGTGAGATTTTAAGTGCATTTTATGATGTTATTTGTAGCTTTAACAAATAAGATTACACTACCATTTAGGATTATATAGCATCTAGGATGTTACCTTTGAGCAGTTCAATACTCATATCTTAACCCACCAGGTTGGTCTAGTGGTGAATACATCTTCCCAAATCAGCTGATTTGGAAGTCGAAAGTTACAGCATAAGTCAGTTATTTTAACACGGATTTGAATACTAGATCGTGGATACAGGTGTTCTTTGTGACTGGGTTTCAATTAAACACACATCTCAGGAATGGTCGAATGAGACTGTCCAAGACTACACTTCATTTACACCGATACATATCATCCTCAGAAGTATTATCTGAAAGGAAGTTACCAGAGGCTAATCAGGAAAAAGGAAATAGTACTCACATCTTTCAAGGACTGAATGGCATCGTTGGATAGGATTAAGCTACTGGTAAATAGTTACACCTTCATGGGATCTGCTCATATCAGAAAATCATATCAAAATCTTAATTGTTAATAAGTTGACTTTGCTCGAGTTCCTTGTAAAGGGCAAGACGGATCCTTATGCCATATCAATAATTTTATGCCATATCAATAATTTTAGTTCTTTTCTTCACTTTGAAATCGATTTCGGTGCTTGTATTTTACAAGGACTGAATGGCATCCTTGGAGAGGATTTTAGATGTTATAAGGCATGTGAAGATTTGACCTACAAAATTATCGGCGATATAAATGGGATTTTAACTGATAATTCTCTCAAACCTTCTGGGTCTGTGCTATCGATGGTTTTGGTGAAGGAATAAAAGATTTTTTATTATAACTAGGCTGCTCTATTTGATCGCCAGATGAAGCAGATGTCAATACTTTAATAAAGTCCTTTGTAAGAAATATATCCCCACTAATAACCTAGAAACCTTAATCATGTCCTTTGAATTTTTCTGTATTCTCGATGAACAACAGGAAAGGACACTTTTTTCTCAATCTGTATTTTCAATACTGCCTTCTCATGATATTATGAACACTGTGGTCTTCCTTCCAGTTGGCATACTGTTTTACCTCACCATACTTAGTCACTCGAATTATCACACATAGGACACAGTTTAATCATGTCCTAGAACCTTAATCATGTCCTTTGAATTTTTCTGTATTCCCGATGAACAACAGGAAAGGACACTTTTTTCTCAATCTGTATTTTCAATACTGCCTTCTCATGATATTATGAACACTGTGGTCTTCCTTCCAGTTGGCATACTGTTTTGCCTCACCATACTTAGTCACTCGAATTATCACACATAGGGCACAGTTATTACTGCCACGTATGCTAATGTTGAAAACTAAATTATCATCAAGGATAATTATCATTATAATGATAATTGGATTTGTAAGACAAATCCAATCTTTAGCCATTCAGGGGGAACTCCACTGCAAAGATTAGAATTAATGTAAAAGTTGGCTTTTCTACACCATATTCATGATCTGATAAACCAGTTTCCCTTTTTTAATTTATTATGGCTGAAGCTCATAACATATCTCCTCATCTGAAATTTCCAGGTCTTGGTAAAAGATGATTCCTCAACTGGTGTTAAGTGTTTTATGTAGCACAGCAATAATTAGGTACAAGTCCAAGTTATTCAGTTTTAAGAGTTAACAACCGTGTTTTTCACTTTCAATCTCTATAAAGATAATCAAAGAATTTAATTTCTAAATGAATTTAGGTGATCTACAGCATCCTTCAATGATGCTTTTGATAAATGGTGAAATTTTCATATCTTTCATTCTATGTGTCATATCCACCAAAAATCATGGACAATTTCTACTAGAAAAAGAATCCAATTCATTAATCCTGTTCTCAGAAAAATATGATCGAGACCTTTTAAAATAGCTTTTTTATTAGTTTTGAGTAACCATTAGCTAAAACATTATTATTTAAAGTTGAAATTGTGTTCTCATGAAAACTGTTGAAAATAAAGAATTACTTCAGCAGAGCACATGCATTCTGTAATTAGTGTTTGCACCTGCCACTAATGGCACTATATAACTATACTATACTAATGGGTTACCCTGGTTCCAAGAGGACTCATTATGTAGAGGTATTTTATCTATCTGCATAAAGTATCACTTTAGGTTACAATTGTAGTTCAAAATACACATCGCAATGGGCATGATATGATTATACTATCAGAAAAGAGTGTATTACATTTTGTGTATATAATTTTAAGAGATAGAGTGTGTTTTACCTGTATAAAGTAAGAAGATTACCACCAGCTAGGATTCCCAGGAATGCTACTCCCCAAACTCTCAAAAGCTGAAAGCTCCTGCGGGTAGAGCTCTAAAAAAACAGTAGTAAATTAAATGGTTACCCAATTTAATTTTTAACACTTTTAGAAAAAGTTATTTTATTACAAATAGATTAATTAAACTTGCAGATAGAGGCAAATTAGAAAAGATTACACTTCATACAACCCCTAGAATTTGAAATGTTTATTGAAATTTCTCATTGTTTCATCAGACACGATGGTTCATAGACGAAATCTAGTATAATTTATTTTCATAATAATAATAATAATCAATCGATAATAATTTATTTAGATTGTCAATATAAACAAAAATGTAAATCATAATGAAATGACCAAACATAAAAATATTGATCAAGTATTTGAGTTACATCTCGGAATTAGAATACTATTTATTTTTTTTAAATATACAAACAATTTTATTGTAACCTATTAGATAAAAAATGTAAATACAAACTCCTTTTTCAAATTGAAAATTGTGTCTGAGAAATTTTTGAAAGCATTCAACTTATACAAAACTTAACTGGCTAAATTTTTATGTATACTTATGAAAGCCACATTGCCCATTCTGAGATATTTATCCTCAAACTCAACAGTATGTAGTATATAATCAGATAGTAGTTTGTACTTTTCATTTAACTTTTCCATTAATTAAAACAATATTAACTCTCTTAAAAAAACATCCCCTTCCATTCCTGTTGAATAACAAGAATGGAAGGGAATGACAGTGTGCATGAATATGCACACTTTCTTAACGAAGGTAGTGCTAGTGTAACATTGTAACCCTCAATTTATGCTACTCTTACTTACGACTGAATTAAAATAATTATATTAGAAATAATTACAGTTTAGTCATTATATTCAGTTAGTAATGTGCTATTAAATATTCAGCTTGTGATAAACACACGTTATTATACACAGTTCAGGTAGTATAATAACAATAAAATGTCATTCAACAAACCGACACAGAATATAAAAATTACCCATTCATAAATGTAATTATTAACATAAATAGATATCCTTGTTAGAATTCATAAAAAGTTCAAATATAGATAAATTATGCACATTACATGCAAAATTATTCTGAGGTTAACATTTATTACCTATAATCTTCTCAAACCAAAATAAGAAAATATATAAAAAAATATAAACAGCCATGCAATTTATTTGTTTTACCTTATAAAAACACACACACACATATTTTTTCTTCAAGCAAAACACATCATAATAATATCAAATAAGCATTAGTACACGTATAAGGTAAAATTATTATTATTTATTAATATCATAAATTATAAAAGTCTATTATTTTTAGTTTCTAAGATTTTATAAGATATATTTCCTGTTGCGTCCAACTAAATTGAACTACATTCCATAGTTTTGGGCTTTACCCAGTTAATATAACAAAAGAATATAAAATAAAAATATATATTATACATGAGTATGTAACATAAAAGTTAATCTAATTATGACAAAATCATCAAATAGATAAAAAAAATATGTTCAATTTAGGCAAATGAATACATACAAACAAAGCTGTCTTTATATGTAAATAAAACGCAAACCTTTCTAATTGATTTTTTTTAGAAAATCAAATAAATTATAAAATCTTATAAGAATTAAATTTCACTATTATTTTTTTATATTAATTTTTTTCCTATTTCTGGAGTATATTTATGAAATTATCACAGCCTCTAGATGCTAAAATATTTATTCAATAACCAATCCCCCATGGAAAATTCAACATCTAATTAATCTTATTCTTCCTCTATACAGCTAAGTTTAAGAACATAAATTTGACAAAAGCACATACATCAATTTTAACAAATACCGTAAATACGTATCAAAATTTAATAAAACTTTACACAACCAAAAAAAAATATCAAACGTTCTTTTAATTATTTTAATACTAAACAATTGTATTTTCTTGTTTTAGGGTTGTTTGTGTAGATGCTGGACAAGAGTTATCATTGAGACATGGTTGTCAGTTTTATGAAGTAAGTGCAGCTGAAAGTTATGCTGGTGTATCACTGGCTTTCCAATCACTGGTTCGTGAAGCAAGATCTGTACAGTTACTACGAGCAATGCCAATAAGGCGCAAACTTGGTGTTAATTCTGTGTCTAAAGTACTCGGTACTATATTTGGTGGTAATAAAAGGGACCGTAAAAAGAGACCTTCTTTGTCAATATGATGTAGCATCTAACTATAATTTGCAAGAGAGACTGTGTAAATGCCATTGTTGATATTGCTACAATACACTGCCAATCCTCAATAACAAATATTTATAAATTGGCATTAAAAAATTTTCTTTACTAAAAAAATTCTTTCAGAAATGCATACAACAGAAAAGTTATCTAAAATATACTGACAACATTGCAAAAAAATAGACAATCAATCATTATCAAATAACTAAAAATTGTACTAATAATTAATTAGAAGGTTGAAACTAACTTATGTCGTACCAAAATTTTTTTTTTAAATTGCTACAAACTGGTCACTCGTTCAGATCTTATCCTCCGACAGGGAGAAAGATCCCGCCTTGCAGCTTATAATTGAGCTGCACACGGTAAATGTATTGGAGGTTCTGGAGCATACAAGCAAAAGATTTTGCCAAGGAGACTAATAGGTTTAAATGCCAGGCCGCACATAAGACTGCGCTGAAAATAAATATAATTCTTATCGGTTTAAAATACGTCTACGTGCACACAACAATTTTATTTTTTAGCTTTAAATGTTTAAATTTATATCAGTTTTGCAGTAAACGGTCAGCTCCATAACTGTAGATAAAATTACAGAGAACGCAGTGAAATATAATTATTTAGCTTGTGAGGCTGCAAGGTGGGATCTTTCCCCGTCAGGGAATAAGATCCGAACAAGTAACCAGTTCGCTGTTGCTTGACAGTTCAGTTATCAGGTCTCATTCCTGTAGGATGTTATGAAATCAGACAGCAAGCACTACAATAGGTTATCAGTAATATTAAACATACCTTTCAACAACTAGAGAACATCTACTAAATAAAATATACACAACAATGAACTCTTCATCAAATCTAGTGGAACTAAGTTGTAAAGGAATAATCTGAGTTATTCAATTATTATTTAAGGGTTAAATTTTAAAAAAACCATAGATAAACATAATTAATAACACAGATTATATTATTAATTAAATCATTTTTATGGATAATTTACAGTACTTGGTGCTGGAATTTTTCATAAGTTGTTGTACAAAACATTTTAAAAAATGTTAATATAATCCTCATTAAAAATAATACTCTGGAGGAAATTATGAACGTAAGCTTATGTATGAAGTTGACAATAATAACATAGTAATAATGGTGAATGAGTATTGATAAAAAATACATAAACAAGGTATAATACAACCTTGATCTCCAGTTTTAAACAGACTTCCATAGCAGAGAGGTAATATTTGAGAATTTCATTCAGGTTTTGAAGTCAAATCCCAGTCAGACTTGACATTTATCCTGCATTATTAAAATTTCCATATGGTATTCCCACACACAAGCTTATGAGAGAATTGATCGCTTAAAGATAAATAAAATGATAATGCATAAATTGTATATAAATTTATACATGAAAAGGCTTCACGTAGTTAAACTCCGTTTAATAAAAACAAAAATCATATACTTGTTTTCAATCTATAAATGTGAAATATCACTCATTCATTCCAGCTTCATATAATATTCTGATTTCAATTTCAATAACTCCTTAACCTGTCATCCTAAATATAAATTTTGCTCTTGGGTTCAATTTATATTCCAGAAAACTGCTAAAAAATTAAAAAAATTTAACAATAAATAAATATACATATAAAATAAATTGTTTAAACATACTATCCATTATATTTTACAGATTATCAAAGTATAAATTATTCTATTCTACTGATTATCAATATCAATATACCCAGTAGGTAGTAAAACATATCTCATTAACATATATTTTGGTCCTTACACCATTTGCAGTCTTGAATTCAATTTTTCGAAAATCTGATCAACTGCAACCAGAAAGATGAAAAGCAATGTAGCCTTATGTTACTAGCAAGATCTTAAAATGGAAGGCTTTCTCAGCTATCATTTTTATTGTAAATTTGAATATGAATTTATTGTACATGGAGACAGAATAAAACACAAATTATGTGAGTTTTCTATAAACATGCAACTTCAAATCATAAAACAAAATAAGAAATATCCAAATAAAGCACTGCAATATCCACAGGCTACAAACCTAATTATTCTAGACTCATGCACCTCTCAGAAGCAACAGTTATAAAACTTTGCAACAGTTGAAATAAAATAAACTGATGCGATTTGGTAGTACAATACTTCAAAACCCCAGGAACAACAAATTACTGATAACAAACTAATTTACAGAAATGCTAATATTTCATAGGAGGGGCATACACATTTATTGATAAATTGCATCTTACATACACCCAATTTATCAATGAATATAATGCAAATGCATAATTGACATGATTTAATATTAACAAACTTCAAAGTATGATAAATCTTACATTTGAGTGTTGTCAGTAAATTTATTATTTAAATAACAAAAATAATTAAAAAGATATTTTTTATCAATATCTTTTATAAAAATCAGATGTTCATCATTTTCTTGTATTTGTGACATTAGTTAACGTTTTAATAATTTTTACCAACTTTAGTTATTGAGGATATTTTTAAAAAAATAATTCTAAAATTTGCTCGCTCACATACACAAGTTCACTCATACATAACATACACACTCACATATATTCACAATTAGTTATGTGTTCCTAAATTAATTTTTTTGTATATAAATTATTATGTGATTTAAATATTTTTTGTACATTGTTGTTTGTTAAATAAATTATTTTTTACTTTACAATATTGTTCAACTGACTGTTTAGTCCCATATTCTTTTTAATTAATTTTATATTACCGATAAAAGAAATACATTTCATTCAATGTTAGTGAGACTTAGATTTATGAAAATTGTTCTTATGCAAAGCATAAATAAATACGTACTTATAGCACAAAAATAATAAATGTAATATATTCTTTTACTGTAGGTAAAATATTAATTACAGACTGGCTTGAGCAAACTTACTGCCATCAATAAACTTTTTATTGGATCATGCATATTCATTTATAGTTAACAAATAAACTATAAAATTGTTAAATTTTACCAAAAGGCTAACGTGCCTAATTTTACTTAAATTACTTAATTAATTTTACAAAGGTTATTTAGTTGTTATCTGATTACTGCTAAAACAAAACCATATAGTTCCAACAATACTGAATAAAAACAATAATACTAATAAATGCTGAGAAAGACTATTTAACCTGTAAATTTTGGTAAGTAGAGACATAGAAAATGGCATCGATAAAAATAATTTAATAAATGTAATTCATAAATGTTTGCTGAATAACACATCAATGGTATTAATTATAAGTATGAAGGAAAAATAACTGAACAGTAAACAATTATATACAAGCCTTAATTATTTTTTCATAGAACCATAATTTTTATAAAGGCTCTAACTACAAGTTACAATATTCTGGTGAGAATGATAATCGTTCAAAGATGATCTAAACTTAGTATTATAATCCAGGAAGCACATGCTATTCAGAATCTTTCTCTTCTTCTTTTATGGCTCATACGACCCAAGTAAATATTGCAGAATATTGTATTTAATTAAATTAAATTAGATGCACAATCTAAATTAGACCCAAAGATGACAGTTCCTTATGTATGACATATTACTGCATCACAAGATCTACTCAATGGCTGTAACAGTTTTTTCTATGAATCTTAAGACAAAAATCGTAACCACAAAAAATTCAACAAAAGAACCAGGAAAAACAAGATCAATATGCAGATGTAAGCAATGGTAGTAGAGTATATGAAACTGGATTTAAACACCCTAGTCTAATCTTTTTTTTTAAATCTAGAAAGAATACTAAGATTGCAATCTCAATCTAATTCAAATATTCCATTCCAAAGCCATATTCCCGTGAATTTATGGGTTTAACATTAAATGTATGTACATGATATTCTTTCAACAGTTTTTATATCACCAAAAACAAACTTAAGAAATACTTCATTCATTCTTTATGTATATGTATACATATATATACACATACTTGGGCTCATAAATGGGATGTGTGTGTGTGTGTGTGTGTGTGTGTGTGTGTGTGTATGTATGTATATATATATATATATATATATATATATATATATATATATACACAGGGTGTCCCATATAAAACGCAACCCATCAATCACTCATCCATGAAATTTCAAAAGTCAAGCTTACTCCCTTACTCGTTACTGAAATGGACTCATCCAACATCTGAACATCACGGCGACGCAGTAGAACACTACCGATAGTAACAACAATGCAATCATAACCCTTCAGTGTATTGCTAGAGACAAGATGGTGTTTTTGCTAGATGAACGTGTTTTCATTGTTGAGTTGTACTTCAGTACGAAATCAGTGGTTGCAGTGCAAGATTTGTTTCGCCATAAGTACCCAGATAAACCAGCTCCTAACAAAACATCAGTATTAAGGTTAGTTGCAAAATTTAGAGAGACTGGTTCTGTTAATAACAAGGAACGCAAAAGATCTGCATCAGTATTGAATACAGATACAGTCACTGAAATCAAAGACCGATTTCTTGCCTCGCCAGATAAATCGTCAGACATTTGTCTGCTGAAATTAATTTGTCTAAATCAACTGTTCATCGGGCGACCAAACAATTACGACCTTATCGCATTATCATACTTTCCTGTACTGCTTGTACTCACATATTCCCATAAACCATTTTTATGAGGGATTTATGGAGGAACATCTTTGTATACCACATACAAAGATGTTCCTCCATAAAATAATTCTGCTAAAAGCAAATATAAATAGTGATATGTCACAATGATTAAGATTCTGATACATTACATGTTAGGGTGACTTGTAAAGTATATCATAACTTTAAATTATAAAGTTTTACTTTAAATTTATAATGTTAATTACATTTTATTAATTTTACTTTTAAAAAAATTTAAGCGCTAATAAACTGATTACTAAGTTACTTTTACAAACTACTAAAGGTAGATTTAACAAGCATTTATTAAATCCCATTAAAAATGTCTAGCAATGGCTCACCTGAATTAAATACATTTTGCAGTAAAGTAAAACTTCAGCACAATAAAGCAGTACATTATGTTGTCTATTAATATATAGTTTTGTCTATTATATAGCTTCAACCTATCTTATACTAAAATAATTTTTTTTTAGAATTTAATGAAATATTAAATAAATAAAAAATGTCTAATAAATTAAATGCAATGTGTAATTAATTATTATTAGTGTATTAAGCTATATTTTAATCATTCTAAAGTTCAAATCCAACTAAAGACAAGTTACTTTTATACTAGATTGTGGAATACTAGTGTTCTTGGTGGTTGGGTTTTAATTAACTACATATCTCCGGAATGGTCAACCTGAGACTATAAAAGACTACACTTCATTTACATTCATACATTTCATCCTCTGAAGTAATGCCTTATGGTGGTTCCGGAGGCTAAACAGAAAAAGAGAGACTAGCATGTCTATTCCAAATGGAACAGAAAGATGTTAACACAGCTACACTGTGCAGTAGTATATAAAAAGTATTAAAATTATGTTCCACTGTTTAATAAATTATTTAACTAAAGAGTACAGTACCAAGTAAAATTTTTTATAATAAAGCCATACATACATCAAATAAAAAGTCACACAAATGTAAATGAAAATTACACAAATAAAAATTACAATACTGCTAATTATACAGCATTGCTTCACAATCTTTTATTTTTTAAATTACATTAATCTATCAGTGAAAGTAATCAAGAACACCAGAGCTGAAAACCAAGCAAAATTGATATTATAAAATACACAAATAAATTGAGATTAATCAATGCATACATAAACATAAAATTCTAAATATTTAGATTTTCTATTTCTGTTTTCGGTTTGTTACAATTTAATCGTAAACCTAGAACAAGGTATAATAGAAAAAAAAATTTACAAGGAATCAAATTTAAATCAAGTAACCTTGCCTTCAGTCTACAGTGTTGAAAAATCCAACTGTTATACCATTAAGGAAATGAAGGAGGGGATCCACATGAAATAGGAGAAATATAATGTAATGCAAAGGCTCAACATCCCCAGTATGCAATGACATGTCTAAATACAAGGCATATTCATAAAGTAAGGGGTGTATTTAAATATTAGCATGTCTGAACACAGTTTCACACATGCAGGGCCATCTATCAGCTATTTATGAAGACAATACGGTTGTATTGATTCAGTAGTCATCATTTGCCTGCTGGTGAATGCAGATCGCAATGTCCACGACAATCATTTCTCCTGTCAGTTGTGAAGTGTGCGCTGTGTATGCAAACGGATCTTCTATGGCTGAAATTCATCGGGAGTTGTGCCTAGTGTATGGACCTACAGTAATGAGTGAAGGAAAGGTTAGACAATATTGTTGAAACTTTAAAAATGGCCGCACAAATGTGCATGTTGAAGAGCAGAGTGGCAGACCCAGTATTCAGACTAACGAAATCGTTGAACAAATGAACCGAAAACTGCAGTGGCGACTGTGATCAGTGAATGATGATTAGTGCTCTGGCTGATGAATTTCCGCATGTGGGATGCACCTCTATCTACATGATTATCACAGAAAAGCTTGAATATCACAAATTGTGTACAAGGTAGGTACTGAAAATACTTTCCAACCAACACAAAGAGCAAAGAATGTACAGTGGACAAGCGTTTTTGGACCGCTATCGACAAGATGGAGATGATTTGTTTTCCCACACTATTATGGGAAACGAGACGTGGATATCCTAGACCAACACAGAATCAAAACATCTGTCAATGCAGTGGTGCCATTCAAATTCCCTAAAACCAAAAAAGTGTAAACAATTTCTGTACTAGGGTTGAAAAATGTTGGCTACCATTTTTTGGGACAAAAAGAGTCATTTTGGTTTTTTTATGGAACGTGGATCAACAATTACAGCTGACGTGTACTGCAAAACACTCACCAAACTGAGATATGCGTCTGAGACGATGCAGGAAACTGTCGTCCAGAGTAATCCTCCTTCACGACAACATGCATCCTCACACCGCTGCCTTAACCAAGAAGAAGATTCAAGATTTTCATTGGGAACTTTTTGATCACCCTCCATATAGTTCCGACCTTGCACCTAGCGACTACTTCCTCTTCTTGCATTTGAAAAAATGGCTTGGTGGACAACAGTTTCAAAACGAGGAACTCAAGATTGCTGTTGTCAACTCTTCAATTTCCAGACTGCGAACTTCTATGTAGAGAGGTTAAAGAAATTAGTGAAGCATTACAAAAAGATCTTAGAAGTGAATGGCAATTACATGGAAAAGTGAAGTAGATATGTAATAAACTAAAACTGTAAGTAAAAACCTTTTCTCACAAGTTAAATTTTTTTAATAACCTAACGGCCTAACCTAAACTTACTTTATGAATATGCCTCGTGTTACATCTGGTACAGATGAAAGAAATATTTGTGATCAATTGCTCAGAACATTATTGCTCTTAAATGAAATTGCCCCAAACAAATGATACAAACTGAAAAATAAATTCTCCCTAAATTGTTTTAAAATTTATATAGATGTTCATTTAAGTCATGGGTCTTCAAAATATGGTCTGCGAGCACCACCAATCCGGCCCACATAGTTTATTTTCATCACATTGTACAATTTACAATGTAACTAAAGCATACAAAATTATAATCAATGTTTTTATTTAATGACCAATTAAGAAACACAATAACTGACATACATAATGAAATCAAACATTTTCACTGTAATTAATGATATGAGATTTATCCTACAAACTTACAATAAGTGATGTAGACAGGTAATTCACATACCGAAATTAAACATTATAATTATGATTAAAGAGATTTATGTAGTTGTAATTTTCCACTGACAATTGTTTGCAGTTGTGGATCAAGTTTACTAGTGAAAATTATCAGCAGCAACTTCAAATGCTCATCAGTTTGTTTGGAAAAATAATGTAAATATTTTTTTGATATTTCATTTTGGAGAATGTTTTTTCACATAAATAAACAAGGCCAAAAGCGGAAAAAGGCCATGAACAAATTTATACAACAAATCAAACTGCGTGAGTGGAAGACTATTATAAAATTCCAGCAATGATGAAAATATTTAAATATTTTTCTTTATAAATATTGCTACACTGCTAATCAATCATTTCCATTTGAAGTTCTGGGGCAAGGGTTTATATATCGGCATTAAAAGGTTTTTGAAAAATCTTGATATCGTTTGCAATTGCATCAAAATCTGAAAAACAAGACTCAAAATTTATTTTTAAAGGACCCAAATTATGAATTCTACCGGAAATGGAGACTCAGTTTGCTGACTGAATGTTTGGCATGTATTAAAATGCATGAAACTTTTTTTGTTCAATCAAGATTGAAACAAAACAATCTTTTGTCAAAAGGATATGAGTGTATAAATCAGGCAGAAACTGGTTTTCTCATTGCAATTTTAAATTAATGTCATTCATATAATTAGTTAACAGCCAGAAGACGATTCCTTTCATTCAAAAAAAATTTTTTATTATTGCTTGAAACTACAAAAATCGGGTTAGAACTTTTCTGCAGCTAAGCCAGTGCACTGCAGTATAGTATGGTACGTCATTTTCTCCAATCTCTTCAATAAACTCGCAGAATTGATGATGGTTAAGCGCATGTGATCTGATATAATTAACAGCTGATTGGCTGTAAAACTTCTGACATATCCAAGTATTTATGCACAAAGACTGTTGATGAATGATGCAATGTACGATTAATGGTTTTGAACCACCGTCACTTTCAACAACCTTTGATAAGAGATAATCGGGAGTTGACTGTAACTTCAAAATGCACTACTACTCTGAAATCAAAGTTTAATATGTTTACAACATCCACAGTAAAATTTATTTTTTATTGAACAGAGTATAACTTTTCAACAGCAAAAGTGGTCAGTCAGTGCTAAAGCATTCTACCTAGTAATATATAATATATTTATTATATTATAATATATATATATATAATATATTTTTTGCCTAGTTAGAAAAGAAAATTGAAAATAAAAGCATTGAGAAATTGATAAACTCAAATAACAGTACAAATGTATTTAATAAATTAATACAATAAGCATGAGGTCTTTCAACAAAAATATTGCAATTTCTTATTCATTTAGGAACTTACATACCTTAAATATTGAAATGTACTACTACGTAATATATTTCATAAATTATGCTATTAATGTAAAAAAGAAAAAAGAAATAAATTTACAGAATGAAAATGATTATTACCTCTAATGAAAAATAATCTTATAAATCTGCTAGAATAATATATTTTTAAATACCTATTTAAAAAAAGTTTTGTTATCTATTTATGTATTGTGTTGGGATATAAATATTTAGCAATTAATGTTCTTGTTATAATTTAATTTTAAAAGCGGTAAAACACATTAGAATTTAATAAACAGTTTTTTTCCACCCTTAATTTACTCTGGAAAATAATATATTATACTTGTTCCTGCAATTAATAAGGCCAATCTAGCAAGAAAATAAATAATTTTGTAAAAAAAGAATGCATTGTTCTCCTGTTTTAATTAGCTTCTATGTATTTGTTTTTTTTTACATAAGATAAACAATAAAAAATTAATTATGAAATG